>NC_140494.1:85318696-85813696 GCF_964271855.1 Acomys minous | reverse complement strand
TACAGAGGTTCACAACAGGTCAAAGTGCAGAGAGTGAGAGACTGTTGAACGTTCAACTCTAAACGGGACACCTGTGACACACCACATCCCACCAAGGCTCAAGGATCATCATAGAAGAGGGGACAAAAAGGTTTAAGAGCCAAAGGTTGTGAGGAACTACTACAGTGCTTTCTGGGCGTGATAGGACTGCTGCACACGTGAGCTCATAGAGACCGAGAACACACAAAGAAGGCCCACCCAAGATCAAGCCAGTCAAAACTCTACCGTGGATAGGGAGGGACCCATGAAGTTCCACTCCTAGCTAGGGATCTATCGGCAACTGATGGGTCCTGGGGGTGAGGGAGAGTCACAGCCTCTGCCAGATTGCCTGTTATCCAGTGGCTGGCCCTACACATACTGGCAGCAGTTAAGTGAATTCAGCGAGTATATATATATATATATATATATATATATCTGAAGTTGGAAGAGAAAATTGATGGTGTGAGGGATATGGTAAAAGTTAGAAAGAAAGGAATTTGGGGCCAAATTTGATCAAAACATGCTGTGTGTATTAAATTCCTCCAAAAATACAGTTTTTAAAAGGAAAAAAAATAAATATTAAATATAACTAACTCTTTGAGGTGCCAGACACGCTAATTGCCCTAATCTGCACACCCTAAATGCACCACACTGCATCTTACACTATACAAAGATACTATGTATCAATTAAAATTAATAGTTTAAAAACTATAACAGAAACTTGGTCTCTGGCAGGGAAGGGGCAGGAGGCAAACACTAAGGTGCTGGCCCGCGGCTCCACATCCAGAGCCTCCAGGGAAAGAGAGCCCCAGTCTCTTCCAGCTCAGCTGCCCCAGGTGTTTCCTAAAACATCGTTTACTAGTGCAGCCTCTGCGTCCTTGGGCCATGAGCCCTGTCTCTTTGTCTAGCTTTTCTTCTTATAAAGATACTAGTCACATTTGGAGCCACTCTAATTCAGTGTGGCCTCTTTTTGACAGGACAGTATCTGCAAAGACAATTTCCAGATAACGTACCACATTTTTATGAACTTTCAGGGACTCTCCACTCACACATGTACTGCTGTGTGCTGACTTAACAGCCTCATTCTGGAGTATAATACATCCTAAGCCACTGGTTTAAGTTTCAAGTGTCCTTACACCATGCTGCCCTGGGTATCCCCACGCCATACAATGGCAGACCTCACTTCCGGCTTCTAGGGGCAGGTACCTTCACTAAGATGAAATAACAGAAACAGGACCTGCAACGTTGAGGAATCTGCATGAGCTACGTGCCACAGAAAGTTCCCGGGGCCAGTGTCAAGTGAGAGCCAGGGGCCTCGGGTGCTGCAGCCCCTGGCCAGGGTGGTAGAAAAGACCTGGGCTAGAGCCAACAGCAGGCGCCACCAGACAGCATTCCAGACAAGCGTGAGGGCACCAGGGCTGGGGGCAGGAGACTTCGGGGCTGCTTCAAAGACTAGCCGGGAACAGAGATTTAATTTGGGAAGAAAAAAAATTTAATAGGAACCAAAATGATAAAAATTTGGGCTTAAAGACTCCTCTGGCAGAGGAGGACTAGACAAGTTGTGGAGACTGGAAAAACCAAGTGTTGAAACTTCTCGACAAAAATCCGCCCTTGTGCATGTGTACAGATGTGCATAGGCGTCATGTTTGCATCGTCTCTCTGTCACAGCGTTTTAACAACTTGCCTCAGAAAACATACCAAATGTGCAGATCTGCGTGTCTCTTCTGCCCTTCACACCCCCCTTCCTGGCAGCGCCCATGCCAGTCCTGTGTACGTGTGCTTCGGTCTCCCTCCTGACACCCACCTGCGTGCCAGCCAAGAGCTGGATGGTGGAAAGGAAGGTGCGAGAAAGAGAGCTAAGGCTGCCTGAAGCAACAGCCATCAGAGAACAGTGCCCAGGGTTAACTCACCTTTGCATCGCTCACAGCATGCACCCCTCTGCTTAATGGCCAGCGCACAGTCCCGTGACAGCACGGGGCACTTCTCTCTCTTGCAAGTCACCTCTTTGTTCTAGACAAAAACAGACAAGGGACATTCGGGATCAAGTTCACTCAGAATCCAAACCCCGCAGCTGCAGTTTCCTCTTCCTATCTTGCCTTCAACTTGGCAGGGAAACTCCGAGATAGCTGATGGAATTTTTCTTTCCCTGGAACAGAGCTATCCCCCCAGGAATACAGGACTTGAGGAAAGCTGCGAGCTTTCAGAGATGAGGGGAGTTGGAAAGCTCCATCTCTACCAGCCTTGCCCAGATAACCCCATGCTGAGAAAGTCAGGTTTTTTTTTCCTCCAGCTCCATCTTAGGGCTTCTTTTTAGTACACACTCCAGAAATGATAATATTTGTGTAAATCATATTTTGTCCATTGGCTACCTGGGCCAAGATTGCATCGTGAGAACAAAAATATTTTCTCACGGCTGCCCGACAAGCCTTAATAGTAGAGCGCATTAAAAATGCACCATTCTAAAGTTCCAACTCAAATAACGACAAAGTTGAGCATTGAATCGTTCAGTACGGAGAAAAAATAATATTCCACACGCCAAGCAGAGACACAGTCGTCAGTGTTTTACAGCCTAGGGACAGCTGCACCGCATTACCACTTATGCTAATGAAAGTGTGGTACGCATTTGCATCTTTGGTTTATCCCGAAAGGTTAGCTGTTAAAATGCCTCAGAGGGGATCTGAACAAGATTGCGTGCCCGGCTCCACAGGGAGCAGAGAGGTGCTTTCCTGGTCACGCAACCTCACCAATGTAACAAAGGCTTATGGGCGGCTATGTACCAGTGGCTTCCACTGAGATTTAAATCCAGTGAGATAAACGTTACAGATAAGAAAACCAAAGCACAACTCAGTGAGGGTAGCTGGCCCTTCTAGATCTGCGGCGGCTTCTTCGGTGGCCCCGGGGAGAATCCTTCCAAGGTCACAGATGTGCACTACCCGTGCAGTAGCCTGAGCTGAGGCCACAGGCTACTTATATATAACCTTCATTTCCCAACCCGTGGCGAGGTGGGGGAAGCACACCGCCAGCTCTGCTCAGCCTGGAACGTGCCTACTGCTCTCCTCAGAAGAGCGCAGAGGGAGTCACATGTTCTCAGTGTTCTCGAAGAGTCCAGTTCTACAGTGCAAAGAAGAGCTTACCACCTCTGAGATGTGTGGCTGTGAGCACCTGAGGGACGAGGGAGGGTGGGAGCCGTGCGCACGTGAGCACATTACGGTTTGAGAGTCCACCCCGAGCTCACCTACCAAGCCCGGACCCCAAGCAGTTGTAAGAGAAAATATACCCTCTCTGCATTGCCCCCAAATTTCTCTTATGCTGTAGAGCTTACGAGACACTCACAGAATCTAAGTCTGAAGTCAGCCTAGACTGTCATCCTCCTCCACAGGCTTGGACCCTCCATGGGGGTCACAGAACACTGTTCCCTTCAAATCACCATCACCGTCCTCTGGAGTGGGTGAGAAGGGACAGAGAAGACTGGGTCCAGGTTACAACAGTTCTACTTCTAGAGAGGGCTTGCTGTGTCCCTGCCCCCCACCCCACCCCACCCCCAACGCCTGCCGTGGCCAATGTTAATATCCTCACGATTGTCTCAGGTCTGGTGAACATACAAAGAGAAAGAGCAGTTAGCCACAGATGCCTGGACCCCAACCTGCAGGGCTGAGCTTGCTGCGTTTTGTTTGCCTATTTGGTTGGTTTTGTTTTTATTAATGGACTGCCAGTGAAGAATAAGAGCGTGTGGCTGATCGGTGCAAGGCACTTCTGTCCTAGCTCTCTCTCCCTCTCTCCCTCCCTTTCTCCTTCCATCCCCCCATTCCTTTTTCTTTTCCTTGATTTTATCATTATCTGCTGTTTGGTAACTATACCCACGGAGCTAAGCTCCTATGATACACAGCCTCCCTCCTTAACTGTACGTTAGGACACTCCCACCACTGCTGTGGAGCTCTGAACAAAGACAGCTCTGCCTCCCACCCACCGCAGAGCTATCTGAATAGTATAAGATGGCTCAGGTGATGAAGCCAAGCTGGAAGAGTGTCCCTGTCCCCAGTGAAGATGAGGGAGATGAAGCAGCTGTCTAGGGGACTTTGGGGACGGAAGCCCAGATGCCCTGCCTCCGAGCCCCCCAGCCCATGGTGACGGGTTCAAAAGTAACCATAGCCCAGATCATGTTTTTCTTTTCATAACTTTTCTTAAATCAAAGCATAACATGGTTAGAATCACAGTGCAAATTAAAGATATAAATATATATATATATATATATATTTTAATGTTAGGTATTGTTGACCATGTTCCCTCCAAAGACAATAAGAGTATCTATCAGGTGTGTATGTATGTACGTGTGTGCACGTGTACACTGCTTGACATTACTACCTGTGACTTCACTTGCACAGGATGGGTTCTACAACTTGTTTTGTTTTGTTTGTTTTTGAGACAGGGTCTCTCTGTTGTACCCTTGTCTGGACTTGCTTTGTAGACCAGGCTGGCCTCGAATTCATAGAGATCCACCTGCCTCTGCCTCCCTAGTGCTGGGATTAAAGGTGTGTGCCACCACACAGACTTCCTCAGCCCAGGAAGGCCCTGGCAGGCATGAACGTCACAAGCTGACCTTCCATCTCATGTGTGTATAACAGGCAGCAAACCCGGCCACAGCCTGAAAAAGGATCCTGCTAAGACCATGTCCTCTCTAAAAGGGGGAGTCCTCAGACCCAGTTCAAACCTTCAGGACAGTACAGTGACAGGGAGAAGCAACGTGAGGTCCGGTAAGAAGGAAGGCACACACACTCTGAAGACCTGCTAGCTAAGATAGAAACCTGTGAGACAGCCAAAACCCACAACAGGGTCCCAAGATTCATAATAAACAGCTTGTAATTGTCGTCCACCATGCACAATATACCAGGTAAAATGGTTTGTACAGTCACTGCTGGATATTTTTAAAATATGTTGACACACAGACAGATGAGACACACAAGCCTAAAACTTTAGGTATATGTTTAGGGGGATAAAATTTCCTTTCTGTTTACCCTTTGGATTTTTTTTTCTATCCTATCGGGGTCATGTTGGGGCTGCCAGATCAAGTCATTTCTCAGAGTCTGTTTAGCGTCTGGTCAGGGATGGACATGAAGATGTACTCAGAATACCAGCCCCTCGAGGAGAACAGCGATACAGCTGTGAGAACGCCACTGAGACGCTGCTTCCACGTCCCCTTAATTGATCCTAACAGCTACATGGGAAACTCAGACACAGGTAATTAACACCACTTGCCTGGCTTCCTGGACTTGGACAAGACACAAAAACGCCATATCCTGGAGCCAGCAGCCCTGGAGTGGGGTGGCATACGGAAGGTCGAGGTTTCAGGAGGTTCCCAGCCCCACAGCGCCACAAGTAACAGCAGACGCTAGAGGCTGTGACTCATCCTGTACCTCGGACTTTTTCTGATGCATCTGAGCTAAGTAAGATCACACAACATCTGCTCTCAGCCTGATTTCACAGATACAGAAACAAGGCTGGGACACATGTCCAGGATCAACAGACAAAGTGAGAGATGTTGAGCACCGAGAGGCCTTTGTCATGTCGATGCTGCACTTTCGATACTTCAGTACAGACATTCAGTGGACACAGAGTGGAGGAAAATGGCACCCTGCCTGGGTCCTCCTTGTAGTTTTCCTCATGTGAAACGACCCCCTCTCTCCAGCACAATCACTCCAAGGACCTGCCTCAGAGCTATACTACATCTGAGGAGATAAGAAATGTGGGCCCAATCAGATATCAACAGGGCCAGGCCTATCACAGCTCTGAAAGACATACTGACACCCTCAGTTTTCCACAAATTCCAGGTAGGTTTGGAGAATCACCCGTTCTAAGCAAACAGGAACAGTGGTCAAAATGCCACATTCGCACCAGAAAAAGGTTAAAACATAATAACCTAACCAACGTGGAGTCGCATCCATCACCTCACACCCTTTTGTTTTCTCATTGTGTCTCTGTAGTTACCATCTCTAGGGTCCACCAGCTGTGGTCTACATCAGTGTCTCCTTCCATAAAAACGGCCCACGGACACCTTAACATGAACAAATGCATCAAAAAAAAAATCGCAGCCTTGGGATGCACCCTCAACAACCTGTCAACATGCAAAAAAGTAAAGGGGGGTTGTATAGAGAGTAAAAAAAAAAAAAAGATATAATTTACATGTCTGGCAAGAAAACTCCATAAGGACGCCGGCCAAACCACAACCCCAGACGCAGCCAAGTTCAGACAGGATGACAGCAGCCAGCTTGCTGAGTCTGTCACTTGCCACCAGATGGCAGCACAAAGCTCCCTGGCCTTGAAGCTGATTCCTGCCTGCAGAACTGCCTCCCAGCTTGACAGAGTGGGCTAATGAGCACAGAAGACAGCAAAGCACCCTTGTGAAATGTTTCCGGTCACTTCCACACAATGGAAAATGGAAAGCTCATGGAGATATGCTGGGACATCTCCACAAATGTCTTGAAGATATTTTTTTCCAGAACCAATCCATTACAGAACGCAGAAACCATTACCTGACCCTTTATCTATGTCATGATGGTGATGATGATGATGATGATGATTTGGAGAGAGAAACCCAGCTGCCAATATGGGACAGCAAGACCACCTAGTGACAGACACTATCGCTACCATTAAATCATGAAACAGTATCACAAGTGTCCACGGTTGGCCAGCCATATTAGAGATATGGCAAGCTGTACAAGTCTCCTCTCCTGGAAGAAGCCTCATTTCCTTCTGTTCTGGACCATGAAAGATCTTCCCCAAAGGCAAACATCTGGCCACTGACAAAGATGCAAATCCAAATAGCCAGATCCCTTTTCAGAAGACCAGGAAGGCTGTGGCAGTGCGACCCCAACCCTGCCACCACCACCAAATGAACACTGTTCACTTTGTCAACAGAGCACATGGGCCAAGGAGTACTGTCCGAGAGGATCAACAGGCTGAAGTGGCTCTCTCCTAAGTCAGGAGCCCTTCCTGCAGCCCATGTCCCCCTCCAACACACGTACACACACACACTTCCCTCTGCCATGTCATCGTGATGAGGTAACTTGAGGAAGGGACCTATAGAAAAGCCTTAAAAAATCTCCCACCCAAATGCAAGCATCCAAGGGGGGGGTAGATGCATGCATACCACCCGCCATGGGCCACTCCTCTGTGATCAGCTGCTAGAAGGACACACTTGTACATCCTCCTGGCAACCCTGAGAGAAGAAGAGGTTCACATGTGGCGGCACACTCCACTCCAGTCTGTGGAACAGGGATAAAAGCAAGCTACAAGCTTCCTACCTCCGGAAACGGGATAGTGGGGGAAAAAATTAGCCTGGGATCAGAAGCAACGGAAACGGTTAAGGATCATAGGACACTCTGACTCCTCATCGGATACCTAAAGCATGCGCAGTATCATTTCATATAGAAAGCCTCAGAACTGCTCAGACAAGAATCGCTTCTTAGGAATATGCATGTTTTGTGTCGACTTTTCCAAGGAAGGGAGACCAGGAGAAACTGATCCAACATCAACGAGTTTATTCTCATTAGAATTTCTAGTCTCCCCATGGATGAAGTTAAATGGCTCAGCTTCTCAATTCAATGCCCCTAACAGCCAAAGGGGATGTTATGGTACTTTTAAACATAAGTCCCGGTTTCTCGGAGGCAATATTATACTACCTCTCATAAACAGAAGAATAATACGCTGTGTTTACACAGCACCTTTCTTCTGAAGAACTCGGCAGACATTATTTCATTAGCCCTCGTAGGTTTCTTAAATTTTTTTTTTCAGAGGAAGGAATGGTCCACAATGAACCGAAGTGCCTCGGGCCCCTCAACAAGCTGGCAGGCAGTTTAGTTGGGAACTCAGTATGATTCCCAGGCCTGGATTAAGAGTCCAGGCAAGAAGGTTAGTGGCTAAGACACAGCATTAAAATTTATAGGTATGTCGTATTAGAATTAGGTTAGCTCCAACACAACCTGGAGTTTTCAGAAATAGATTAACATGTATTGAGCTACTCTGGGAATTTTCCAGGAAGACTAACTGCGTGGGTCAGAGCGGTGAGAGCCTAAGCCTGTGCCGGTGGTGTAAGGCAGCCATTGGAAAGGTTTGGCCAGGACTTGGGAAGAGACAAGACCTCACACCTCGTGGCAAGCCTTAGTAGTTCTTGAATGCAGAGGTATAGGCAAATATTGAAGAAACAGGGGCGCATAAGTGGCTCCCAAAGTCCCAAAGGAAGCGGGATATTTGAGTTATTGGGGATAATGATTGCCTCTGTGGATCCTGTGATTTCCAAGGATAGATGAGGTGTTCCTAGATAAACCACTGTTGCCAATGGCGATACCAAATTTGATTCATGACTTACTATTTTAATTACACTTTCACTTGCTTGTTCTTCATTATTGATAATACAATTGACTCGCCCATTACTCTGATACAGAAAGAGCCTGAAGAAGAAAAAAGTAAGAGGTAGATTGCCTGCCACAAAGCCTAAGGGCACACAAATATAAGGCTTTGGGTCATGTTTCAGTTCAATGAAACTTAGGAGAAAAAGAAATGACTAGCAAAGCCATCCCTAGGGAGAGTAAAATGGGGCTGAAAGGTCCTTGGGAGAGCAATATCGTTTCTAAGACTTCCCTGCTCCTGAGCTGAGCTGAACTCAGTCAGGAAATGGGGAGGGAAGGCTGTGACCCTTGTACTTGGGGTCTCTAGCTTGCTTCAGAAATCAGGAATTCCAGATTTTTCTCCACCCTTAACCTGCACGAGAGTTTGCAAATTCCTTCAATGGCTGAGGTCACAAAGTATCCAGGCCTGTCTCCAGTCAACTAGTGCATGGCACGGAGTATCTAGAAGAAGCCACTGACCTGTGACTTATCACGGGACCCTACATTTCTAGAAAATCTAGAATCCACACTGGACTGAATACCCTTGCACTAAGCCTTGGGTAGGTGTTGGTGCTCCTTCAGTTTTGTAAGGAAGAAAACTCAGGAACAGAGAAGTGAAATACCCACCCAGGGGGCTGGAGAGATGGCTCAGTGGTTAAGAGTGCCGCCTGCTCTTCCAGAGGTCCTGAGTTCAATTCCCAGCAACCATATGGTAGCTCACAACCATCTATAATGTAATCTGATACCCTCTTCTGCAGATAAAGCATTCATATGCAATAAATAAAATAAATAAATCTTAAAAAAAAAAAAAGAAAGAAATACCCACCCAGTTTGCACAGCTCACCAGGGCAGAAATTCACACCTGGGGCTCCCTGCACAGCCTGCCAGGGCAAAGATTCACACTGAGTGAGTGACGGGGTGTTAGGGGGGGTTCTCTGCTAGGGGAGTGTGACTTAATCACAATTCACAGCTTGGCCTAGCAGCTTAGATGACCCATCTTTCCCAGCAGCTAAGAATTTAAATATTTGCCTTCATCAAGCATTCCCCACTTTCAGACCATTATAAACCTTGGTGTTTTATGGCTCCATTTTGAACACACAAGTTTTAAAAAAACTGCATTTTAGGAAAGACAGATTATATCTCTGACTTACAAATGAGCCCCATCTTCTAAGTACCCAGGCAAGACCATTTGCAAGCTGGACCAGAAGCTGGGCTCAACTCTTTCAAGCCCTTTGCATTTCTTCCTCAATTCATGCTTGAGGGCATATTTTCCCAGGCGCCTTGCAGCATCCCAGAGCCATAATTCTGAAGACTTTGTGTTAAAAAAATGTCTTGTAAGAACATCGTGCAATCCATTGTGCTACATGTGGGAGTGTTGTTCTTTCTTCCCCGGCTAGGCTCGGTGAGTTCACCCTAGAGACCTGGGCCCTGGCAAACACAGCCTCCTCCTGGCCCAGCTCACAGTACAAACTTGGGACAAAGCTGCCCTTGAAACTGGACCATTTAAAAAGACTTTATGGGGCCCACTGGGGCCCCCGACTATTTTGCAACAAGTCATATCCCATGAAGAAATTCACTTCTCTGCAACACAAAACAGAAGGAGATTAAAGAAAGACGCAGGGGGGGCTGAGAGAAAGGAGTAAGTCCCTGCTGTTCTGTCTGGCTAGAATTGTGTCTTTTAGTACCCACATCCTCTACAAAGACGGTGTGCTGATGATGTATGGCCCTCATACATCATGGAATGACAGTGTTCTCCCAATACCGTACCTTGAAAATATGACACGTGCCAGCAGAAGCCGCAGGGGATTAATAAGGGGGCTCCTTTTACATTCGAGTTCCCTAACATTTCAGTTTTTTAAAAACAGTCTCTAGTTTGTTGGAGTGATTCTTTGGGGTCCTAGTCTGGTTTAAGGGTTCAGGTCTGGCATCTAGTTTCTCCTTTCCAAAGGGACCCTTAGAACAAAGGAGCGTGGGCTGTTACAATGTCCCGGCTGCTCGAGTACAGCTGTGATTTAAAACAGGGCAGTGTCAAACAGCTCCTCATTCTGTTTAATCATATTTTGAAATAGAACCAAAACATTAGAGATGGCAGAACACAAAAGAAATAACCACCAAATAAAAATAGTAGCCCAAAGAAAGTAACACAGCCTGTTTTTTATTATGCCATGCATCGTATAAGCAAAGGTCTCCCGGCATCCCCAAATTTACAGAACTGAAAGAGACTGCCTAGAAAGCAGCCAGGGACTGTGACCTTGAGCCCCATCACAGGCACTGCTCTGCCACCACACTCAATGCAGACCACAAAACCGAAAGGTACACCGTGCCCTCCTCCACCAGAGGACAGGAACCAGGCATATGAAGACAGGAGAAAAAACATTGGCATCCTTCATTTATTTTGGCCAAGTGTTCAAATCTCCCCATCCTGAAGGGACTCCAACAACTGAGGTGTGGAAGGAAGTGCACCCATGATGCACAGAAAACTTCCAAGAGACTCCTAACGCGGGAAGAATTGCAAACTAGGGGTGAGGGAAGTGGACCCTGAAAAGGAATGTGGCTTCACGCACAAGCTGCTCCCGGGCCTCTCCTAACACCTCTGATTATTTTACACTGCTGGGCGCCCTTCAGCACATGGTGGATAATGAATTGGCTTCTTCGCCCGCCCCAAAAGAAAACACGAGAGAAGGGGGCTATGGAAGCCTAGGCATAGTCCTATGCCTTCCTCAGGCTCTCTCTCTCACTGAGCAGATGATGGCCATAAGTGGGTGATCCTGCTGCAGCTCTCAGCAGAATCTAGAACTCAGAGCCACGGCCTGCCTTCCTCATCTTTGGGAAACAGAATAGTCTGCTCCAGTGGATAAAAGGGGTTTGGGGGCATGGAACGAGTGGGGAATGAAGGTAAGGACTTTCGGGGGCAGAAAGATTGCAAAAGCCAGAGGATCAGGGAGTTTGCTGTGAGAGTGTGTCTCCTAGCAACGTCGGAAGCTACAGCCATGAAGTCTCACCAACACGGCTACGTAAACATGAGCTGAACAAGGACAGTGACAAGAGACAAGCTAACAGGGATGGGGGGTGGGGGGTGGGGGGGGAAACCTATGACGCCACAACCCTACACAAAGAACTACAGGCAACTGAAGAATGTTGAGACCGGGAGAAATAGTCTTCCCCAGGGAAGGCACAAACCAGTTTGCTTTCCAATCAGCCCTGAAAACATACATACAAGTAACATTACACAGAATGAACAGATTGTGTTTATGTGTTTAATGAATATGTAATATATGTACATAACAACAATTAGTGAAAAAAGGAGGCCATGAATTTGAAAGAGAGCTAAGGAGGTATATGGAAGGGTTTAAAAGAAAGAAATAATATTTATGCTATAATTACAAAATAATTACTTTTTTAAACAACCAACTTCCTAGGAAAGCTGAAAAATGTGACAATAAGGAAGACAGTGACCAGTGTGTTTTAATGGTCCCCTTCCTGATTTATATGATATAAGAAGCTGGGTTCTCTGGTATAAAAAATACAATGAGTTAAATGAAACAATGTAAGTTATTCTTAAAGAAGAAGCAAAATGTGCTTAAAACATGGAAAACAAACATCTTAGCTATGGTTGGCAAAGCCATCCCTGGAGGACGAATCCCCTCCATTAGCACTGATCTCCTTCCCAGATCTACAATTCATCGTGAACCTAAATCCTCAGGTGTTCCCATCCCTGTGGGTCAATCACCAGCCACAGAGCAGAAGCACAGCATTTTCTCGGCCTGCCGCAGGAAAGCCTGAGCAGTGTCGGGCTTACAAAAATACCTGATCTTGACAAGTAAACAGTGCTGACATCCAGGGGAAATGGCGGGCGGAGGGGCTGCTAGAGCCCATCTGTCATTTTGACAAAGTGACTTCTGGTCACCAGCGAGACACTTTTAAAGACATCTGCACAATTGACCCCGACCACCAGCAATCACTAAGCCTTTCAAAGGTCCCTGAGGGACAGAAGGCCCAGTTGGCTGTGGCCTAGGCCCTCGGGTCTTGCCTCTGTGTCATGGTTAGGGCACTGTGATACTTCAGATGCTAAGAAGATGCCTGGCCCCAGGCTGCATGAGTTGGCACTAACACAGAGGGTATGCGGTCAGTCTGAGTAACACTAGGCACAGGAGCAAGGGGCATGAGTGGCTAAAAGCCCAGAAAAGCCCCGCCCCCGACAGGCTCCCCATATGCTTGCCGTTCAGAGCAAGGGATGCTCTGACTCTTCCGCAGGGCCATTAGCAGCCTGTTCTCTCCACTAAAGCTTTCCCAAGGGCACAAACAGATGTCAGGGAGAACTGGAGAAACCACAGGCGTATTTCATGGGCTTACATGTAATTTTAATCTACTAGTTTCCATTTCCAAACTCTTCAAACCATCAATAAGAGCCAAATTATCACATAATCCATTTCTGAGATTAAAGGTGTTATGAGGAAGTGAAAATGGCTGGATACCCGTAAAGCATTCTTAAATGTGAGCTTATCACTAAGGGGATTATTATGCACCCCATTAAAAAAATCAACCCTGGCTGTTATTTCCGACCATTATTCTTAACAAAGCCTTCCTCTTTAAGGCTGCGTGTCAGCACTAACATATCTAAAGACAAAAGCACCAACAGAAAAACAGCCTTTAAAAATAGGATGCTTTGGCTATAAGCATATTTTCCTGTGGATTAAACACTCCTACTCCATAATACAGTCTATCTGACTAAAGGAGAAGAAGAAGAAGAAAACCATGAATCTATTTAACAAATATTTTTGAGGTCCTGCTGTGAACCAGGCATTTTGCCAGGTTTTGCTGGGAACAGAAAATATGAATCAGATACATCTTCTGCCCTAGAAGAGCTTACAGTCCAAGAGAGACAGGGCTGGAGCACAAACACAGCAAAAAGCATCTCCAATGTTGGAAGAAAAAAAAAGGCAGTTGGAAGCGTTGCTCACCCATCGCGGAGCAAACGCACGTGGCGATCAGATTCTACCACCAAAACCTCTGAGATCACCCCAGGCATCCGAGTTCTTCAGATTCTCCAAGGGCCATGGAGCGAGCTTTTTAAACGCTCTATCATACAATTATATCACTGATATAAAATGTGAGCTACACATGTCAGCCCTTTGGGACTTCACAACCCACAAAGGAATCCTCTTCCCGGCCAGCACTACAGCCTGCTTCAGCAAAGATGCAGCAACATGGCTCCGAATCACCTGTTGCATAACAACTTGTGTTACAGATACATGAGTAAGTAAGGAGAGCTCAATCTAGGCTATTACTTTCTTGTTGAAATTGCAATCGCTAACATACTCCAGTAGGATATACATCTATAACATATTTTAAGTAAAATATAAAATACAAAAAATGGTGGAATTAACATTTAAAAATCAATAATTATCAGGCTACCAAATCTGATGTGAGCAGTAAGATGTGCTTTTAAAATAGGTTTTTACAGGATATTTCTTGGTTTGTCACAGAACTTTCCTTCAATAAGTACTTCAAGTGAAAATGCATTTGCTACATCCATGTTATTTTTAGAAACAGTACAATGTAGAGTATTGGCTATTTCCCCCTTGTTATCTTGAAGATGAATGGAAGCCGAATAATTGTCTATCGTACATCACTAGCCCAGGAAAACATCCCGATAGAAGATAGAAAATGTGGTTTCTGTTGGACCTGTACTACTTTTGTAAAGTCAAAAATTATACATGAAAATATTATGAGTGAGCCACCTTGAGCTAGAATCATTATATTGTTGTGACTACAGGATTGTTAGAAATAAAAATCTCACCTTTCAGTGCATTTCTACCACTTCCCAACACCAGGCAGGATCACAAGGTTACGTGATCTGTGAGGAGAACTAGTGACTGTGATGTAAAAGCAGCAGAGTTTACAATAGAAAGACAAGCTCTTAGTCTACTTTAGAGAAGAGAATTAATTAGCTCTAATTACTGGGTCACAAACATTAAATGTAAATGGCAAAAACTCACTCATCAAATAGATATGGACTAACTGAGCTTATCACTAAGCTAGGCCCCGTCGGTACGTCATGAACATGAGAGACATCATGTCTTCATAGAGCCTCTTCTAGCAGGGAAGACTTAAGGGAACAAATATTTGCGTAATGTAGCAGGAGTGGAGAGGGTTCTGAAAAAAAAATAAAATCAGAACACAGGAAAAGAATGATACTGAGTGTCACTATGGGGAAGTGTGATTTTTGAAATGACCCTTTAATATGGAAATATCAGGAACCTTAGCAAAGAAATGAGATTGAATAAGTATACAGGATGCATGTGTTCCAGACACAAAACAGTACAGATGCAAAAAGTACCCTGAAGAAGGTATCAAGCAGGCAGAATGAGGAACCAAGGAGGCAGCTGGACTAGTAAAGAAAGAAAATTGCGTTGAGGGCTAGGGGGAGAAGTGAGTTAGAAGATGGCATCCTGAGACAGATTGAATAAGCCCATAGACTGACTATATTTCAAATCTGACGCATAGTGATGTGAGATGCTACCAATGGGTTTTGTTCGTGTGTGTGTGTGTGTGTGTGTGTGTGTGTGTGTGTGTGTGTGTGTGTGTGTGTGTCACATGCCTGATACCTGCTGAGGCCATAAGACGGTGTCAGATCCCCTGGGACTGGAATTACAGATGGGAAGCCATCATGTAGGTGCTGGGAACAACCCAAAAGGCAGCAAGCGCTCTTAACTGCTGAACCATTTCTCAGGCCACATTTTTTAAAGTTACATATCTATCTGTGTATGTGCATGCACACATGTGCAGCTGTACAAGTGTCTTCTGAACACACGTGGAGGTCAGAGGACAACTTTTTAAGAGTCAGTTCCCTCTTCCCACCACACAGGTTCCAAAGGTCAAGCTCAGGTTGTCAACTTTGACTGCGGCACTTTCACTCATTCAGGCATCTTGCCAACCCCCACATATATTCTCTAAGGTCTGGCTTTGGCTACAGGATGCAATAGAAAAGAATCAAGGAACGAGGACCAATGGCTGATGGGCTGAGTTAACAAGTGCAGCAGTGGACATTAATGCCTCGGTGACCTAAGCTTGGAAAGGGATGCAAACACGAACTCCTGGCCCACCATTTCAACCTGAGATGTTGCTAGCCATGCATATGGAGATGCTAAGTGGATATTTAGGTACATGAGTCAGGATTTGGGGACTGAGGGAAGGGAATGATAAGTATGTGAACTGTCAGCTTTTTAAAGTATAGGATTGTATACAATAGCATAGAGAAAGAAGAAACCATCTTGACTGAGTCTTGGCAGCCATCGAATATTTAAGATTTAAGAAGATATAGATCCATCCATTAAAAAAAAAAGGCATGTCAGTTAAACAGAGCCCTTATCAGCCTCCCTAGGGCTAAGAAAGTTCAGTGCTTGTGGGTTCTTATGTACACAGGCACATGTGTATGCATGTACACGCACATGCGCACGCACACACACACACACACACACACACACACATGTACACATGCGCAAGTGCATTTACAACTATATGTGACCACTAGTTGGGGCTACAGTATTAATTCAGTGATCACCACAATCCACTCCTCAGCACCCACCACCACCCCAATTACCTAGTACCAAGAAAGCCCAAGGCTGAATTGCAGCCAAAACCCATCAGAGAGGCTGTTTTGACATCCACAGGTCACACTTTTCCCTAACATAATCACCACACCCCAGCTGTTGTATGTGAGAAAACAGATTTGAATCTAGGGATATTCTGATTGGCCAGAAAAACTGAGAATACCAAGGAAAAGACTTAGAACTAATGTCCCCAAGCAAGAGAGCACACACTCACTAGAGCTTACTAACCAAAGGTCACATGAGTATTACATACAGTACAGGCTGTAAGAGAGCACCGGGCAGGTAGGAATAATTGAAAGTGTTGAGAGAAAGAATTTCTCAGCGTAAATTTCTTCTCGGCTTTACAAAGCCCTCAAGCCAAAACCCTGCAACTTTCAGAGACCACAGTCGAACCCTGCTTTCAATTTCTGATCCTAAGATATATGACTCAAAACCAGGGCCATGATATTCATCTGCAACGGGGCCAGTAGGATCCAAGGCTCCAAGGAAAAGCCTGCGCTCTCAGTCAGCCTCAGCCAGGAAAAGCCTGCGCTCTGTCGTCAGCCTCAGCCAGGAAGCAGGGGAGCCAAGACCCCACAAGCAACTTGGGACTCATTCTAGAAGCCAGTGAGAGGCAAGGCCCTGAGGAGACGCTGAACTAGGCATATGTTGCAACTCTGGATCAGCTCTTCTCTACCCTTTCAACATAGCCGTCCCCTCCCACGTACTGGAAGGCTGTTAACATTTCTCTAGGCCACTCTTTCTGCTAAGCTAAATTATATCAGCACACTATCATTAGTGAAAAATGTTGACTGAGCCCCCACTCCCCACTGCCTGATGCCCCCCAACCCCGGCCAACTGACGCTGTTCTGAGCAAGCCCATCACTCTACCGGGCCACCCCTTTTGACCCTTCAGTAGTGATTATAAGTGGCCTCTGCTCTGGTTAGTCCCCACATCATCCATGGGCCAAGGTCTGTGAGCTCCACACAGCACACTCTGTCCACACCGGGGTCCCAGAGCAGGAAGACCCCAGAGCAGGAAGAGGAACCACCGCCACCAATGCCTGTGTGTATATTTTAGATTGCTGGCAGCAATTGAGAATTAACAACTGAGACTTGAAAAAAAAAAAGACATAAAAATTAGGGGCGTGGTGACATCGTAGAAATGGCTGGGCCAATAGCAGAGGAAGAAAATAACACCGTGAAGGCTAATAAAGATGCCATCTGAGGCAATAGAATGTCAGAGTAATTTAAATGTTTTTAAATTATCATTAAATTTATTGATAAACATCCTTCAAGGTGACAGTGGCTTGAATCAGAACTGGTCAGCTTGATTTTACACTCAACCTGAGCAGAGAAAGGGGAGTGTGGGCAGGAGGCAGAAAGCCAAGAAAGAAAGAGCAAAAATCAGGCAAAAAGTATCTGCTCTAATCAGAGAAGGTCTTTACTGCATCCAGAAAGAATTGACAACAAAGGGAGCGGCGTCTTGTGACTATTCTGAGGGTCTCAGGGGTTAGGGTGGAGGTGGTCTCTAAGCCCTGCCCTACTTGTCCCTCTACTCCTGGTGGCTTTGTCTCTCAGTCCCCCAGGTGCCGCTGGACCCCACCAGACAGTCTTAAAAGCCTGGATGTTTGGTCAGGTTGCTATATCTAGCTGCCTCATGCTGAAGAAGCAACAAACAGACATCACATCAGCTTCATCGTGCAGCTGCTGAGCATCACGGAAAGACCACAGGAAACAGAGCATCCCCGTGGGAAACCAGCACATGAAAAGGCTGGCATCTGTCCAGGGGTCCAGCTGGCCCCACCCAAAGGCGCCAGTCAGGGTTCTACCTAACTGACCCACAGCACTGCTAAACATATACTCCTCAAGGAGTCAGTTTGGTGGCCCCTCTCCCTGAGCCCTGGGGCATCTTCTCAGCCCTTGCGGTTAAGGAACAGTCTCTGAAGATCTCCCAGTGGAGTCTGCTCAGGATTGGAGCAGGATTCCAGTACTTGAGCTGTAGTCCCAGCTCTCCGTGGCCGCAGTGTGATTTGCTTCCATGTGCCTGGTGATCTCAACTATGAAAACTTCTAGAGAAACCCTGCCCTAGCTCACAAGGTGGCTTTGAGGAAGATTCAGTTCAGCCTATCCCCAGATTTCAAACACAGGGGTGACTCGCAAACTTCCATGTTTGAAAGACATTATTCTGTAGACTTTGGGGTCTTGTGAACAATGGCGTGTTCTTGCCCCGAGCGAGCATATTATCCAGTAAAGGAGACAGCTAGCTAGGTAACGCAAAACTCCAGGGGAAACAGGAGGTGAGAGTTATGATAACAACTTCCTACAAACAGACTTTGAAGAAGAAATTATTATCTCCAAGTGGGAAACCTAAAAATTTGATAGAGACAACATGGAGAAGAAAACCAACTCTTTAATAGCCATGATTACTGTACGAGACAACTGTGGGAAAGGCTCGCAGAAGTGACATGATATAAGTGATGGTCTATTGTGGAGCTGTGCGACAATAAGAGCCTCAACTGTACCTGAGCATGACTTAAAAAGATGAGCATAAAAGCTTATGTTTATGTCTGCGTCTCTTCCTTTCTATTCAGCTTCCATCTAATTGGCTCCTGCATTAAAAAGCACCAGACGTGTCTATTAGACTGACATTTCCTCTGGCATCTTGAGTAAGGGATGGAAAGTGTGTCTTTAAGCAGCTGCTCAGTGGGGCTTATGCCCATGAAAATGAGAGAGGCTACTGCTAGGGCCTGGTGGGAGAACTGAGAACTGAAGGACATGTTAATGACCTACAAGCATAGGGGAGGGGAAGGGCTACCAGTGACTAGCACACAGCCAAATGTCTCTGGTGTTCAAAAATAGCCCTCTCAGGGACGCTGGAGAGACAGCTCAGTTGTTAAGAGCACTGGCTGCTCTTCCAGAGGGCGTGAGTTCAATTCCCAGCAAACACATGGTGGTTCACAACCATCTCTGATGTGATCTGATGCCCTCTTCTGGCCTGCAGGTGTACATGCAGACAGAGCATTGTATACATAATAAATAAATATTTAAAAATAATAAATAAATAAGTAAATAAATAGGCTTCTCGGGGCCCCAAATATATATACAATTACTAGTTCCATCACACGTTCACATGTCTGTTTTAGTCACTCAAATAATAATTTGCAAAATAAAATATTGCATTAGCTTCACCCATACACACGTACATAAATACCTACTATCTCACCAGACAAGGAGGCATAGCTTTCTCTAGATAATTAAATATGACAGCCAGAATTAGTATCTCCGGCTTGTACATGCTAATCAACTTTCAAAGAACTCAAAAGCAATAAAAGATACCTACGTTCAAAAACTTTCCCAAACATAATTCAATCTCTTTTTGTTCATATGAAAACTGTTTCTTCAGTCTTGCAGAGCCTTGGGGCATTATTAACATAAATGCCCAATAAATATGCAGTGGCTTTAATGAGCAGCCATTGATCGATTGCTCCCCTACTTCTGGCTTGCAATGCAATTCCCATACGCCCTGCAGAGGCTGGAGCGTGTCCTGGACCACAAAGCTAAGAACGCTTCCTCCTGACTCCCCTCCTGCCCTGCAGCCCTCAGAGGAGTCTGGAGGATGTAAGGAGCCCACTAATTTACAGCAAGTTGTCCAGAGACTGAGAGGTGCTTCGATGCATCACAGACTGGGAAGCATTCTGCTAACTCTTCACGTTTGATCTCAGTTTATGAATCCAGTCAAAAGTCTAACTGAACTCAAGTGCATTGCAATAACTTGTCAGGACAAATATCTGCATTTTAAAAGTCCCGGGGTTGGAGCTGCAGACAGGACTTAGTCATTAGGAACAGTGATGGCTCTTGTAGAGGACCAGGGTCCCGCCTTGAGCAACAGCATACAGCCACCTGTAACTCTAGCCCCAGGTGGGGTCAGATGGTTCTGGCCTGTGAAAGACACCTGCACTCACATGCACATACTCTTCACACACACACACACACACACACACACACACACACACACACACACATGAACAAAAGAATAAAAGCAAACCTTTTCTCCAATGTTAAAAGAGTATCAAAATACATATTAGTTTGGACCACATGAAGTTGCTGCCTCTGTCAGCCAATAGAAAACAAGTAGCACAAATCTTCTAACTGCAAGGTTTGAGAGCTCTGTATTTCTAGACCAGACAAACTAGCACCCAAAGATAAGTTTTCTTGATACTTTCTTCTTGCTCGATATGACACAGGGAGGTGTCCCTGTTTTTAATGAATCCCAAATATTACCCTGTACCCAGGGAGGAAAAGGAAGCCAGCTGTCACCTGATGCACTCAGTTGTTCCCTGAGATACACAACAGAGCCAATCCCAGCAGAGGAAGGGACTGTCCCTCCAGAAGCAGTCCAGAACCTAGGAGACACCCAAAGAAGGCAGGTCCCGCTCCTTCCCTGCCAGCCAGCTCTCCCAAGGATTAGATTCTCCCAGGAGTCACCACTGTGAGCCCACGCTAGCACACACCTGTGCTGATGGGGACCCAGCGACTCTGTTGCCTCGCACTAGGTACCAGAACCACTGTTTCACATGTGCCTGGAAACAGGAAATAGCTGCGACTCAAGGCTAAGAGAGGCCCACTTCCCCACAAGAACATAAACAGGGGCCACGGCGGATCCCAACTGTTCTGACATCGCAGCTCCCAAGAGGGAGACTGTCTGTTTAATCTTTCATGGCCTCATTCATATCATCAGTGTCCCTTGAGACCACAATGCATCGCTTCCATGAGTGTCTCCAGGCTCCTGCTCATACACGATGCATGCAAATAGCAGGAGAGACCGAGTGGGCTGTGCTCTGAAGCCATTAGGGAAACACAGGGATACACCAGGCAGTGGGCTGTAGCAGAGAGAGGTTGTAGTAGAGAAAGAAGCTTCGAGTCCCATCCAGGTTGCTGATGTGATGATGGTCTGCCAAGGGATTCTCACATCTTGGTAGAGAGAGTAGTTAGATTTCAAGTAAAATAGAAAGTAAATAACCAAGTATTTTTTACTAAGATGTTTTAAGAGCAAACATGGGGAAGAATGAAGATGATGTCAAGGAGGGCTCATGAAGTCATAATGTTAATTCTGT
Organism: Acomys minous; assembly: GCF_964271855.1. Lineage (NCBI taxonomy): Eukaryota > Metazoa > Chordata > Mammalia > Rodentia > Muridae > Acomys > Acomys minous. Next base: position 85,792,588 of record NC_140494.1, on the reverse strand, counting down.
AACTCACAGGTTAACCCCCCCATTGTCCCCTCCCCCCCCCCAAAAAAATCAGAAGATGACAGACTTCAAAGGCTTTTTAGGATATAGTATGTGAAAACGTCGAGCTAAAGGTGCTAACAGCCTCTCATTGAGGCCCTGACGAAATGGAAGAGCAGCTTCGGGTTTTCTGGTGTTTGACTCCTTTCCATGGTCCAGGTGGCTTCTCCTGGAAACCATGCTCCTGAGTAACTCACAGCTCCCAAAGGCCAGCAGTTGGATCAGAGAGGCCAAGCGATCACCTAACTACAATGTCCAATCTGTGCTTGTAACACAAGCAGCCACAAGGGGCCATCTTGCCGAATTACTTCTTTGACCACGAATACAAGAGCTATTTTGGGGAGCATTTGTATAGCTTGCAACGTTATGCTCACAGTGGTCCTGAGTGCCTCTAGGCCAGAGCAGTGGTTCTCAAGCTGTGGGTCACAAGCCCTTTGGAGGTGGAGCAACCTTTTCACAGGGCCTGCCTAAGACCATCTGCATATCAGATGTTCATAGTATGATTTGTAACAGTTGAAAACTAACAGTTACGAAGTAGCAACAAAAAGAGTTTTATGGTTGGGGGGGGCGGGGTCACCATGAGATAAGGAACTGTGTGAAGGGCCCCAGCATTAGGAAGGTTGAGAACCACTGAGTTCAAACCTGATGTTCACAATACTCCTAAATTCCTATAGAATAAAGCACGATGCTCACTATAGTCCTGAGTTGCTATAAGTTAGAAAGTGATGCTCACAATAATCCTGAGTCCCTATAGGTTAGACTGGATGCTCACAATAGTCCTGACTTCCTATATTTCTCTCCCCATAGAAGCGTCTCCAGCACAAGGCCACTCTGTAGCAGGTTCCCTCAGAGCTATGTCATGGAAATTCCATCAAAGCAGTGCAATTGGGTGACATGCCGCGGTCAGGAACAGTGCTATTCTTCTCCCCTCTCATTTTCTCTTATTACGTTGCCCACATGAAACTTTAAAAATTGCCATTTGTGTTACGAATACGTGAACTTTTTTCAAAGATCTGTGTTAGTCCCACTCATTACCCAACATTCAAAAAAAAAAAAAACCTTAAAAGCTCATTACCTTACAGGACATGTACATACAATAAAGCCTTTGTCCTTCAAAGAAAAACATAATTTTCAACAGAGTCAGCTTCCAGAAGCCAAGGGAACTGACATCCAAAAGCTAATATAAACACCGAGGCCTGTGTCAAGATTTCAAAGTTAGCTTCAGGGATGGGGCTGGGGGTGCCTGGGTTTGGAAGGCCAGCCACTGGGGGGCATTTTTCACTGTGACTTTTGAAAGTGGAAGAAACTCTATGGCCCGTCTCTCCTTCCTTGTCAGCAACCACTCCACACTTGACAGCAGGGATATTCCTACAAGTGGGATCATTCCTTTCATCACAGAAAAAACAGCTCTCCATGTCTAAGAGAGTCTATATTTTCAAATGTAACTACGTTGCTTCTCAAGAGGGCAGACGTGTTGTCCTAATGATCATTTAGGATGTTACTAAGAGATGTCGGTGACCTTTTGTGACAAACTTTCTGGGAGAGTCGTGTTTCGGAACACGGAGTTCCATTCTGGGGAGAGCCATCCCAAGTGTTAACCTAAACTATAAACAGGAAACTCCAGCTCTGCTCCCACTCAAGTCTCAAGGTCCTGGGCCTCTCACTGATGCTATAGGGCAGTCGGAAAGATCATGACAAGTTCCTATCCTCAAGGACCTCATCCCATAAGGCAAGAATTCCCTCAAGCTCTGCATAAAGGCAGTACATGCCATGGAAGGGAGAAAGGGTTGCTATCAGAGGGAGAGCAAGGCCAAAGCAGCATGTGGATTCTCAAATGCAGCGGACTTCATCTTGTCCAAATTCTGGGTAAGACAAAGACCCTGTGATCCTGGAGAACTCAGTCAACTGAACCACATCACACTCTCTCCAGGGCCCGCTCGGGGCTGAATTTTACTCTGTGCCTCCTGCATGCCACATCCTGGTGCAGTGGCCAAGTATCACCCAAGGACAACAGGATCCTCATTGAACGTACCACACTCCTTTCTTCTCCAAAGCTGGACACGGACCAAGCGATCAAGCAAACCACCTGGCCAACCCTCAAACGTGCTGGAGCTCTCCTTGCCCTCCAGACCCCCTGTCCACCCTGCACAAAGCCACATAGAAGGAGCACACTTCACAGGCATTGGCAATGAGTTGTTTCACCAGTCCGCGTACTTGTTGGGAAGACCTGAGAGTGATTCCACACACTCCCAGATGGGAGCCTTTCCCACAACTAAGAACATGTTTAGAGAGTGTACGCATCTTAACTCATGCTCTAATGTGAAGGAGCATCACCATGAAGAGCAGGTGGGCAAAAAATGGTCCACGACCTACCTAAAGCCATACGACCATTAAGGGCTAGAGTTTAGAACTATACCATGATTCCTCAGGAATGTACTTAATAAATTTTAATGTCAAAAACCTCGTTTTGGGCATAATACAGTTGACCCTCTGTGTCCATTGGGGTACAGGTAATCTATACAAGGGATATAAGCACTTATTTGAGGGCACGCTGGAGGCTTCACTTTTTAAAAGTCTTTGCCTTGAATAGTTAATTCCCTTGACAGTGTTTACAAAGGGCTTTCACAGCAGCATCACAAGTCAGCAATTCATCCACCCAGCAGATACCCACCCCACCCACCAACTGAAATGAGCTGCAGGCATGTGGCCTCAGTGACTTGCCCAGGACCCACAACTAAGGCTTAGAGAGATGGTAGGTGACAAATAATTATTAATTACCCTGGGTGAAACCTGAGCCCACACCCTCAGATAGACACAAAGCCATCCTCCATGGCTGTATATCACTGGGAAAACTGGGCACTAAAAGTTTTGTGAGAAAAGAGCATATTTTTACTTGAAGACAGATCTTAAGATATTAAATCATATCATAATATTTTTAAAGCACCATTAACAGTTTAATAGAGTAAACTTAAATGTTTATAATAGTAAGTTTTAATATTACTCAGAGTCTTTTATATTGTTGTTCTTGTTCCTAATAAAAGAAATATGCCTCCGTGTGGCCTGATCCATTCTGCACTAACCATAAAAACATTCCAAAAACATGCTTAAAAGGTATATTACTCCTGCCCATGAAATTAGTTTTGTCTTGGTACCTTTTAAATTTTCATGTGGTATTTATGTATTCACTTTTGCTAAGATCTTTTAAAATCAAAGCTGGAAAACTTTGTGATCTTTGCATTAAGTTTTCAAAATCCCTATGGCAATTTTAGCTTTGGATTATTGACAACAGGGTTCCACGCCAAATCCCATGTATGGTCAATTCAATCTTGTGCAAATGCACAGCCATTCTCAGGCGGGTGAGGGCCATTTCTTGTTTTGGACACTCTAAGGTGATGATGAGAAAGTTCCTGGTTTGTACTTTTTCTTAAACAGCCAGTGTAAATTTTTTTTTTTTTTTAGTATTTTGCAATATGGGTCTTCTTGCCTCCATAACTATAATCTATTTCACTTGGATTCCCTTATGTGTCTTTCTGTCATGATGCCCCTCCTAGTTAACACTGGAGACTCAGGTTTTAAAATCTTCATTCATATCCCAAGTATATGTCTCTGAAGTTGATTTCTGTGAAGATGATCAACCAGATTGCTGTTCCCCGCCAGTCCTGCTCTCTCTACAGTTCCAGACACACATTTTAAGAGCCTACAGGGCCTTTTCAAAATGTCTCTCTCCAGTAGACAGTCCTCAGTGCGTTAGCATATCAGAGGAAACCTTTAAAAGGTGAGTCAGCACTGGACTGGAGAGATGGCTCAGTGGTTAGGAGTTGTTGCTGCTTTTCCAAAGGACCAGAGTTCAATTCCCACCACCCACACAGTGTTTCACATCTGTCTGGCACTCCAGATCCAAGGGAATCAATGCCTCTAGCATCTGGTGGCACCTGCACTCATGCACATTGCTACGGTAAACACTTTGCTCAATGGCTGACACAACAAAGCAAAGAATTGCATCTCTGTAAGTGTGAGGAGAGACTGGCACCCAAAAGAGGGTGTCAAGGGGGCCATTCTGAGAGTAAACCATTTTCCATCCTAGCAGCAGTGCTAAAAGCTGAGCAAGTGGCTGTGTGATAGCGACACCCTCCGTGTCATTCACCCTGCACCGCACTCCACTTGTTGCTTTGCAGGGCATTGCTTGCAGTATAATTCCAAACACTCACTTGTCACCACGCCCTCTTCCCCATCCCTGCGACACACCCTGCCGCGGGATGGTTGCTACACCTGACCACGCCACGTGTCTGCAGTCTGTTTTCCAAACTTGGGCCCGTCCATTCTAAACAGCTGCCCCTCGAGCTCCTAGAGGCAATTTAAATAACACAGCTTATTGTTTCATGTGGCTTGGAAGAATGTTAAATGACTCCTTGTGACCTCAATAACATGCATGGGACATTTTTTTTTCCTTATTGTGACATTCAAGGGCTCCCCAGGCTGGTTCATTTAGAGCTCTTACCGCCCATGCCATCCGAGCCTTGCGAGCCCTGGACTAGCTCTCCACATAATCCGAGCACACACTCTTCTTTCCTCTGCAATGCTTGGCCGAGGCCATGTTCCCTAGCCCCCGGCCTCCACCTAGGTCTCACCACTGTAATGCAGTGTTGTCTCTAACCTAAGTGAGGCGGTAAACCTTTCTGGGTTTTGTTGTTTCTTCTTTATGTTTTTACTGTTTTCTGTTTATGATTTTATTGTCCCAGATATTGGACTTCGAACCTCCTCACACATCCTAGGCATGCACTCTAACCCTGAGGTATATACTCCAAACCCTAAAAAAAAAAAAAAAAAAAAGTTCCTTTTCAAGGTCTCATATTACCTTTAACTTAGGATTCTCTTGCCTCGACCTCCCAAGTAGGTGGGATCATAAGCCTAACAGACCAGATCCCAGCTTATAAAATCATTATGATGCATCTATGCCATCTGCCCCACAAGGTCATGGGTAAAAACATCTGCCCCATTGGGCTTGGTCTCCTCAAGGCATCCAACCAGCACAATGACTTAAACAGAGGTCATGCTGAAACTAATGGAACAAAATGGAAGCAGGGGGAGGTATAGACTGAGGGAAGAAAGTGCCGTGTGACTGCATTTACAGCCTGCTCCTCCTAGCGCCTTGGGCAATCCTCTATAAAATTAGAACTAGGAATCAACAGGCCTCCAAACCCACACCCTGGCCACCCGATGATCCTCACTAAGTCCACTGGGCACACCTGGCCTCCATACACAAAGCAGCCAAGCAGTAGCACTGGCTTGCTTTAATCACAGAGGGCCTGTATACCACCCACCGCACGGAGTCCCACAAGCACTGTGAGAAGCTGAGACCCTCAACTTACCCAGCGGAGGATGTTTACGAGCTGGTTTTAGTTTGCCTGGCCCCTGGCTGCCTGGCTCCCTGCTGTCTTCTGCTCCCCCAGCCTCATTTCCTGTAAACTGAGGCACACTCTGTCCTCAGTGTTTTTCTCATTACTTGAGGTAAGGGCTAACTACTGATGCACGAGGTGAAGGCAGAGCTGCATTTAAGGGGGGCTGCGGCTGGGGAAGGGGAGCAATAATTAAGTGAGCAGCCAAGGCGGGTGCACTTGGGTCTGCAGCTGGGTTGAGACTTCCACAAGGCGGGCCAGGAAAATCCCCATGATGCCAGACCACTAGGAAGTTTTTCCAGAAGTACAGAGCGCCACAGCTCAACCCTATCTCTGCCAATGAAAGTACAAGTGGAGGTGACCCCTCCACAGGCACGGAGATGTAAGTACCTTACAAGAAAGGAGGCCCCATTCCCGTGGAAAGTTTTCCTTAATATTTAATAGACAGCAAGGGGAAAAGTCACACCAGGGCCCACAGAACACTGGACCAATAAGGAGCAGCCTTGACCAGCCAGCCCAAGTAGGAGGGACAGAAATCTCCCTAAGCTTTACTGACGTAATGGAGTTGGTTCACAGAGAAAGATGGATTTGATATCACCTCCTCCAGCACCATTTTTTTAAATTCTATTCTGACAAATCTGTATAGACTATTTCAAATAAGCAAATAATAATTTAACGAATAATGTCAACACAGTAACAACAGTAAAAATTTAAAAAAAAAAAGAAAGAAAGAAAGAAAGAAGGAAAGAAAAAGAAAAGAAAAGAATCATCCCGGAGGCCTTCCTACAGTCTAAGGCCGAAGCTAAACATTTTATGTGCTACACCATCGCATTCCTGCAGTAACTCTATGGGCTAGAAAATGACATCCACTCCACTTTTCGTGTGTGAGGAAACAGGTTAGTGAGGTGACGTCACCAAGCCATGTTCGTCATCGGTTAGATTTGTAGCCAGGCCCCTTGGATGCTTAAACTAAACCCCCATCCCCAAAATGAAAAGATGCCAACCAACAGTTGCATCTAGCCCTGAGAGGCTCTCTAGGCTCTCTAAACTCCAAGAGTGATGTTCTACCAGGTAAAAAAAAAAAATCCATTCTGATTCCTCCCCACAAAGAACTCTGCGCTGGCTGGCTGAACATGACTCTGAAGGCTTTCAGATGTGGATCCCTAGCAGAAGCAGACAGCAAACGGATTTCACATCCCAGTTCTGCCTCAGAGCCTGTGTGGCCTTTGATTTGCTCTGGTTCTTTGGGCCTCAGAAAACCATGGAGGAGTAAGCGTCTCAAAACTGACATTTGCGAATTTTCCTGCCCAACTGTCTAGGTAACCTTTCCTCAAAACTGTTCTATTGAAGGGCAGTCGTCCAACGTTACCTAAAAAGCAACCAAAATAAACATAAATAAGTCAATTTGATCACTTCTGAAATGACAGGAGGCATTTCTGAGAGAAGTTTGCCGCTCTGCGTGTATGAGTGTATACAAAGGCCAGCGTCTCTGACTGAACATGCTGCTTGGCATCCCAGCACGACTCGTACAGGATTCAAATCCTGTGGAAACCAAGGGCTGTCCATACTCCAGGCAGTCACAGTACGAACCGTAGGGAGCAAGGATTTTGTAGAGCTAAAACCCCAAAGGCAAAGGCAGTTGAGAGGCTGGAGCCTCTCCTTGGGCGATAGAGGAGTTTTGTGATTACGAAAGTAGAGAACAGGCAGACAAGGTCTGCTCTGTTAAGCTGTTCAGTCAGCTCCAAGAGAGGTGGGGCCTGCTTCTTGTAACAGGGAATTCGCATGGCTTTTTTTTTTTTTTTATGAGCAAGGGCCCATTTCTGCATTGCACCTCTGGATTTAAAAGAGGAAATTTCAACCTCAGGAATAATGTTTTTTGCTGAACAAAATGTACGCCAAACTAAGCTCTGACTTCTGGTTTTCAGTGTCCCAGCCTCCAAAGTTATCTCAGGTTTCCAGTCCTGGGCGGAACTCACTGGCTCCCACCACTTCCTCAGCTGCAGGGAGGTGGGGGAAAGACTGAGGAACAGTAGGTGCCCCTCCTCCCAGACTTGGTGGGATTTGGGGGTGGCCATGGGGCAGAGAAGTGCAGCAGGCTCCTCTGTACGTGAGTGTGACTGGCTGCTATCAGCGAGACTTCTGGACAGGCACTCACGTGTTGTGCAGGCATTACTGGAGAATTAACTCTAGCAGCGGGGAGATCATGAAACGAAACAGGATGAGGCTCCTCAGTCTCATTAAAGATCATAAGGTGAGAACAACCCTGCTTTGCTTTTCTCCTGAACAATGAAGCACACACTTCTTTAAAGGAAATTGCCTACCTAGATTCCCCAGGACCCCCCGAACCTGGTCTCGCTTCTCACCTCTCCCCTGAAGACTTGTGGCCCACCCACTTTTAGAAGAGATCCCCTCGCCATCCCTAAGAAATAAATTGTTCTTGGACCTGGCAGGATGCTCTGGCCTATACAAAGGATAAATGGGGGTGCAAGTATGCCTTTCTGCTCACGATGGCCACTGCACTCACTGTTGTCCCCAGAGGCCCTACAGAAATGGCATCCCTTCTCTATCTGAACTACTCTGAGCCTTAAAAGTTAAATCATGCTGAGTAGCTTCTCTGGGGATTTCCAAGATCTGACACTGTAATTACACTCAGGATTTTGTGCCACTGACTTCCTCCAACTGTGACTTCTTTCGTCCTTTTTAAGCATACATTGAAGGCTATGGTTTTTGGTGTTTTGGGTTTGGTTTTTTTTTTTAATACATGTTATGAAATAAGATATGAGCTTACGCCCAGCCTTAACTACTTTATTCCAAAAAGGCCGGACCAACCCAAACTAAATATTCCTATGTCCCTGATCCAGAACTGAGTTAAACTATGGCATATCTTCCAATATTCATATGTAACCCTCCCTCCAGAGCAAGGCTCCCTGCAGGTTAGCTGGAATCACAGAGACTTTTCCTTTCACCCAGTGGGACTAACAGCTGCTAACTAACTGCTCTGAATGGCTTAAAGGAACAAAACAAAACCATTCAAAGAAAGCCTGAAGGTGAAGAGATTTCAACAGACACTCTCTTTTCTCCATTTTTCTCATTCCTCAGTTTAACAAGTAGCCCATTTCTCCTGGTTCTGAGTGTGTGCTCCAGAGACAGATGGCCACAACCCCGAGTGTCAGTCAGCTCGGTAGTTTTCATAAAGAAAATACTAACTAGTGTGCAGATAACATGTGGCCTTCACAGGAGCTTCATTTCATAAACCTCAGCCTCATCATCATCAAGAAGAGCTGAAAAGCCTCAAATGATTTTCATGAAGATTGGCTTAATTACTGCAGGCTTAGAAAATTGCCTGACAGATAAACAATGTCCTGAAAATGCTTACTTGCAAATAGTATTAAATGACTAAATAGACCTCTTTTCCAACCCAAGTACAATAATAACCAAGTAGCCTCCAGGGCATCTAGCAAGAAATTCACCGGGTACAGGAGGTCCCCTGGCAACTTGTGAGAGTGGATAGAGAGAGAACCGCTCACCACCTACTCTCCCCCCACCCACCCCCAGGGCTGTCCTGGAACTCACTCTGTAGACCAGGGTGGCCTCGAACCTACAGAGATCCACCTGCCTCTGCCTCCCTAGTGCTGGGATTAAAAGTGTGCGCCCAGCTCACTACCCGTTCTTACTCGGCTTTACAAAGCTCCCACAAATGGATGAGCAGCAATAACCCTGTGACCTTGGGCTCATTATTCTAAGTCCCTGCCAAGGTCATGGTCAGATATCAGTGGGTGCATCAGCTAAGGAGAGAGTCAGAAGGACTAATGAGTGACAGCCATTGCCAGGATTCCAAGAAAAGATTGACTGGCCTGTCCTCTACAGATGCCTCTAAATGTTCACACTGTCCTTAGGAACTTAGCTGATACTTTTATACAGAATGTAATAAGTAAGTAACTCTGATGTCAACTTTCACAGCACTAAGTCTCCACATTGAAAGAAAGTTTCTATCTATTGTGGGGATAGGAATACTGGCAAGGGAAGATGCTACATGGGGAATGTTTCATAATATTAGTTGGTAATAGTTTGCAAAATTCAAAATGTACATTTACACTTCGCAAAACATAATATCACCAAAGAGAAAAATAACACACTTACATGTAGATCTCTCAGCATATTTAAATGTTAGTTAGGATAACTTCTGCTAAAATGTTAAGAATAAAATAAAATGACTTGTTCACATTATATGTATATATATAGATAAATGAAATGAAAGACTACATTCACACCCTACACTTGTAAATTTCTAACTAAGTTGCATTTTTAAACTCCGAACTTATTGACACAAAAGAGCACTTTTCATTAGACTGCAGTGCTCATCGTCCCAGCCAATGGAAAGCATTTTTAGTTGTTTCTGTTGATTTCTTTAGTCCAGAGCCTAATAACCATTTGATGCAAGCATAGACTCATTTATCATTTCTTAACATTGACCTCATCTCTTGTCACAAAGGAGTCTGCATCCTTTAGACATAGATAGCGAGGCTTTTGTCTGGACAGAGATAGATACTGTGCAGTTCCGTATGCTGATTGGGATAACAAGCCACCAATCTACCCGTCACTGCAGGAATCTGCCTTGGATGCCTTAAGGTACTTCCAACAGGATTTTATGATGGGTGATTTTAACCAAGGTTTGCCAAAAGTAAATGGCATGTGAAACAGTCATCAGCAAAAAAAATATTAATCTTGGTTGAGCTATATGTCTCCCAGAAAGTCTTTTTGGCATAACTTTATCTTCTCCAAGTGGTTAAGTTATCGGAATTATCAGTAGCGTAAGCAAGAATAACTTGAAACAATCTGTGTGGATCTACCGGCCCCTGCCAGTGCTACCCAAGCCGGCATCTCTCAACCAAGTGCCACTCTCCATTAAGGATGGGTCCTTCTTTCTGATCTGTGCTGCCAAATCAGAAGGGAAACACTTATTACAGAGCTCAAGCCACCGCAGGCAGAGAAATGCGAGAAATCAACCCAAGATTACGTCTTGTCCCAGGTCTGTCCCTTCTGGCAGTGCCTTCTCACATGTCTCATCCTTGACCTCTATACCTAAAAGCTCTTCAGCATGCCCCTGCTGAGCTAGGACGATTAGAAGCAATGCCGTCTGGTGGTATCTATGACTTTATTGGAGTAGCAGGCATTCCAAACTGTAGCTTTCCCATAGCAATGTTGTACAAAGTCCATCTCGAGTTTACTTGTAGAAACAGTAATGTCAAAGATAAGACTTCTCAGCCTGATGAGATAGAAATTGCCAAAATCCATAAAACTAGGAAACTCAACTAAATTCAGTGCACAAGCTATGTGAAACTAGGCAATGATTTAAAAAAAAAAACAGTTTTGAGAGAGCTATCCTGTCATGTTTAACAGATGTGCCTCGCCCACCACAGCAGTTCAGTTCGTTTTACCTGACCCCATTCACTTACCGAGCACACACACATTATGCAAGGGTTGTCTGTGATAAATGGGATCTGGAGGACTTCCCCTTCATTTTCACATTTTGCAACTGACCCTGAAATGAAGACGAAAATACTTTTAAATTTAAATCTTGTTTAATGGCATTATTATAAAATGTTACCTTCTTATGCTAGTATTCAGAAAAGGTATAGTGCTTTAAGTTATGAAACTCACCACAAGCAAATCTTCCCCTTTTAAACAGTTTTACTTAACACACAGTTTTTTTTAAAGTCAGTATTACAGTATACAGATAGGTTTTCTGTTTTCAGTTGGCTTAAGCACGTATTTAACACCGCCAGCGCCCTGGAAGGCATTTCAGCTACTCACAGACTCACACCAGACTGGTCGTTAGGGAAGATTTTACATGTGAACGAAATTCAGGACTGTGTCAAAGAACGGGCCTTTCAGGTGGATGTGCCTACTGTTGTGGGTTGAAATGCAATCTCTTTCCGCTTAGAAATATTCTCCTTTCTGCACCAGGTGTCAGTAAAGCATGTCCTTCAAAATAGAAGCCGAGATCTTCACCTGCCTGGAAACGTATAATTATTATATCCTTCTACTAGTAGCCTTTAAAAATAAGATCGTTTCTTTAAATCCAAGATGTGGAAAGCCATGTTTTAAAAATGTTGCCTAGCACAGTGGATTTATCGGAATCCTATGGAGTGAGAAAAGAGGACATGCGGGAAGTGGCGTGATCTTTTCCTTAATTGCATAGGAGGAGTTAAGATTAAAACAAGGATTGAGGAAAAGATTCAACATAAATCAAGGAATTTCCCGACTTCCTATAGCAAGGTGCTTGTTATCACTCTGTCGAAGGTAGCAGTCTCTCAGCCCTCTGTCCCTCTACCTCTTCACAGCCTCCCCATCCCTTTTCTCTAGGCTTCCCCACATCCCCATCTTCCGCAAAGGGCGGGCAAGGTGCGTGCTCCTCACCCTCTCATCCCAGGGCAAGCCAGCGCCACTTCTCCAAAGAACTACCCCAGCGTCCCGGAGGACTGGTCCCTCCCGCCCCCACCTCCCTACCTGTCAGAAAGGAGGAAGCCAGGGACATGGGGACCCCGGAGCAATTGAGCAGCAGCAAGACGCAGCAGGTAATCCCAGGCGAGCGTCGACAAGGACGCTCTGCCAGAGCCCTGGCGCCGGAGAACCAGAGCATCGTCACCTGGAGGGAATCCCGGGCGACTGCAGGTCCCGCGTCGCCGCCTCTGCTCGGCAGCCGCCGCTAGCAGTCAAAAGGGCTGTGGGCCGGCGTGCTGGGAGACAGTCGGCGGAGGGAGGCGGGCGCCCGGAGCGGCGGGGGAGGAGTGGGGGCGCCCCGGGAGGAGGGGTCCTGCGGCCAGCCCCGGCCAATGCGGCGGCTTTTTTCTAAGGGAGTTGCTCGCAGTGGGTTAGCCTCCACGCCAGAGCTGGGACGGGAGGAGGGGTGGTGGAGCGGCTGGAGCTGGGGAGCGGCGGCTGCCGAGTGCGCTCGCCACTCTGGAACCGGGCTGGGCTCCCGCTCCGGCAAGCGCAACTCCAGCCGGATCCCTAGGCTGTGTCCTGTCCTCTAGCTTGCTCCGTGTGTGGCATAGGGACGCACCCGGCGCTGTGCGGAACCCTTAGGGTCGCACGAGGGACCACAATCCCAGCCCCGGAGCTATCCCGGCTCAGGAGCTACTGTAGCGCCGGCGAACGCCCTGCCAGGCAGTCTAGCCCAGCCTCGGCCACCGGGCCCGGGGCGCTGCCGGAGCCGGGAAGGCGCGTCTCCAGCACCCGGCGCACCGCCTCCTCCCGTGCAGAGGAGCCGCCCCTAGCCGGGATGCCACCACCCGCTTGAGCCTGGAGCAGAAGACCCGGCGCCTTCCGCCGCCCCAGCTTCGGAAAGAGCCGCGGACCGAGTGCTGGAGGGTCTCCTCAACTTTTCACACCCCTTTGATTCCCTCGGGGAAAGGCAGGGGACTCGCGAAGCTGAGGGGACGGAGGGACGAGTGGCCTTGGAGATCAGGCTCCGTGCTTATGCCTCTGCGGGCCTGACACTAGGGAGGACAGAAGTTGGAGCGACAGAAAAGGTCAGCTAATACATGCACAGCAGCCAGCGTTTTTCTCCCTTAAAGCAAGGATGGATCAGAGGCTCAGACTCCGCCCTTCCCAGCCGGAGCTGCCCGGGACAGGGAGGTGCGTTAGACTAATCATTCATTCACTCACAGGCCAGGGAGGGACGCCACCGCTAATCTCCGCCTGGGCCGCCTCCACAGCGGCCGCCCAGCTGGGCACACGGTGGCAGCCGCTACCCTGCAGCGCGTCTCGCTTGTGCATCCCTGGGGTCCCCCAGTCCCAGCCTTTGATCCCCTAGGCCGGCCACCAGGTCCCCGCTGAGTCCCAGCCCTCCACCCCACCCCCACTCGCACCCCCATCCCCGCCAAGCAATGGCTGGCTCTACTCAAAAGGGGTGCTAATCTAGAAAAGAGAATTTTTATAATACATTACGAAGGCGCCAGGTGAGGGTAAAGGGTGCTTGGCAAAGGTTGGCACCTTTGGTTAGCTAGCTGTCTTTGAAATCTATTGCGGGCACATGTTCCCACCAGAAGACCAGCCAGCAGGTGCGCATCCGCACTAGTCTCTATTGCGCCTTGCAGACCCAAACTCTAATCCCTAAAAATCCTAGCCTTTCCCCAGTCTCTGACCAGAGTTTTAGGCAGCCTTTGTAGGTCTAGTGAGAACTCCTTTGACAAATCAGTCAGTCTGACACACTCCTTGAGCATCATCGCCACTCATACCTGCCGCCCCACCCCCCGGCCCGCCCCTCCGGATGCTCGTTTGTTTCCTTTTCCAGTGATTTGGAGGGTTATTTTTCTGAGTGCATGGTGACCAGCATCCCAACACTGCAAGGACCACATCCCTGTGACGTGGACGCGTGGGAGAAAGGAAAGCTGTCATTAGCTTAGCATGCTCCATTTCCCTCTCAAAACAGATTTTGTGTAAAATTTAAATTAAAAGAGACAAGAGACAATGTGGTTACTTGTTTTGCCTCAAATAACACCATGGCTGGATGCCTTGAAAGTCAAATGTTTTGCTGATTCCCTGAGCCTACAGAAATGTTAAACTGCACACAGACACACACCGGGGGTGGGGGGGACAGGGGAAGTTTTACTTCCCATAGGAAGTAATTAGAAAATAAAAGCTAAAAGTTAAAAAATTATTGTCTCCGCTATCTAAAATGATTCTCCCCAAATGAGGTCCCTAGATAAATTTATTCCTTGTGAGTCAGTTAAGGAAAAATGGATGATGGAGACCCTAGGAGACCTAGTACTGCCGCCAGATGTCCATAGATTTGATTACAAGTACACTACAAAATTGCAAGGCACCTGAAGAGCATGCCTGCGTCATGCTGACTTACTCGCCTTCCCTGGCACCGGGCTATCTCCTCAGTGTGCATGACTAATTTGAGGAGGGAATCTGAATGCTTGTGGCATTTCTATCATGGGTGACCAGACCCTCCCTTCAGGGACAAACCAGGAATCCACCACAAAAACCAGTTCACCAGCCTAGAAGTTGTGAGTGGGAAAGTGGACAGAAGCCTCTGGGAGCTCAGCTCTTCCTGGGTGCCGGCTCACAATGGTCTCCACTTCAGCAAGAGCAGGCTTATCAGGACATGTTATCAGGACATGCCCCACCCCCCGCCAGCACAGCTACTGCCATTGTCAGGACTCCTGAACAGCAGGGGCTCTGTCAGCTGCCAATTGGTCCATTTCTAAGCAAAGCTGAGATGGTCCAGGATCTAACAAGAAGGAAGCCAGGGATAAGGGAGATGGGGGGGGGGAGGTGCAGAAGAGCAAAAAAAGACAAAGGAGAGCAGCCTGCACTAAAAGGCATAGTTTTGCTTCCATATTTAAACGTAATGGCATGGTGGTACCACCCAAGTTCCCAAAACATCTTGGCTGGAACCCAAAGGAGGAAGGAAAAAAAAGGGGGGTAGGGGGGCTTGGCTTATGACGTTGATCATGAATGAGGAGGCAAGGGGGCCCTAAGATTAGGGTTGAACTCGGGGCCTCACCTAGGCCCAGATTTACAAAGTTTCATTTCTTGCGTCATAAAAATAAATGTGCCGCGCGGCCAAATGAAAAGAGAGACGTGTCTTAAGGTAAGTGTTGTCCCGTCTCTCACATTACAATCTCAATTTCCCACTGAAAAAGTCACGGAACGTGCAATTTCGTTGTTTCAAGTTAACTTCCAGGGGTAACTCACGTTCCATGTAAAAGGGAAAGCAGATGCATCTCAAAGACAAACCGAAGAGATTGTCATAACTAGCACGAGTGAGCTGGGGATAGCCTGTGACTGTCTGAGGGTTACACTTACCAATGCCATCAGCCTGGGCAAGACTGGGTGTAGACAAGAAAGAGGAAGGACTGTTCCGTGAAGGCCCTAACCTGATTAGGGAAACTTGGAGACTGGGGAAAATTTAACCAGCACACAAACATCGACCCCAGATGACCAACAGAGTGAATATCATGAACTAAGTGCCTAATTTTTTCTTTGAAATACCCAGACTATATAGACTGTATTTCTCTAGAATAGAGGTCATTAATGCAGGTATGGTCAGCAATCTGGATATTTTGGTCACCATTGGTTGGGGACTATCATTCTTACATATTGGAAAGGGCTCTGGATTATTATTTCTCAACCTCTTTAATGGTAGCCGTCTGATTCTTGTTAAGAGAAACTTGAAAACGCTACTGTCATGATTTTTGTTTTAAAGCACCGAAGACCTCAGAAAGCGTACAAATGTACTTCCTCCCCCCCCCCCCCTTTACCTTGAAAGTGAAAAATCTAGGCTGTGAGAGAAGCTTAGTGTCAGAGCACTTGGCTGACACATGCGGTCCAAGCGGGGAGAGGACTAAGAGCTGAGAGAGACATGGCTTGCCAAGGCCGCACCAGAGCCCATTAGCAGGCTCTGCCGGCTCAGGAGCATGGCACTGTCCATTACAGACGCTCTGCCTTCTTAGATTATGAGTCATAGGAATTACAGGAAAGGGCCATGGGATATTTCAGATATGATGCAAATTAAAGTTACAGAGCTGGCACAATAGTTGCTCAAATATTCATGGAACTAAACTGGGCCCAAATATATGCATTGTATGACACCATAAAAATTATGGACACTCCCATGGTTGAGGTCCCTAGTGAAACAGCAATTTTATTCTTTGGTAACTAGATTATGGTGTTAAATAACTGCGGTCCTTCCAGATGGGCTGTTGGGCTGTTGGGTTTATGGTCTCTCAGAGTGGCTGGGGCCCACTGAGGCCGTGAGTTGTCCTATGGAGGACAGCAGTAGGATTCCCTGTTGTTCCCACAGGTCAGAGGCTTTGAAATTACACTTTTTTGTTTGTTTGCTTTCTTGCTTCTAGGGTGGAGGCAGTGAGGACTTTGAAGAGAACATCATTAAAACTGAATTATCCAATCATTAGCCTGATCCTTTTGTCCAAAACCATCCCCCCCACACCCCCATCTCTTGTCACCCTAAGAACTGCTCCCACCACAGCACGTCCATTTACAAAGTGACACTTAGGGATATGACTGCTAGCACAGAGACTTGTTTAAACACCAGTTGCCCTGAAATAACAAAGCTGTCACTTTGTTTACAGAGTATTTTCATTTTGAATCAATATTGTAATAAATATTATTCCCTCACCACTTGGCCCTGACCCATTTCAACCCCCTTTTTCACCTTTGCCTTCAAGATAATGGAGCCTCATTACAAATTACGTAGAAAGACATGCTGGGACACATAGTGCCTGCTCACTGAAATGCCTATGAGCTAAATCAATGGGATTAAAGGTCACACATTCACCAGTTTGGCAAACAAAATAAAGTCAGTATCATTAGAAGACTGGGGGTGGGTTGTTTTGTTTTTTGCTTTTTGTTTGTTTTATCTGTTTGTTTGTTTGATGCCCATAAAATACTTCCGTATATGGATATACCATTGGGGACTTGCTTTGAGAAAGGGCCTCCCACTCCACTCTTTACCTGGAAGTTACTTTGCGAAATGAATTTAGCTCACTCCAGCTTTACTGACACCAAAATATGTAGCTTAATCTTGAAGAAGTAAGGAGTTGAGCAGAGCCTGAGGAGCAATCCAGGGAACCAGGGTCCTAACTAACATGTTGCTCCTATCAGGCTAGCCTTCCCTAACTACAGCCTGTCAGTCTTACTTGTAGTAAATGTCAACGGAAGTGAGAAAAATCACCATGTCTAGCCACTGTTGGCTGGAGGCCTAGAGAGAACCGATCCAACACTGCCTGGCCGGGATGTAGGCCACCAGATGGCTGCTTGGTGGTATGCAAGCTTGGGCCGACATTCCCGACTATCTTTCTCTTTCTGCTCTTCTCTTTTTCCTCAGTAAAGGACCCAAAATGCACGCAGTGCTTTTGAATTAGGAACAATAAAGATCAGGTTTTCAGTCTTATAGTCATAATGATCATCCTAAGTCGTATCGCTCCCATGATTAACTTCTAACCAGCGAGACGGCAATATAAAATGTCATTAAAGGCCAGGCATGGTCACCCTTTTTGCCTTCCTCCTTGCTGATGGCCACAGTGCATTTATAATAAGTATCTGGGACTTCAGCAACCATCTTCCGTCATGAGGGGAAAAGCCTAAGGGATATAGCACAGGCAAGAAGGAAGAGTAGACTCTGATGCCGTGGTGTGTGCTCCAGGCCTCTGGCTTACCTGAATGAGAAGAAAAGCATACTTGCCCTACTCTGTTTCTTGTTAGTTAGTTGGGAATTTTTTTTCCTTGCTAAATATATTGAAACCTAGAATCTTCTGAGAATTTTTGTATATGCCAAAGACTAAGATGTTGTTAAATAGCATATTATTTATTTCAGCTCTTAAAGAGCCAAAGAACCTATCTAGACACAATCACCGATCATTCCTGTTTATAAGGGTTTTGTATGACTTACCCACACTTTATGAAATTTAAGGGAACTCTAAGTGTATTTTATTTGATTTTGTGTGTGCATACAAACATGTATACAAAGAAGCTACCCATGTGCATGTCTGCAGAAGCCAGACATCAGGTGTCTTTCCCTAATTTCCCTTGAGATACAGTTGCTCGCTGCACCTGGCCCTCAGCATTTTTTTTTAGCTAGGCTTGTGATCAACTCCTATGATCCACCAGTCTTTGGCCTTCCCACTGAGGTCACAAGTACATAAGACAAACCCTGGCTTTTTATTTAAATGCTGGAATTTTCAATGAGGTCCTCATGCTTGTTCAGCAAGCCTCCTTATCCACTGAGCCATCTCCCCAGACTGATGCTCTTTATTTTACATAGTCTTGATGTTTATAAAGCTGTGTTAGCAGCAGCGCTATCTATAACTGCCAGTAGGTGAGAGCAACCCAGTGTCCAGCAAGGGGTGAATGATAAACAAAGCATAGTGTATATGACACAGCATTTGCATGAGGCAGCATGTGCATAGCTCATTGTGTGCATGACACTATGTGTGCATACCAGGGGATGCTGCACAGGTCTTAACAGAAATGAAATTCTGTTTGTGTGCTACAACATGGATGAAACATGATACATTATGCTAAGTAGAAGAAACCAATTTGACCATAGCATATACTATTTAGTTCCATCCATGAGGTACTTTTAAGAGCAATATCATAGACTCGGGTGTAGAATGGAGGCTGGGAGTAGCAGGGAATTGCTGATGTGGAAGGAATTCTAGCTTGTGGGGCTGGAGAGATGGCTCAGCAGGTAAGAGCACAAGCTGTTCTTCCAGAGGACCTGGGTTCAGTTAGCACCGCCCACATGGTGGCTCACATCCATATGTAACTCCCAATCCAGGGGATCCGATGCCCTTTTCTGACCTCTGTGGACACCAGGCATGTTCAAGGTGTACACACAGACAGAGAGGCAAAATACTCATATACACAAAATAAACAAAGAACTTCAAAATTAAGAAAATCATATTTCTATCTTTATAACATGAAAGGCATTCCAGGTCTGGGGAGATGGTTCAGTGGGTAAAAAGTCATGAGGACTTGAACTCAGACCCTCAGCGTTCACATTAAGAACTGGGCGTGGCAGCACTCATCTGTAACCCAGCTCTGGGAGAGTGGACCCGGCAGTTCCTGGAGACTTGCTGACAAACCGTCTAGGTAAAATGACAAGCCCTGGGTTCAGCAAAAAATAAGAAGATGGTGAGAAAACATATTTGGTGTCAGCCTCTGGCCTTTGCACACACCCACATGAGCATGAACACTTACATACACACTGTGTGTGTGTGTGTGTGTGTGTATGTGTGTGCTCTTCGTTAAATCCACTTAACAAGCATACAGGACAGATATTATAATTGTGCTATTTCATATCTGAGGCAAATTTAACACAAAAGATAAGAACATTGTCCAAGATCACACAAGAATTCCGGATGTAGGCGGGCTGCCTCCAGAGCACGTGCACTCATGCAGATGTTTTGCTCTTTTTATTTATTACAGTATTACTTCCTAATAACCATGCAAAGCTACTGAGGTTGCCATACCTCTCCTTAGTAACCTGTGGCAAGTTCCAACTTTGTACTGCTATGAGGAATTCTTCAGTGATCATTTAACTTTCATATTTATTTTGTTATGGATAAATGCATTCATTGGCATGCATATGGAAACTTTTGAATTACGCAGTTTTTATTTCTTAATCAAAGAGTGGCTGCCCCTTTGGCCCTGACTTGATCTTTACTACTCTAATAGAGGTACTCAAGTGAGATGTTTACAGATACCAGGAGTTTACAATTAATGTAAGTCTTATTAAAAATAAAACATATCCCATTGGCTTTCTAGGCTTCATTGATTGTGTGGTATGAATATTTACTTAGAGAAATCTTAGCTAGTGACGTACTTGACCACTGTCCCCTCTGGGGTATCAGATCAAGCGGCTGTGAAGGTAAGAAACTGTTCCTGCTGGGTTTTATATCTTCTGATAATCTCTGCCAAAACGCAGTCTTCTTCAACTTGAGTTTTTGTCCTTCCCGGAGCTGCACTTTCCAGTACTCTCTCATTATAAACATAATAACCATATTCATTAACAGTCCAACCATCAATCAGAAGGCAATAAAAGAATAAATCTCAAGTCACCAACACTTAAGCCATCAAAAGCTATTCCATCAGGTCCTAGCCTAACTGGTAGTAGCTTGTGCCAACTGGGTTGGTTAGTCCTGGTACCTAACGGGTGAAGCTGATTTAACTAACATGAGAAGCACTGAGGGGAATTCCAATGTGTGCCATTGATGCTCCATCTCATCCTAAGTTTGCCCCTCAGCGGGTTAAAGGCTTAAGACAAGTTCATTTGCTTTATGAGCCTGTTTCCCCATCAAATAGGATGGCAAAATGGTTTCACTTGTTCTTGCTTGAACGTGAAATGGATTTATATATACATATACTTATGTATATATATGATGTGTGTATATATATACATACATACATACATGAGGACATGAAAGGACCCTCAGAAAGCACCTAACTCAACTCTTTCAACATTCAAGCCATCTAAAGGTCAAATAAATTAGACAGCTTGCCCAGAGCAGAGGTAAATATGATCTTACAGAAGACAAACATCCTCTTTGGGAAACACCACCGAGGACTGCCAATCACAAAGCTCCGCACTCTGTACTATTTGGCAAATGGCAAGCTGATGTGGTCCAAGCTGGGCCAGTCCCAGGCTCTCGGCTCCTTGGCCATATTCATTGCTCCAGGATGAGGTGACATCAGCTTCTCCTCCGGGATTTTCAAACTTTAGTAGTGGAGAAACTACTTTCTCTTGTCCTTTTGAAGTCAGCTTCGTAGTGGGAGCTGAACAGCTGTTGGCCAGTAAGACATCATTGGCAACATAAGTCTATAAAACTAACATGGCATTAATATAGGGCCTATGTTAAATAATGGCTCTATCTTCTAGCATTATGTGATTAATGCATCATTTCACTATATCACAATAAGACCTCAGTATAAGCAGTGCCCCAATCTAAATGACAGAGGCTAAGTGTGAAAATCTTTAGGCATTAACACAGGAGCTCCAAGGGAGGAAAAAGAAGAGAGAAAGCTGGCCTTGCTGGTCCCTCAGATCACAGGACATAAGTGCGAGCAGCCTTTTCCTCACCCTAGAGCCCGCCTTTATCTTCACAACTCATGGAACTCTTTGCCGGGCAAAGCTGTCAGTCAATCGGGAGGCCACTGGAGGAAGCCAACCCCGGCCCACAGGAAAGCTGTTCTGTGCGTGGAGGGACTGCATTCCCATTCACGCTGTCCTTGTCATTTCATTTGGTTCTCATCAGACTTCCCTCATTTCCACCACTCTGCTTTGAGACACTATATTATCTTGGGCATATCACAAAGCTTTTAAATATATAAATATATCTGTATTTTATTTGTGGAAACAGGAAGGACTTGGAGAGAACCCAACACCTTTACTAAACATTGTAATTGATGCTGGAGGGGAAAAAAATCAATTCTGAGGGAAGAATCCAGATCTATTGCATTTCTCATCCCCAGAGAGGTTTCTGATGGACATAATGGCTGGACATTCGCCCTTGCCTGCTAGCAGATGCAATTAAATAGACCCCAGACAAAACAAACAAGTAAATGGCAGTCTATTTATAGGTCACTTTGTTCTTTTCTGCTAGAAATAGCTTGCCCCTTGGGCATGGGACAGGCACTTGTATCACCTGAGAAAGTGTTGCTCTTTGCTCTTTAACACTGGGAGCCTCCAGTAAGTGTTAGCATTAATGGGACGCCCCACCCTTACCCCTCTGCTTGAATGGTGTAAGAATGTGCTTATTGGTTTTAAAGTGGGTCACTGGGCCTCTGCTCTATTATTTCCCCAGGGGGGAAATGAGTGGGTTTAAAAATAAAAATAAAAATAACCTGGAATTGTTCATTTTGATACTTTTCTTAGGTTAAGATAAGTCCTAACTTTCACTTATAGTTGGGAATATACTGGTGCCTGAATTATTCTCTGACATTGGCATTTCTGTAGATCAGATATTGTCCAGCCTGTGGGAAACAGAACAGTCTGTTCAATTCAACATTTTCCCCTAATGGAATATAGCTTTCTGATTCTCAACACATTTGGAAACCACAACATAATAATTACTCAAGTAATTAAAACTTCTTTTGATGAGTCAAAGTAACCCACAGGATCTTCCCATTCCTTGAAACTTAAAGAGTGCTTCCGCTGGGCATAAGATTGTCCCAGTAGAGCTCTGGTCTTCATCCGGACCCACTTGTTAGAAACACTGTATTCAAACAAGGTTCCTAAAAATGCCTTATCCTACAAAAGGGCAGAGGAAGAATCTGATGGGTGAATGCAAAGAAAGTTCTGAGGTGTCTGGGCTTTAGAGCTAAGGTGGGTAACCTCAGGCCCTGCAGGAGCTCTCTGTCCTTCCTGCATCTTGCTTTCTCACACCGGGAGGGGTGGGGAGAAGTGGAGAAATAAGTCAGTCCAGGTGTTGTGACGCATGTGGATATCAGGATTGGAGTGACCTGATTCTAAACAGTCCTGTTTGGGGCTCTTTAACCTGCTTTGAAGTGAAGAGAGTAATAGTGGTGATATTTTTTATGTGGTTTAAACACAGTAATTAAAACACCACTCGCCTAGCACAGCGGTGGCCTGTAAGGCATGCTTTCTGCTGTGTGTTCTTTGAATTCTTTGCTTTTTAATACACACCCACCCATCCCCCTTAGAAATAATGCTTAGGAGTTAGTTAAGTCCTTATTGTTGTGCCTAGGGACTGTATATAGACCGCATTCATAGCTGGGACAGGCAGGCTGCCGCCAGCGGTGCGCTCTGCCCCTCAGGTCCTGTAGGTGGCAGCACCGGGACCGGCTGAGCACGGAGCCAGGGTCTCAGTAACTGGCTGCTCCTGCTGAGCCAAGGATGGAAGATGCTGGTACATCTGCCTGAAAGTGCAGTTTAACCCTACACATAAGAAAACTGCACTTCCAAGTACTGTCTAATGTTTCTTTTTCCCGGGCTGGAGAGATACTCCGCGGTAAGAATGATTGCTCTTCTTCCAGAGGATGCTAGCAACCAGCAGCTACAGCAGGCAGTCTCAGCCTGTAACACCAGCCACAGGGGAATCCAACACCTCTGGCCCTCCAATGCACTCACTTTCATATACCAAAATAAAAAAAATTTTAAGTCCTAAAAGTCAAACAAACACAAAAACACAAAACAAAACTTTTCTTTCTTCCTTTCCCGGTTCATTTCATCTTGTCTGCGTTTCTTTTTGTTTGGTTTAGTTTCACACTCGTACGGTTTCTTTCTGGAAATGGGGTTGACCTTAGCAAGAACACCCTTGACAAGATCCTTCTGATCGAACATTCCAGTACTGCAGATAGCTGCTGCCTCCCTATGACACTCTAGACACCCCATCCCTATGTGGACCCCCAGCCTAGCCTGGTAGGTCAAGGTGGTACACAAAGAATGTGAGTCTCAGCATCTGATTAGGTCAGCTGCTAAGTGGGGCCTCTCAGAGGCCTCATGCTACTGCAGGGAGAGCAGCTGTTTGACCTTAGCACATGACAGATAAGTATGTATAGGGCCTAGGAATCCTAGGAGACAGGAAATTTAATCTCATAAGTGTGAGGATGCTCTTCTGTCCCAGACACGTTAGCTGCTCTATGTACATTTTGTCCCCAGCTCCTCCCTTCACAGAGCATTGTGAACATGGGACATCTCTGAAAAAGCAGCGTTCCCCTGATCCACCAAGAAAGTGTCAGAGAAAATGCAGAATTCAGGTCTTTATAACTCACAGCCATAGCCTGTTCCTTAGACATGCAGAGCCCATCTCCTGGTCCAGGAGATGACCATTTCAATTGTTTAGAGCTGAGGAGTGAGGGTGGGGCAGCAGGGACAGGGAAATCCTCTAGACTGCTTAGAGTGTTGTGAGTAAAACTGTTCAGGCCTCTTATTGATGCATATGCATCACCTCACTGCTGTATCATTTTGTGACTCGTGTGTGTGTGTGTGTGTGTGTGTGTGTGTTCATGTGTGCACACACGCTAGCACGCACACCCATATAATGTAGTCTTGCTACAGGTATTTACCATGTAGAGAAAGAATTTACTGGTTGTGAGATATGGAGTGAAAAAATGGAAGTCTACATGTTGTTGTTGTTGTTGTTGTTGTTGTTTTTAACAGTAGTTCTACATAAACACCCCACAAGTCTGCAATATTTGTAAACATAAACTGCTTCATATTGTCAGTGTCCAAATTCAACCTAATTAATTTTTATTTTATTATTTGAATATATTTATTTTAGCTTAAAGGTGTATTTATTCTTTCACCATTTTATACATAGATAATGGTCTTTGATAATAGTTGCACTGTTACCCTCTCCTCCTCCCTCTGAACCCCTTCTCTTCACTAGTCCCCCCCTTCTCTTCACTAGTCCCCTTCCTCTTTTCATGTTCTTTTAGCTTTTTTCTATTATAAAACAAATGGATATTTAAGTCCATCCATAAACTTAGCATGATTCAAATATGGGGGATTTAAAGAATTTGTCGAACTTATGTCGCGCATATAAAAACGCTACCTTCTGCCTGTCACTGTAACTTGAACTAGAAAATGTGATGGCTGGGCAACTTTCTCAGTGGTAAAAATCCCCACCAAGAGAGTGACATGCTGTCCAGGTGACCCCCAAGCAAGAAGACATCACACACGCAGGGAGGGGACAAGTGTACCAGAAAGGGAACTGAGGCTCCGGAGAGCCTGGGAGCAGAAAAGGAGAGTCGGTCCCCACAGGAAAGAGCTCAGCTCAGCTCTCCGGTGGCAGCACGTGTCACTGAGGGGAGGTAGAGGGACCAGAATGGAGGCCACCATGCCAATCCAGCGCAGCATCCTTGCTGGATTCTTGAGCCAGATTTGCTTTGGTCAAGAGCTCTTCCACAGAGTGAAGAGGTCCTCACAGACTCCAGTCTTTTGAGCAGTGTTGTGAGTCGTGGCAGTCCAGACCTTTCTCACTGTAGACTAGGCTGCCTCCTCCTCCTCCTCCAGACAATGTCTGAGTCACGGCAAAAACTGGCTTTGGTCTTGTGAGAGCATGCATAGACCTGGAAACAAAGCTGAATGCCCCGGACGTCCTATAAAGAGGAAGAAATGAGTATCCACAATTCCAGCTACATTTGGCTCAATATAGCTTCCTATGTCGATTTTTACCTCTCATTAAACAGATGCCTGCAGCTTAATGGACACTGAACCCATCACTACTACGAGCCCAGGGTACCTTGAAATACTAACAATCCCCGTCAAAGACAAAAACTGGAGTGAAGAAAGGTTACCTTTGGCAATACGAGTGTTCACGTGTTTTCTTGTGCAAGTACGTACGATGCTTCTGGCTTACAGAAAAGAAGCATTCTCACTTTAAGATTTAAGTGTACCCAGTTCTTTTTCAGTAGTATATGATATTTATTTTAGTTATCTTTGCAAAAACGCTTCGACATCTTGTAGGAAAGATGTTCAAATCCATTTTCTCAGTGAGGAATCACCGATGAAACGTTGGCTGATATTCCTGCTACCATCAGTTAATACTCTCACGGCTTGTGTGGTCAAATCATATCATATTCTTTGGAATTTTGTAGAAAATTGGAGATAACTTTCGTGTTTAAGTAATGCATTTTTATTGCATATTTCCTCAACCCACTGTGACTATTGTAATTTGGTTTTTAAGAGACTATTCATGGGAGAAGTTAGGCTTGGCCTCAGTTATGCAAATTATATTCAGAGCAGGAGACCAAGTCATCTTTAAAGTAGATGTGAGCACAGACCTGTTCTGAAAATACACAAAAGTTTTCTTTTTGTTTTTTGGGGTGGGGGCTAGTAAATAAAACAGAAGCAGCAAAAAGCTTGCTTCTCATGATACCCAACTCCAGCGAAACAAAAAAGGGTTTTAAAGTCTGATGTGTATTCAAGAGCAATGTTTGAACAGTACGGCCTTTCTTTTGAAGATGGAGAAAGTGGGTCCACAAAAGAGGAACTAACTACCCCAGCAATTCCTTAGTAGATTCCAGCACTAGTGATCATCATTAACTGAATTACCTAGTGACATCTGGACTTAGTCTGTATTTGAAGGCTGTAAACAGAAGGTCACTGATTATGGTCAGACCGTGGGTCTCACCAAAGATAGGCTAACAATGACTTCATCACTTTCTAAAACAGGGACCAAGTTACTTCCACACTCTTCTTGGGATGCTTCTGGCCTCACCACTTAGTACTGTCCCCAAGGGAAACTGTGGTCTATTCAAGGGATAGGGACAATAATTTAAGGGATTTGTTGATCTAGATTGCTATATGATCCAATGCAAAGCCAAAACGGATTGTTTTGAAGCCATGAATAACATTGGTTCTAGAGCAGTCTCCATAACTTCTTTAGCCCAGCAATAACATCAAGAGGTGGTGTGAGTAAAACCCAGCAAAGTCAGCAAACCTCCTACGATTATTTTTCACGGCAAATGGGAAATAAGCAGTTTGAAAACAATCAGGACAGCACTGTGGTGTGTGGATGCTTGGGCGTCACACAGGGTCCTTGGCTCAGAAAGTCTCACTCTTGGTTTTCTGCTGCCCTGTTGCGTTTTGCTAGTTTAAATGAATTTGACCAAGGGCTCCACCTCATATTTTCATTTTTTTACCGGGCTTTGGCAAACATTACAGCTGTCCCCTGACTTCTGCTGAGGTCATCTCTTGTTTAAGCCCATCATAAATTGAAAACATTAAACTGAAGATGCAAGTAGTCATCTAACACAAAACGTATTTTATAACAGAGTTTTAAACCCTTTGTGTAGTTGGCTGAACCGTGTGCGGCACACTGCAGAGTGTCTGTCCTTCTGTCCTCTATGATCATGTGGCTGACTGATAGCCCAGTGTCAGAAGGAAGATCTCACCACAGTAGGTTTGTCTGGAGAAGATCCAACCAAGTTCGGCATAGGAAGCACAGCTTCTGCTGAATGTGCGCTGGACCATCATAATTGGAAGCAAAGGTATTTTAAGGAGAGACGCTTGGGAGCCTCTGTTCAGCTATTGGTCGGTTGAGACAGTAGACCACAGTGAATTGGATTTCCCCAGACTTCTCCACTGATTGAAGCTTGGTGCCAGGCAGAAGAGGAATGCCTCCCAGGAAGACAGTTCACAGTTCTGACAATCCGCTAGACCACCTTGCAGGAGTGACTAGAGCCACTTTAACAATGGGTCAGTGGTGGGCAGGACCATGCCTTGAAGGGGACTGCCGGGTTATGCACACTCCTTTCCCTCTATTTAAATCTGCCTATGAATTCGGGTGACTATATGGAATTAATTTCCCTTCTCTGCTTTTTCACTACTGCTTGTCTCTTTAATTGGCTTATTAAGGACAGATGGGCCAACCCTAATTTGTTAGAGATGCCAGGGCACAAGCGCTGAGTCCCAAAATTCTGGGGTTCAAAAAAAAAAAAGGCTATAAACCTTCCTAAGTCAGAGACCTAGCTCTCTGTGTTCTGCCCTGATGCTGATGGTCTGCCTATGTCTCCTGGAAGCCCCTCTGGCTCAACAAGACCTAGAAAAGAGAAGAGAAGATATGATAGGGGTCCTCTGTGGCAGGGAGGGACAAGAGGCATCTGAGATGAGACCAGGAGACAGGGTTACAGAGCATCAGCTGTTCTATTTTACTCCCTTGTTATCGTGACAAGCACCATGGCCAGAGGCCACTTAGGAAGCCATGGTTTTATTTTGTCTTATACTTCCAGGTAACGAACAGCCCATCACTGAGGAAAGGCAAGACAGGATCTAAGGGCAGGCAGAGCCCATGAAGGAACTCTGCTGACTGGCTTGCTCCTCAGGACTTGCTCAGCCTGCCTTCTTCTCCAAGCCAGGAGCATCTGCCCAGGGATGGCACCATCGCAGTGGGCTGAGCCTTCCCACAGACATCATTAATTGACAGAAGCAACCGGCACACGGTGACTGGCAGCAGAGGCAGTCAGTAAGGGCTGGGAGGATTGAGGAGCTGCTTGAGAGGTGGAGTCAGCACAATTTGCTGTAAGATACACACAAATAGTAACAGAATAGAAATCCTAAGATCTTAGACCCCACCTTTCAACTAGCCAAACTTCTGTCCAACATGGCTGCCAGCGTTATCTTATTCCGTCTGGCATTAGCCCTGGGCAGCAATTACGATCCGCATCCTGCAGATAAGGAGAACGGGACCTGGAGGGTTACAAGAGGGCACTAACTCGTAAGTAATCTCCCTTGTACACCATGCTGTGTAGATGCTAAATTTCAGGGTCAGTTCACACAAGACAAAGTAAAAGAGCAAGTGGAGCCTAATTTTGGCTCCTAATCTACTTCTGGGCTACTTGGTTGATAAAAGTGTATCAGCACTGGGGTACCATAATGAACTCACCCCAGGAAGGAGAGGCTTCCTACCAAGCGTCAATGTAGGAGAAATGAGTTCACCTAGCTCTTTGAAGCATTTTAACAACCCCAAATTGCACCGGTAGGTATCTGCTAAGGCTGTTTCATACTGGGCCACTTTCACAAAAGGCCAGACTGCAGGAGCCCGAGAGCTGCTCCCAGGGGTCTGGCTAACTACATAAATGGCTCCAGAGTTCACAGGAAACTTGTGCCCTGGAGGCTAAGAGGACTGAAAGGCCTTTGCCATCCAAATGAGAAATGAAGGGGGGGGGCAGGGCAGGGTAAGGCTGTCAACTACAAATGAAGGATGAAAAGGGGACCCATTAGAACCTAGGAGCTGAGAGAGGAAGGGGTATTGACAAGGTTTATCTATGTGGCCAGAAGTGCCTGTCTCAAAGGATGCCACTGAGATCAGACCAAGAAGACAGTGGAAGACAGCAGCCCAGTGTTTCCAGTTCAAGTTATGGAAGAGGAAGAATTTAGCCTAGATTCCGGTAATCACTGATGTATAGCCACCCAGAACAACCAATTGATTATGGTCACAGGATTGGCACCATGGGAAATTCTGCAGCTTGCTCCAAGATGTCTAAAGTGCCCGCTGTGAAGATACAAAGATAGGCGTGTGGCCACAGTTACAACACTACAGTCTACACTCACTGCTACCTAGTGGTTACTGATGCCTTTGGGTTGGGACCTCATTTGGGGCTGTTGAACAGACCGCATGGCCTTTTCGTGTAACCTGGGCTTCTTCACTGCCTAGGTGCGCTGCAGGGCTCGAGAAGCTCCCAGGAACCAGGCACCAGGCAGACAGCTGAAAGAAGCTTGATGATGGCTTCTCAGAAACCTGCAGTCACTTCTGCGTGTTCCTGGTTACAAGCAACAGACGAACCCATGTGATTTTTAAACAGCCCCCGTCAAGAAGACGCGGTGTCAAAGAGTTCTTTACTCCACAGCCGAGGGAAGCATAAAATATTCTGACGTCTGGGAGCCTGCACTTACCTCAGCATCTGGGAAGAAAGTGGAAATGGGATGTGCAGCATGCCAAGTGCTGAGAGGAAGTGCTTTAATCTGTGCCCAGGCCTGCCCTCTCCCTCTCCGAGCCGCCCTCCCCCCCCTTCCTTATCCTGGGAAGCCCTGTGGGTCCTCCTTACCTAACTTGGCATCTCAGTGAGGGCTTCATTACCCTAATAATACACTTGCCAGAGAAGACAGCCTTTGTTTTCTCTTGAAGCTCTGTTGCCAGCAGACTCTCCGCTATCCTGTTGCTCAGTTTTAAAGCCCCCCTCCCCCCACCCCGCCCCACTCCCAGTGTAGCTGACCTGCTGTCAGGACCAACAGTGGTTACAACGCTAGCCACCCCAGGTTTGAGTTCCGTCTCCACAGATTCTATGACCTTTTTTTTTTTTTTAAAACTCTCAGTCCCCTTCCCTTCAAGAAGCTTCCTATGAAAACATTTCGAAGATGAAATTGAATGCTGCAAGGCAGGGGTCTGGGGTGATTAAATGAAGTAGGTTATATATACAAAGCTACACTACAAAGCAGACCGAGCTCTTGTGAAGATGAGCTCTGGTCCCTGTCCCATCTCACCTCTACCTCAGCCCTATCTTCTCCTCATTGATAACCACGCATACTGGGCTGAAGAGACAAAAAGGGTGAATACAGCATGGTCTTCCGGGCTCCATCTTATAAAGCTCCACCATAATAAGCATCCTCAACCCCCTAAGGTCCCCAATACCCAGACCTTTTGTAATAAGGAGGTGCTTGGAGATAGCATATCTACCTAATCCGAAGAAAGCCAGCAGGACTGCCCATTAGGTTAAGAGCAGCCCCTTTCCACAGAGGTCTGTGTAGATAAGTCAAGATGGCTGGGCTCCAGCCCCCTGGAGGGAAGACTGACACCTGTGTGGCCTTAGCACAGAGATTCAGCTTCTAGCCTTTGTCCTAAAGCACTGAAGGGCAAAGTGGTCACAGCCTGGGTTTTCTCATCCAGGACAAAACTGGGAGTGATGGGACAGTGGTTGCCAGGTGTTATTTTCTCTCCAAGGGAGAAAAGGTTTAAAACATTCTCTTCCCAAATGAGGTAGGCCTTAAGTGATCCCAGTCCCTGGGCAGAGTCCTTGCCCAAATACCCAGGACAACTACAAACAGGTTCCCTGACTGTATAGTGCAAATCACTTTCCCAGAGTGACTGTCAGCTTTCCTTCCTCTGGTTTTAATGGGAGAAGTTATTTATCATTGAAAGGATTCTGAACTATAGTCCCAGTGTTTACGTCCCTTAGGCCCCTGGGAAACACTGGCTGGAAAGCTAAGTGGGCCCCTCTTCCTTCGGTTCCTTCCTTCATGTTCCTGGTTGTCGGTTTGTTTTTATTTTTTTCTCACATTGCTCCAGGTCTGCACTGCTTTATCCACTTATCCGTTCCACAAGCATTTAGTGAGCATTTATCCTGTGCCTGGCTCTCTGATCCGTCCTGGGAAACTAACGATAAATTAAACAGGATTCACCTCTCAAAATGTCCTCTGTGTTTTGTTTTGGTGGGAGACAAGGAGCTGGCCTGAGCCATGAATACCAACGACACAAAAAACGTCTAAGATATTAAAGTGCTACAGGAGGGCCTGAGAATGCCGCCAGGAAGGAGCTGTGTCAGCCCGTGGCGATGAGTGAGCAATGGATGAATGGGCCCTTGATGTGTGGGAAAGGAGCTGGACAGCGTGTCAGTGAGGAGGAGCTCGTGAGCAAAGGTATGCAACACCATGACCTTCTGAAGGACCACAGGTCCTTGGGGACAAGAAAGACCAGCTGGAAAAGAGGTTGGATGTGTGGGCGAGCTGGAACTTGCCATGCTCCAGGCTCTGGGCTTTGCTCCAATCCTCCAGAGAGCTGCCTTACCAAATGAGACTAGCTGGCAGGAACCACAGCCACATCTGGACATGGAGTGGGTGCTTCCTCAGTTTCCCCATCAGAAATACATACAATAATCTGTTCTCTTGAGTCTTGTAGACGGCCTGGATGAGCTACACAGAAAACAGTAGGGGGGGGGCTTCCAGTTTTCATTTGTTTTATTGGTTCAAGAGGAAAAACATTCATTTATTTTTAATGGAACACATGGGCTTGGTGATTTTTTTTTATATTATTAAAAAAATGAAATACTTGGGGAAAATTCAAAAATTTGGTTTCATGGCTTCCTACAATATTACATTTAGATTCTGTGTTTCACTGACAAAGTCAGAGAAATATGAATGACAGTGAACCCTGTTGGCTTCTCTCGGAGTAAAAATAATATGTGTCCCATTTCCCTCCTCCCTCTATGCGTGTTCCCCAAAGCAAAATCTCATGACCATCAGTTTGCCGTTTTACAGGGATTTGACATCCTAGTAATGAGCTGGTCCATTGGCTAAGCAAACAAATCTGGTTGTTCCAACCACCCAAGATGACCATTTTTTTTGGCGAATCAAACAATGTTGCTCAAGAGGGGGAGAAGAGGCTGTGGCAGTCCCCACACCCTTCCCTGGTGTCATTACTTTTCGAAGTCTGCTCCCAAGAACTAGGGTCTTTTGCTCTTGAGGCAGGGATGCTCTGGGTCAGAATTCACTGGGCATTGGGGTGAATTAAGAGTGGATGCTGCAGTGTCACCAGCCCAACGTGACAGAAAGAGAGTAGATTCTGGACAGCTGAGTTTGAATGGGGTAAGGGGACACAAAGCCTTCTGAGATCTCAGCTGAAGTTCCTGGGTGAAATCTAAAAATGTGAAGAAAAGGAAACTATATTTTTATAGGAAAATTATCGTGAGATTAAGGGTTTGGGCTCAGTGGTCAGAGATAGGAGTATTAAAATAAGATAAGGCTGCCTAGGCAGCTTCCACCCTGCACCTTTACAGCGGAGATAAGCAAAAGCGCCAGTAACTGATCAGCTACAGTCTCAGAATTCCTAGTACTTTAAGTAAACCTTCTCACATAACCAAAAGCCTGCAGCGTAGTTCCAAGAGGGTGTCTTCAACCTTTGGTGACAGCAGGGGGCTGGGTCCATACACACTTGCCCTTGACAGCTCATGTTAGAATGGCTCTGCTCTGTTTTGTGCAGAGAGTGTAGACAAAGGGAAACAATGTGGAAAAGTGGAGGCGGGGGGGGGGGGGCGCTGAAGGCTTGGTCCATTCTGTTGGAAGCAGGCAATGGAACCCCTCACTCCAGTGAGCCTTTGGTGGCCTTCGTACTGCAGCTTCCCAGCTGGAGTTAAGAGTAAAACTCAGAGTCAGCTCAAGACTCACCACAGCTGGCTTCTACTCAGAGGAGGACAAGAGGCAGCCAGGAAGGGGAAAGAGGCCAAGGCTATGGGTCAGTGCATAGACCAGTTAAGGAGCTGTGTCCACCCCAGGGAGGCCTGGGGTTAGCACTGAGCTACAGCCAAGGCAGACCAGCATCCTAGGGCAGGAGACAGGCTCTGCCCAGCAAGCCCTCTGCCCAGGCTTCCCAGCTGCTGCCACTCTGGAGCTGTCAGGAAATTTGTGGCCGTTCTCTTTATCGACTGTCTCCATTGATTTTTGTCTACGGTGAAAATATACTGCAGACACATTAAGTAGCCATCGCAGGCAAATCGCCCTTTAATGAATTGTACCAGCAGACTGGATTTTACATTTAACCTTAAGCGAGACTTAGACTTGTGCCCAGTACTGATTCTGGAGCCTTTCCTGTACACTTTTGGAGCATACCAAGGCTCAGCTTGAACGGTCACTCCAAGTGAGAGTAGGTCTACAAGTCTTTCCAGGAGATAAACAGAGAGCCATCATAAAGCAAACCATTGTTTGTCCCATGACTTCATTCATAAAGCACCAACTTTTGCCACTTTTCTGAGCTTTAAATATTTGCCAGTTAGTCTATTTATTTCAAAAACTGCAGAATAAAAAGGGGGCGTCAATTTGGATGGACTCTTTGGTTGGGCCTCATCTCTTAAAATCTGGTTGTTCTTCTCAAGAGTGGAGTGTGTGCCCTTCTCCTTCTGCAAGCTGTGTTTTGTGTTCTCCACAAAACCTCCTAAGTGAGCATGTGTGATATGTGCATGCTCAAGCATGTGTGTATGTGTGTGGATATATGTGTGTGTGCATGTGTAGCTGTGAATATATGTGTGTGCACATGCTTATGTGTGTGCATGCGTATGTGTAGATATATAAGTATGTGCATGCTCATGTGTGCGTGTATGTGTGAATATATGTGTGTGTACATGCTCATGTGTGTGTGAATGCTCATGTGTGTGTGAATGCTCATGTGTGTGTGAATGCTCATGTGTATGTGTAGAGTTGTGTGTGCATGGGTATGTGTAGATATGTGTGTGTGCACGCTCAGGTGTATGTGTAGAGATGTTTGTATGCACTCACGTGTTTGTGTGCATGTGATGTATAGATATATGTGTGTGCACCTGTTGTTCTCATCTTAGCAAAACTGTGCTCAGAAGAATGCTTGGATGCTTAAACCTAATAGGTCAAGTGCTGGCTGGTGTTTTGTTGATTTGGCATGAGCTGGAGTCATTTGGGAAGAGGGAACCTCAACTGAGGAACGCCTCCATCAGGGAGGCCTCTAGGCATGTCTGTGGGGCACTTCCTTAGTTAATTCTTAATGTGGGAAGGCCTGGTCCACAGCTGGTGGTGCCACCCCTGGAAGTGTTGCCCTTGGTTACATAAGAAAGCAGGCTGAGTGAGCCACGGAGAGAAATCCAGTAAGCAGCCCTCCTCCATGGGCTCTGCTTCAGGTCCTGCCTCTAGGTTCCTGCCTTGACTTCTGTCCTGCCTTCCCGGGATGATGGGCTACAAGCTGTCCCAAGATGAAATACACCCTTTCCTCCCAAGCTGCTTTTGGCTGTGGTGTTTTATCACAGCAATAGAACCCTAAGTAAAACAACAGATTTTATCCAGCAATAAAAAGATCTCAACTCTGTTATCACTCGCCAAAGGGAGGATAGCCTGAGTTACAAACATGCCTTTGTAGCGGGAAGAGCAGATATTTAAAGACTACACTATCACCAGAAGCAAAACTCTGACTATTGTTGTTTTTTTTTTTTCCTTTCTGCAAAATAACATAATGGGTAGAAATCACAGTTTAAAATGCTATCTCTAACGGGAAACTACTTCTTTGCCAAACTCTTGAAACTTATGATTTCAACAGTTTGGCAGGGGGAAAAAACTGATTTTGACAGGAATGAATTATGGCTACAGGCAATGAATATTAAGGCCAACATCCCAATCACACTTGAGTTTTCGTTTTTTCAGGGGAATAATCATCTAATCTGGTCACATGATAAAACTGCACTTTCCTTTCATAATGTACGGGAAATACACTGGCCCTTCCAGTTCTCCCTGGCAACACTCAGAGCTCTCAGTGCAGACTCAGGTCAACAGAACACCAGCGGTTGGCTCTCGGCATTGCCCTTTGCGCCTTCTGTGCGCTGAGCGCTCTCCCACTAGCAGGCTCTGTACTCAGGCTGTTTTCTTTCTTGTTTACAAGATGGCTACCTCCACGTGTTTCTTGAACTCACCAGATGAGAAAGAAAGGAAAAAAATAATACTAATTTTAAAATGTGAGAAAAGAACACTTTCTCTCAACATGGAATGGAGACGACCATCATGCCCTGTCCTAAACAGCCCAGTTACCCTGAGAAGGTTCACACAATGATGTTGCTTCCGACCCTGCTTTAGAACCTCAAACACTGTGAATCCCTATATCAACCCAGGGCTTTGTTTGGGAGTGATGAAGTGGATGTCAGCCAGGCCATCAAAGGCATCTACTACCTATTACTCAGTGCTAAGTATAATCTTATGCATGGGTTCCCTAAAATGTGAGGCTTGGGACATTCAGAAAAATGCAACTTTATACAGCTGGTGCAGTGATGTCTGCTTGTGCACAGCAAACTAGTGAACAAGGCTGGTGCCCTCATTCCATCACAGTGATATTCTTATTGGGAAGGATGCTATGGAGGCATGCTTCCATTGATTCCTTTATAAATACCTATGCAACAAAGAGGTAGCAATGTCTAGTAATGTGGGTAGGAAAGAAATACAGACCAATAGGATGTGATTGATTGACTTAACTGTTACTGCCTTCACTCACCTACTACATATCTCAAAACAAGCTTTTAGTAAGTGTTGTAGCCAGCCCTGGGTGGCACAGGATGGCATCTTGGCTATTCGGGACACTGAGCAGTAGTATTATAAGCCCTAAGCCTTTTGGACTACAGAATGAGTTTGAGACCAGCCTAGACAACCTAGTGAAAAGTGAAAAGTATTCAAAACCAGCCTGGGTTAGTGTGATCCAGTTTTGAAGTTAAAAAAAAATCTTAAAAGGTGGTAAGCACTTACCTCAGTGGTAGAATGATTGTGCAGTATGAAAGAGGCCCTGGCTTCAAGTTCTGGTATAAAGAGAAAAAGAGAGGAAAGTAAAGGAGAAAAACAAGAAAAAGAGAGGTCTGTAGAGTATAAATGCAAGATATGAGATTTGATTCAAAAATTAAACAAAATAACAACAACAATAACAAAACCCCAGACTTTTAAAGCCCCACTGAGATAATTTTCAGGCTTCAGTAAAACTATATAATATTGTTTTACTATATATAATATATACTGATACAATAATGAGTACCTGTTAAAGACTTCGGTTAACGTACAAATAAGAAGTTGTACCCGAGTCGAGAGACATCAACGAAACATTGATTCCTATAAAGCAAGGAAATGTTGAAATGAAGGTGAAAATGGAGACTTAATTTCTTTGCAGAAAGAGAAAGTGCGACCTTGCACTGACCAGAATTCATTTCCATCTCTAAGCACTAAACAGGAATGACTGGGGCCTGAGGTAGTCAGTCATCTCCAGAGCAGAGCTGTGACAGCTCCCCTGAGTCACAGCCTGACAACCTGGAAGCCTGCACTCCGGGAAGCTCTCAGCTATCCAGGGAAGCACAGTTCAGTGCCTATAAACCAGACATCCACTTTTCTCATGACTGCACAGTGGAGGATGAACTCAGCCAGGAAGTTCTGCCAGCCTCTCTGAGCTCATTCGTGTGGCTGAAATCATCTGGAGCCTTGTCTGAAGCTCAAGAGCTGACTAGTTGATGATGCCTGTTCTGACAGGTGTCTTCATGGGGGGGGGGGGCAACCGAGGGGCAGCACAGAAAGATTGTCATTTCAGCCGAGAAGGAGACACACAGCCTGGCTTACAGTCAAAGGGAAGACGTAAGAGTGGCGGGAAGGCTCATGTTGAAGTCTTCATTGGGACATTCATGAAGACCTAGCAAGACAGAGTAAACAATTTAGGACTGGCTGGTTTGAATACTTGCAGGGGATGGGAGGAGTGAAACGAAGGCAGCCCTAGTCGCCTAGCTCCTAGCCCTGGGTTAGTTTAAGATGGGAGTAACACTTGCTATGAGCTAAGAGGCTCTTACTGGCTAAGTGATCTGCCAAGCCATCTTCCTCTGTAGGAATTAGCCCTAGAGGCAGTCTCTTTCCACGTCTGAAAGGCCCTCAAGCTGTTACATACCACATTGAACAGAGGGGAGAAAGATGTTGTGTTGCCATCAACCGAGCAACTCAGGCCTCTTCTCCATGACCAGTTCATCACATGGGCTTCCTTACATAGAGCTCAGTTCTAGGATGTCATTTACATAGGAGCACTACTCTCAGAAATGACGGGGTGTCATCTCCACTGCATGCCATGGGGCAGTTTAGACACGAGGTGAGAAGTGGAGGGGGAAAAG
Source organism: Acomys minous (assembly GCF_964271855.1). Classification (NCBI taxonomy): domain Eukaryota; kingdom Metazoa; phylum Chordata; class Mammalia; order Rodentia; family Muridae; genus Acomys; species Acomys minous. Next base: position 85,755,530 of record NC_140494.1, on the reverse strand, counting down.
GACTGTGGTTTAATAGGAAAGTGACAACAGGTCATTCTTAATGTACCTGAAACCAATCACATCACTCAGTTACCAAATCACATTGAAATGGTTGATATTGCCAACTCACGTAGTAAAAGACAACTTTCTTATGGGGGGAAGCCATAATTCAGTTGTCTTTATAGCCAAAGACTCCAGATACGCTAAGCACTGCCAAAATTATGCATGGAAAGATCATTCTGATGGGTGGGACTTAATGATCATATGTAGGGAAGCAAGAAAACACAGAAAGGGCCATTTTGCAGACGTTTTCCAACTTGATTGACAATGGTAAGTAGAAAGCAAAGTTGTCAGAGCCCTGTATGCAGGGCTTGAAGGTGAGTCTTAGTTCTTTCTTGACAAGTAGAAGACCTTGGAAGGTCTCTTGGAAGAGAATGGCCAGTTCCACTGTGTCTCTGAGGTTGCTTAGGTTAACTAACAGCTCAGCTGACTGGCCCATTTAATCAATTTGTCCTAATAAAGACAAAAGCCAGAGGCTATTGAAGGGCCTTTATATCCTATAGGAGACCCATTTAGTTCTCTGATGGATTATCCTCCTGGCTCATTAGCTCTACAGCAGAATAGCCCAAGTCAACTAGGTTATGACCATTGTCTAGTTCGTTTAGGTTGGTACCTTTAGCGTCTCTTAGAAGAGAGCTGAGAGATGCTTTGCCTCCTTCCCTCAACAGCAAAGTGAGATGTCGTAACCGAAGCAATTCTGCCTCCCAGACAAGCAATTACTCACACACAAACACAAAAGTGTCACAGAGCCCACTTGTATGACATTCAGGGAAGTATCTCACTATCATCCAGGCTCCTCACCAAGTAACTTGTGTGATGATGGTTTTACCTTCACAAAGGTCACAGCATCACAGCTCTAGTCTGCCATAATCCTTGTATGTTGTGGCCAAATCCATGTTTGAGCATAGCTCCAAGCACAGAGGATCTTTTGGTAGAGTACTGAACCCTGAACTTGCCTCCTAGGCTTCTCACATTCCACGGCAGAGGTACTCTATAGCCAATTATCTCTCACTATGTATTTCTGTTGTCACTTATTCTTCTCAACAAATGCTCTCATACATATGCTAAAATAATTTTACGGAGAGATAACTCTCAAACAGTCAAATTTATAAGTTGTAAGCTAGCTAAATCAATGGCTATCAATTACAGCTGATCCCTGTACCATTGTGCACTACTCAGCTACCATTGCACAACAAGTTACCCCCAAAACACAGTAACTTAGACACTCCTTTATCTCACAGCTTCAGTGGGCCAGGAACCCGGATACAGCTTCTATGTGTCTTCTGCTTCGAAGTCTTTTGCAAGCTGCAAACAAGTGGCCAACTGGCTCTGTCATCATCACAGCTCAATTCAGGCAGCTGGGGGGGGGGGGAGGGGGGTGTTTCTTCCCTTACTCGTTGGTTCTTGGCCAGGTCCAGTTCTTTGTAGGTTGTTGGACAGAAAGTCTTGGTCTTGTTCAGGCTACTGGTGGCTTTCAACTGCTTGTCATGTGACCGGCCCAAGGTAGAGCTTGGTTCATCAAAGCCAGCCAGTCTTTTAAAAGATAAGAGCCAGTTTGCTAGCAAAACAGAAGTCATGGGTTTTTTTTTATATCCTACACTTGGTAGTGGCATCACTATATTGCACTCATAAGTCAGATCACTTATTCTGTCCTACTCACAGGTATAGTGTAGAACATAAGGCTCCTTCCCACATCTTGAGTAATGCCTTATAGACCCTTGATTGGAGTCATCCCTATATCAAGCAATCACTCCTGATTAAATGGCTTCAACTAGTAGGCAGCTCACCTTAGGGTACAGAAGTAGATTAATAGATGGACTCTTGACTTTGAGGTCCACCTTCAAATATTTTAAAGTCAATTACAAAGAATAAAACAAGCAATGTTAAGTCTTTTTGATGAAGGTATCAGACCATATGATATGTGTGTGGTGGAGGGGGGGCAATGCCTGTGTGTTATATACACATACATACATATATACATGTGTGTGTGTGTGTGTGTGTATGTTTATATGGGTTCACTCAGCCATGCATATATGTATGGAAGCCAGAAAACACTTGAAGGTCTTCTTCAATAGATTTCATCGTAATTACTTATTATTTGATTTTAAGACATTTTGTGTACTCGTATATGTATGTGTATGTATGTGTGTGTATGTGTATGTTTCATGTGTGTATGCTAGCATACCACACTGAATGCATGTGTGGAGGTCAGAGGATACCAGGAATCAGTTCTCTTCCACCATGTGAGTTCCTAGGCTGACAGTCCAGTCATCAGGTTCAGTGCAAGTACCTTTCCTTCGTGAGCCACCCTGCCAGACTTCACCTTATATTTTGAGACAAGCTCTCTCCGTGACCCTGGAACTTGCTGTTTCGGCTAGACTAGTTGGCCAGTGATTCCTGGGACCAGCCTGTCACAGCCACTCCATCCCAGCACACAGGTACAGACACAGGATAGATTTTATGCTGGTTCTGAGCATTTCAATTCAATTCCTCATGCTTATATGGAAAGCGCTTCACCAACGAAGCTATCCCCATGTCCCCTCCCTCCCCACCCCCACCCCACCACATAATTAAAAGAGTCTGATTGGAGATCCCTTCCTTGCTGTTGTATAGTTCTTCGTGGTCACTGACCTGTTTATTTACCTCATCAGTGTGAGAGGCTTTAGTTCCCAGGATGGTTGGTAGAAGAGGCAGGCTGAGTTACTCAGCAAGAATGCGTGAGGCCCAGCCTCGAAAAGTTGAGATTTTTAGGCTTATAAACATTCAGATCAACAGTGAGGGGAGTAACACAAAGGCACCTGATGCTGCCAAACCTAATGCTAGAAAAGCACGGTTAATACTGAGGTCATTCTAAGAGCATAGCAAAAATATTTTTGTCTGTGTGGAAACTAGTACAAAATTGCTTCTTCTGAAAATAATCTGTTAGGAAGCAGACAGTACACTCTGACACAAAGGAAACTATACTTACTTGAGGTGTAATTTTTAAAACCTAGCTGAGAATTGCGGATGACTCCTGGGGCGTGATGGACTAACTCAATAAAAGCTTCATGTGTGTGAACACTCAAGCTCCTGCTAGACCTTGCTGTAAAGATAGAGAGGGAGAAAAGACTGGACTTTCTGAGCACAGATTTCTTGGAAATGGAGAAATGTTGCTATCCATGGCTTTATTCAAGTATGAGTTGGAGAGAGGAAAAATTGTTCTTGGGGTGCACAGATTGCAGACTAGAACATGACTTCCAACAATTAAATAATCCAGTTTTACCCCATTTCAGTCAGGCTCATGTCCTTATAAAAAGTCATCTTTTTTTTTCTTCAGCTTGGCAGTTTCAAGGCCAAACCAAAGAGGACAGAGTACAAATTTTTCCAAGAGTCTACAAAATGCCCACATTATCACCAGAGGTCATTCAGACAGCAGTACTAAATAAAGCCATTTGAGTCTAGTAATAACAACACATTTGTGAAATGATTCAAAGAGAAAACAAACCAAAGAACTAATCCTATCAACTTTTGGAAGATGAGCAATACTGCCCCCTGACTAGCAACAGGATGAGGTCTTCTGCCTTGTGTCTTTGAACTGATATCAGCACAATCCATGCCAGATTGGCTATTGACTAAAATCTGCAATGGCCTATCACCTAAAAACAAAAGGTTTCCTTTTGATAACATTAGACAGTTAAAGAATTCCCTGGGTTTAAAACTAGTTTCAATACGAAAGAATATAATTTTTCTTTATGAAGGTATGCATTTTTGAAGTATGAGTACCAGATAAGAAAATTATATTTACAGTCTGACTTAATTATTTTAATACTGTTTTTCTCCCTGTTTGGCTCAGGCTGACTTTGGATTGCTGGAAATCACTGCACATTTTATCATGCCTGGGTCAGCAGTATATTCTTGGCTTCACTAGCATTGATGTTGAAAATTGAACATCTGGTCTTCCTTTGGCCCCGCCTCCACCATTTCTCCCTCAAATAATCAGCATTTCCTCCTTTGTATCTTTGGCTTGAATAGAATCTAAAACTTGCATTTGGGGTATATGCGATGCTTATTTGGAGTTGGGGATCCAATTTAATTCAATTTCCAATCGTGAAAAGCTCCCAGCAGAACCATTCCTTGTTGTTCCTTCTCATCAGCCACTTAAAAGCAACGATCATCCTGATGCACTGGATTAATAGATCGCTAATAAAGAAGGAGGCGGGTCTGGCACAGACGCTTTGTTCCTTTGCTCAGGTGTTTCTAAGTACAGGTCGGCAGAAAGCCCACCCTGACGGTGTTCTAGATCCCAAGTGTCAGCAGCGCTGGCAACAAATGCAAAATGCAATGTGCACAAAGTGCTATTGTTTCCTCTTTCTTGACTTAGTTTTTCCAGAGTGATATATGTGCCTGCTAGTGTAAGAGCCACATTTCTAGATGAAGAGTGGTCGTTTTCTCTCTGTGCTCCCACTTGGACCTTCTGAATGGCTTCTGACTTTTACCATATAAGGCCTAGTAGAGTTGGGTCCAGAGTTCTCTCACAATGTTCCCACATATACCCAGAACATGGGGTGTAAACCCCAGGAGGACCACTTGGACTCCTTTGCACCCTCTGATTCCAGTCTTTTGGAAAACATGCCCCTGTTTTCTTTATTGTAATGAAACATTCTTTGACAATTGAATCTCTCTGGTTAAAGATGCCTTTTTGAATAGGTCTGGAAATTTTTCTCACATGCCTCTTCTATTTCATATATATATATATATATATATATATATATATATATATATATATATACACACACACACACACACACACACACACACACACACACAGTTATCTTAAGGATAAGAACATTTTTTTACAACAAATCCAAGTTGGAGATGTTTATTTTAAAGCATTTTAATATAAATATGCTAATGTAAAATAAATTGCTTGGTTTTGTTTTTAAAAAAGAAGAAAGAAGGCTTAAGTTCTAGATACTTTTCTAATTCTCTCACTATAGATTATGCTGCAGTCATTGAAAAATACCAGATGCTATCTGGGGTGTCTGCACTGAACAGTAAGGAAGTGTTTGATGACAAGTGTATTTTTCTGCAGACTTTTTAAAGGGTTACTAGAATGTGAACAGAGCCCAAGAGAATTCAGCTCTTTGAATTTATATTTTTTGGAGAATGGAAATGATACCATTGTAAGCGGAGCTACACACCAGCTTTTAAGAGATTCTTTAGTTATCTGGAGGCACAAGGGCCTGTGCCTGCATCCCAGCATCCCCATGTGGTACCCAGACATTGAAACTTATCTCATCTGTTTAAAGTGTCCACTGTAAATCTAGGGGACATCACATTTCTACCCAATGTGTTAACACTTAGATTAAGACCACACATGCACACCTTTTTCTTATTTATGAGCAATTAAATGACTCACTAACAAGAAAGGAACTTTATTTATAGTTCCAACAAAAAATTGGCAAAGTGATAACTCTTCCTATAAAAATATGACTTTTGAAACATTTCTAAACTAACTTTTTTTAAGTGTGTCTCCTTCGAGCAGGGCCCCTGAAACAACTTGATGAGTACGAATTGAACGTTTTACTTTCCTTCTGTGAGACAGCAAGAAGTTCATCCAAATAGAACCATGCCTCCACCACATAAATCATCTGGGAAATCTGGTAACTTTCCATGTGACTCAGTTAAATCCCTTAAACCCACAGGAGAATTTACTTGCTTTTGGCATATTTCACCATATTAGGAGGAAAACCAGTCTCCAGGGACATGGTGGTTAATGAGACTAGGCCAAGAGCAGATGTCCTAAACTCAGTTCTGTTAGCTTAAGCACTTTCAAATGATGTTTCTCTTGGTTAAAAACTCCTCGAGAAAGTTCCCTTCTATGTTTTCAGTACTCCTGAAGGCCCCCAATATCTTTGAAAGAGCAGAGCCTTTCCTCTTGTAGTTAAACACAGAAACGGGTGTAAACATAGAAAGACTGTAACACGTTGTATTAATTGCAGCATTGGCTACACCATAACTGATGAGCTGGAGAGCACCTGAAGAAATTCAGTCAGACAAGAGGAGGGCAGAGAAAGACATGACCTTCACTGGGAAGTAGGGAGGCAGCAGGAGGAATAACACGCTTGCCCATCTTTCAGTTTGGCCAGGCTTGTGAACCTGGCCAACCTCACCTCCCATATCACTGTAATCCCTTAGTGGAGACACAACTCTGCCCTGTGGAGGTGACAGGTGTTTTATGGGTAACACAAATCCTGACCTGATCTTGAGCCTGCAAATTCCCCATCTCCTACCCCCCACTTAATAAAGCTCTAGTTTTCCAAATGAAAAGCTAATGGGAACCGTTCAAATGTCCTCACCAGCCAATGCCCCACATACACACAGACACACACACACACACACACACACACACACACACACACACACACACACCTCTCTGTTCCTGGAGTAAATTACTTAGGTCCTGTACCTGAGAGCCAGTTTCCTGGAGACAACACTGTGACAACGACCTTGGAGCTGGAAGCGTCTTTGCAGGTTTGCTCACAAGGACCTTCGTCAGCCAAGGGTAGCACTGCTTTTGCCCCCCCTCCCCCCTCTATTTGCCCCAGCCCCAAGATTTGTTTACTCAGTGACTGTCTGTCCTGGCCAACAACTTTCTAGTATCTTCCTTCTTGTTGTCTTGGGTTTTCTCATGAAGAGGAGATTGTGTGACCACTGTGTGTCTCTGTGAGATGTGAGACAAAAAAGCAGATCTTTTCCTCTTGAGTTATCTTTATATAAATATTTCATACACTGTACCCAGAAAGTCGATGTCCTAAAAAGACTTTACAGTTTGTTCATGGGTGTTCAGGACATAACTGTTACGATCTGGGTTTGAAGTGTCCGTGTGGAAGATACCACGTGTTGAAGCTTGGCCCCAGGTTGGTGGGTGAGATCTTAAAGGGGTGATTGGAGTGTGAATTCTCTGATGGCTGGGCCCTGTGCAGAGCCATAATGACGGTATGGTCTTGCTGGAGGAAAAGGTCTTGGAGATATAGCTTTTCTCAAGCCTCCTGGCTACTCACCCTCCCTCTCTCTGTCCCATTACTCCAGTCCTTCCTTCTCCCTCCCTCCCTCCCTCCCCCCTCCCCCTCCCTTCCTCTCTCTCTCTCTCTCTCTCTCTCTCTCTCTCTCTCTCTCTCTCTCTCTCGCCACCATGATGTGAGTCTACGCTCTACGCTGCCTTGTCTTCATGATGATCTGCCCACCATAAACTCACACCAGCAGAGCTTACCAACCAGGAACCGAAGCAACAAACCAACGCACACACTTCTACTCTTAAATTGTTCCTCAAAGGCATTTGTCATGGCAACGGAAAGTCTGACAAACTAGCACACTCGCTTCCGGATAAACGAGAATGAATTAGACAGAGGAAGATCAAACCAGGCGTGGAATGTGTTTGAAACTACACCAACGCCTTGAGTAGAATTCATGGTGGCCCTTCAGAACTTCACATGCTCAAACCAGCAAGCGGGATGAAGAGTGACAGTATTTTCCAGTTCCACATTCAAGGGCAAATGCTGAAGAATTTTATTCGCTTCTCTACCAAAAGCAGAATAGACATCCAGCTTCTCCTAAGACCTACCCTGCTTCCTGGGGATCTTCAGCCTTTTGTACTTTAGATGAGAGCTGGCAGGACAGGGAAGGAAACGAGGCAGCATCTCTAGCCCGTGACTTCCTGCTCTATGCCATTGCATTCTAGCTCCCAGTGAATCCTAGCCCTCTCTTCTTCCCTTTTCCGCCTCAGAAGGTTTGGCAGTGTAGAGCTACAGGATTTATAGACTTTCTACATATATGCCGTTCGCCTTTGAAATATAATAGACCTGCTAGCAGGGAAAATAAAAGAAATATTGCACGCAGTCTAACCCAAGGCAGGCTAGGGTATAAATCACCTAATCTAGATTCTCCAAGCCTGGTACTGAGAACTCATTCTTCCTAAATCAAAACATGGGCTTGGGCTGTATCCTGCTGTCTCTGTGCGAAGGATTAAGACGATAAGGTGCCTTTGTTGTATAAGGGAGAAAATAAGATAAAACAAATGCGTAAGGGTGGTTATCAAGGCATTCTAAAGAGTGCATTGTATCTGCCAGCTCAGCATACCTGGGTGAGTTATTTAAAGCCCATCTCCTGGTTCAAAATGGCTCCTTCCAAAGGCAGCAATGGCTTAACTGTCCCACCTTCACCGAATCTGCATATGCTCCAAGAATTGAACTAATCTATGATCTTTTTAAGTCCTCACTTGTTCATACATATTTAAATTCTAGGGTTGCCAGCCAGAATTTCCCTATGGACTACCTTATCCTTGGTTGATTAAAAAATAAACAGTTCTGTAGTAATGGAGATAGGTCTTTTTCATAGCAAATTCTTTGACATTAAAGCTGCTTAGGGACATGTGTTCCTGTGCCTCCCCTGAATCTGACACAATGAAAACTCAAGACCCGAAAAAAAAAACTGCATGACTTCAAACACCAGCTGAGGCCTGTGGTTACATTCATCCACCAGGCTCAGGGGCACCAGACCACAGGGGGTGGTCAGGGGATTAGCGGGTATCACCTTGTACACTCAACACTGTACTCAAAGGCAGAGCCAAGCATGGTGGGATGTGACCAGCACATGACAGCATGCTACGGTTTCTCCCCTCCAGAGGTGAGGACAGCCTAGGGAATTCTATCTACTGTGGCTGGTCCAATGCAAGCCTCCAGGAAAGGCTGTTGCCAGTCTACCATTTCTCCCTCAACTGGTCCGCTGTTACCATAGCTTGTAGGAAAGATGGGTTTTACTACTGTTTCATTTATTACTTGATGTGTATGGAAGCAATAAACTGATACATGCCCATCCACACACTGGTGTTTAGTGGACGGGATTTAGAGGCACACAGTGTCTGCCTTCTCTTTTGCACAGGAATCCTACCTGCAGAGTGAAGAATAATTATTTTCAAGATGAAAAGAGATGCTTTGGCATACATCAAAACAAAATATGTGGTCATTGCAAACCTCTACCTGGGGTGGATCTGCCAATGCACTTACACCATCAAAGAGGGTATGCCGTCAAGTGTACTGGCTAAAAGTGTGTGTGGTACACTCACTTCCTAACTTCTGGCATGCATAGATATGACTGTGTTCAAGATGTTCCAGAAAGACACCGTGAGCCAATGACTAAAGTTAGTGACTCATCAGCAAGGGACCCTGGGAGATAACAGCACACTTAAAGAATAGTAGGGAAGGGAATGTTTCAAAGGGGTATGATTTCAGTATTTTTTGATGTTTTTCTTTTATCTTCTTAGTCCCTACCTTCCCAATCTGAGGGAGGGTCTCATGTAGCCAGACTGACCCTGAACATACTATATAGTCACAGTTGGCCTTGAACTTCTGATCCTCCTGCCTCCACCCACCTGGTAGAGTATAGGTGTGTGGCACCATACCCAGCCCAATCTGGTTGTTCACAAGCAGTGATGTGTGATTTTTACCTCAGGGTTTATCCAGAAACAAAGAAAGCTGGGTTGTTCCTAAATTAGCCCTCAGCTAATAAAGGACAGTCTAGGGATAAGCACGAGGGCATATTGTGGCTCACAGCATGCCTCTGTGTATAGCCACATAAGGTAGCTTGTATGGGGAGACAGGCACAGCACTGGTAAAGACAATTAGAGGGAATCCTGAGAAAGTACATAGAGGATCCAGCACAATAATCACAGTCACATTTCTTAACTTCTCTGTGTCTATGGGTTTGGTTTTTTTTTTTTTTCCCACAATAAACCAAGATATTCAAATTAACTTCAAAGTATGGCTGAGATAAAAAGTAGAGACATCCATGTGTAAAATGTTCAAATATTGCCTGCGGCTTTCTCTTGGCAGACTGTGAACTCCACAGAACAGGGATAAGATAGCCTTTATTATCATCAGATCCTCACCCTCTAGAAAGACGTCATACCCATAGGACACTCTGTAAATGTCTGAGCAGATTCTAAAAGCAACATCACAGAGAGGCAAATTTTCTCATGCAAGAAGATGCAGTTCAGCTGGGAAGGGACAGTGGACCCTGGTGAGTGGGTCTGTATTTGAGGTTGTATAGAGGCAGAGTTCCCATGAGGAGGAAGGAGGGGAAATGAACATGCTCAGTGCGGTTTCCCCAAAGACTTATTAGTAAAACCCAGAATCACCCCACTGTAAATTTTTAGCCAAGTATAGTGTTGTAGGGACCTTCTTGCATTCGTAAAAAAAGTCAAGAACTAAAGCCTGGTTTGTGTGGACGGTAAATAGCATGCTTACCATGCTTGACAAGGAAACTGAGAATTTTCTAAAATAGTAATCCTTTAATTGTGGATTTGGATATTATATTAAAATAACGTATTTTAACTAAAAAGTAATTGTATTTTCTAAAAAAGGAAAAGTAGTGGAATTGCTTTATGTAGAGTCAAATGTAATGTCTGGTTTAATAAAGACAGCTGGAGTCTGCTCTCTGCTTCTGTATTCAATACACTTTGGTATGTTATTTTGGGAGTGTTAAGTATATAAATCAAATCCAACCTCACACACGTAAGTAGCTGGAAATGCAAGAATATAATCATTGCAGATAATTTTCACTGACAATATACAAATGCTCTGCACATAGTCATCTCTTAGATGTGACTCCAGTGTGGACATTGAGACATGTAATTGAACATTCCGTGTTCTGCTACATTAGCTCCGTCATCTGACTTGCATTTTGAGTTTATCTTTTATCTGTACATGACCTTGTAGCAGGATGCACTGGGGAACATTACATTAAGTTATCCAAGTCTTTATAATGCTGACATCATTCCTGATACAGTAATATATATATATCCCTTGATCTGCTGAGGAATCATAAACAACTCTTAAGTATTGGCAAATCTTAAGGCAGAGTAGGAAACCTAAGCTTTCCAAACTAGTTTTTCATTGAAGGCCCAATTTCGTACTATACCTTCAGCTTCCCTTGAGACAGGAATGCTACCATCCCTGCCTTCCCAGGCTGGGTCAGGGATGCTCTTAGTTCCCAACAGGACACTTGGTGGAGTCTGTTGAGACATCTACCCTCCTCCCTAGGTCTCTCACTGGATCATGAGCTCCTCCAGGGAAGAGCTGACTCTTCTAACTGCCTAGCCTTAGCTCCTCACATAAACTGTTGCTTATTGAGAGACTGGCCAAGATGAATTCAATGACCATAGAAGCCTACTTCCTAAGCAAAAGTTTTTGTGATGAGCCAGGTATGGTGACATATGACTGCAATCCCATCACTAAGGTGGCTAAGGAAGGTAGGAAGACCAATATGGGCTATATAGTGAGACCTTGTCTTTTTAAAAAAGTTTTTGTTACAATCCAAATATAAACCCTACATGTTATTAAAAGTGTAAACAAAGTTGAGGAGAGTTGCTTCACATAAATACACTACACATGGCATATGGAATACCCAAAAGATACATTGGAAAACAAAGATCTGTCTTGTTATAGGTATGTGTCCCAAGATGAAAGGCCAAATGGAAGTAGGAACAGAAAACAGGTGCCAGAGGCCATCAACAGAGCAGATAAGTCTGGACAAGATTTGAAATGATGCTGAGTGTGAATCAGGGAGAGGAGGATGACTGAAAGAAAACTAAAGGATGAGGAGGCTGGAGAGATGAAGGATGAGGAGGCTGAAGAGATGGCTCAGCTGTTAGAAGCACTAGAGGACCAGAGTTTGATGCCCAGCTTCATCATTCACCTGTTAATAGCCTTCTTTAGCATCAGCTCCAGGTGATCTGATGTCCTCTTTTGGTCACAGAAGGCATCGTGTGCACAAACACACACACACACACACACACACACACACACACACACACACACACTTGACAAATAAAGTAAAATTTAACTATTAAAGAAGTACAGAAATGATGAAGCAAAAGCAATGAGGGTTGTGGGGTTTTGAATAAGAATGGTTCCCATAGGCTCATATATTCGAATGCTTAGTCATCAGAGAGTTGCACTATTTGACAGGATTGGAAGGATTAGGAGGTGTGGCCTTCTTGGAGGTAGTGCGTCACTGGGGTAATCTGTGAAGTTTCCAAAGCCCAAGACAGGCCTAGGATTGCTCTCATTTGGCCTGTGGGCCAGGATGTTGCTAGCTCTCAGCTACTGTTCTAGCCACATGAGTGCTGGCATGCTGCCTGTCATGATGATAATGAACTAAACCTATGAAACTGTACGGAAGCCCCCAATTAAATGTTTTCTTTTATAAGATCTTCAGTGTCCGTGGTGTCTCTTCACAAGAGTAGAACAGTGACTATGACAAGGGTCTGGGCTTTATCCTGGTTAGAGACAGAAAAAGAAAATGGTGGCCGGAAGCAGGAAGGAGAATCACATGAGAACACAGCTGACTGATGCCAAAGACAACAACTTCCTAGACTTTCTGCATAGAATTGGTGTGCTGCCTAATTTTCTGTAGCATTTTCTCAACTGTTCATTGAATTGTTTCTCACTTTTGGGTTTATTTGAGTAATAAAAATTGTGTCTATGTATTGATTTATACCAGACAGAGGTCTTACCTTCTTCAAATGCTTTTCTGTTCACCTTCAAGGAGCCCCATCCAGCCTCTTCTCCAGTGTCATATTTCTGATTGGATCAAGTTAGCAAGGACATTGATTTGTGCTATGTGCAAGATCCTTGGTTGTGTATCACTGCCTGATGAGCTGAAAAACTCACCTTTGTGGAAGTGTTCAGGAACGACGTCCAGAGAGTCCATGACGAGTGTGAGACACTCATGTGTCCAGCGTGCTCTGCTGAGCAGCTGACTCCCTAAAGATCTGTAGCCACAGCATGAGAAGTTAGAGAAACGCAGTGTTAGACAAAGTTCAATAGCTTTCTTCTTATTCCTATCTATCTATCTATCTATCTATCTATCTATCTATCTATCTATCTGTCTGTCTATCTATCTATTATCTATTAATTATTTATTTATCTTTTATCTATCTATCTATTTGATTTTTCAAGAATGGGTTTCTCTGTGTAGCCCTGGCTGTCCTAGAACTTGACCTGTAGACCAGGCTGGCCTCAAAAATCAAAGAGCCTTCTGCCTCTGCCTCCCAAGTGCTGGGATTAAAGGCATGCACCACCACCACCTCCTGGCTCAATAGTTTTTTGGTTTTCTTATTGTTATTTTTTATTTCTTTATTTATTTTTACTGTGAAGCTTTCTATCTGGGAATAGCAGAACATGCCTGTAGGCCAAGCTCTGGGAGGCCGAGGCAGAGGGATTCTAGTTCAAGGCCAACCTGGGCTACTGAGCGAGTGTGAGGTCATCCTGGGATATATAGGAAGAGCTTATTTAGTAAGGGCACTGAAGACATAACTCATCAGTTAAGAGTATTGGCTGTTTTTCTAGAGGACCTACTTTCAATTCACAGCCCCGACTCAGTGGTTCATAACTGGCTGTAACTCCAGTTCCAAGTGATCTGATGCTCTCTCTGGCCTCTACCAGTAGCAGGAAAGAAAGTAATACACAGACATATAGGCAGGCAAAGTACCCATACATATGTTTGAAGTGTTTTAAATAGTTAAAAATAAATAAACAAAAGAAAGAAAGAATGTCTGAGTTGGAAGCTAGTACATACTATTTACCAAATTTGTTTAACAATGAGACTCCTCTATAGTGGAGACTCAGTATTGTTCATATTTACCTTGATCTGACCATTATATGTCTGTGTATATGTGTAATCACAGGTGTGCAATGAACGGACCATAGTAATTGGTGTTTCTGCCCCTTCAGCCATTTATCCTCTCTTTGGCTGGGAGCATTCAGTCTTCCCCTCTGGCTACTTTGATGTATTTAGCTGTCAGCCATAGTCTTCCTACTGTGCTGTGGGACATTGGCAGCTTCTCCTCCTCCCTCTTGTCCAGCGTATAGCTCAGTGGCAAAGCTCTTGCCTAGCATGTGCAAGACCTCTGCGTTCGATGCCCAGTACACACACACACACACACACACACACAGAGAGAGAGAGAGAGAGAGAGAGAGAGAGAGAGAGAGAGAGGAGATGAACCTTCAGCATCTAGAACAATATTTGGAGCACAGTGACTACTCAACAAATATCCACCGAGTGAAGAAACACAAGAAAGATCGGGCATACAGCACCTTCCTGAGGCTGTGCATACTTTTCCTGCCTCGGTCTCAGCCTATGTCCTCCAGCCTTGAGCTCTCAGCACATCCAGCTATCACCGAAGCATACTTTGAGCCCGCCTCTTGCTCTGATCTGAGCCTGTGACAGACCTGGATCTTCTGGTACCCTGGAGCCAAAGCAGCAGCAGCAGCAGCAGCAGCGGGGAGAGACTGTATTTCCAAGGCTCTGTCACTCAAGGCAACATCACAGAGGTGCACACAGAGTGCCAACTTCTGGCTCTGCTAAAGGGATCTGGGGAAACTTTTATCCATGCAAACGTAAATGAAGAGAATGAGCACAGGGATCATTCTGGAAGGCAACCGGTGGCCATCAAGAGGATATTACATAATTACACACTCCCTAATACTCTATACTTATGGGCGCTTGGTAAATTTTCACCGTTAGAGATTAGATTAAGGACCATTTTAAGATATGGCTCTTTAATGTTTAGCCACATCTCTATAACTTATACTTTAAGTTTTAAATACCAAATTAAAAGTTTTAAGCCTTTTTAAGGCTCATGATACTTAGGTCTAGCTACATCCTCCCCCACCGCACCCCCCAAATAATTAAGAAACATACAAGACATGACTGTGACCTAATGAATATGTGGACTATATAAATGAATACTTATGCAAGGAATGATTTCACCCAGAGTTTTTTATCCTTCAGGGAGGACTGCGTTCTGCCCACTGTGCATTCTCTACAGACTGGGATATAATTGCTGCCTAACACATATGCCTTGGATGAGTGGGACCACACTGATGAACTGGCATTAAGAAAGAGCTCTAGGGCTCATATTCCAAACAAGGCAGTTAAAACTTTCCCAGCATTTCTTCTTTTTATGCTTTGAGCTGACTGTCTTCTTCAGAGCTAGTTCTTCAGAACATACATTCTAGACTGACCTTTGAGTTAATCAAGTCAAGAGTCTGGCTTTGTATGAAATACTGTAAATGATAGATATTGTAACTATACATTTTGTTGTACTACTTAAACAAAAATCTCCATGAAGTCCAATTTCCAGAGCTCACTCACTCAGAACTAACTTCTTAAAACGTTTGAATTTTTGAATCACATTTAATCAACACTAATGCTACCATACGGTTTGCCTATGAACAATCTTATTTTATATTAAGTATTTCTTACCTAAATTCTTTTTTGAGGTGTTTTTTTTAAAAAGTTTTTAATGATACAAATAAAAGATAACTTTCTGCTTGGAGGAGGAGCAGAGTTCAGTTCCCAGCACCCAGGTTGGGCAATTCACAACTGCCTGTGACCCAACTCCTGGGGGCACTAACACACACACACACACACACACACACACACACACACACACACACTCACAACTTAAAACAGTATAGACGGTAGATGAGACAGCACTACTCCATGACTTTCTAAGATGTTTCCTTGCAATTGATGATATAATATTTATTTTATATATTATCTTTAATAATATATACTGTCAGTTGAGTAAGTTTGCTTTGGTAACTTTGGGTTTTGCCTAGCTATACTGTAGTGAAATTGTCAGAAATTCCCACAGACACTGGAAAGTTTCTCTAAGACCATCAGAAGAAGACTTTGGCTTGGATGGCTTTGGAGATACTAGGCAACGGCATCAACACATGCTTGGCTTAAAGATAATAAGAGAGTAAACAAAAGACCCTGCTTTGGATCAGCTAATGTCCAGTTCAAGATGTCAAATTTCATGGAGGAAATTTAGGACTTACTGCCAGAAGAGGAAACAATACTGTTTTTAGCAATTGATGAAACAGGCCGCCTGCTCCCTCCATCTTAGCGCACGTAGACTCACATTTATGAGCTTTACCCTAAGTCCACTCACCCGGATCATTGTCTCAGTTGGCTCCCCTTGGAGAAAAGGGAATTTTATGGTTCAAAGGCTGTTATTAAGTCATTTTACATTTTTCAAAGGCTGTCACACATATGAGAGCTTCTTCAATAATTTTCCCTTTTCCTTCTGTTTCTAATTTTTAATATCCAGTTGTCTCCTGTAAAGGCTAAGATCTCACGCAGCACCGTCTTATCTAAGCTGCCGTTAAATGCCCAATAGCACTGCTCTCCAGGCTGGGGATAGAGCAGTGGCAGAGCAGGGGACCACTTCCTGCCCTTACATGGCTTCCTTCCTGTCACTCACACTAGTCTGTCTAGAGGTAGCTCCTGAGTAAGCTCTCCTTTGTGAGTGTCTCTCTGAAGGGCACCAGTCCCAGGAAGGTTGCTGTTTCCAAATCCAGTTTTGCTGGTTTTTTAGTTAAGAAGTCTTGAGTCTTCCATCATTTTGTCTGAATTTTGCCATGTGCAATTTTAACTGTTGACAGTTTTACTTCATGTTGATTATTTCTACCCAGCCTAATGTTTTCCCGAGCCAGCTCTTGCAGGATCCAATGTGACCATGGTGACATGACCCTTTATTTCATCTATGACAAGTTTTAGCACTTGCAGTTTTAGTCATTGTCAGTTTTATTTTGTGTTGACTGTTTCTTCTGCTCAGCCAAAACTTTCCCTGGCAACCTAGTGAAAGTGCCCGTAGAATCAGACTTCTAGGGTCAAGACTTTTATATTGACTTCCTTTTATAAATAGGAAGACAATCCTTGATGAAAATAAATGCGATTTAAAAACATGACTCGAGACTTCCTACTTTGAAAAACTGGCCTGTGGAAATATGGAGTTACAGTGTTTTTGAGTAGTGGTATATACTTTTATGAATGCGTGGATTACCTAAGACTTCTACTGTGTTGATTCTGATTCTGTGAGCTCCAGCAGGGCCTGGGACTGAATTGCTGTTGCGTTTTTGAGTGGTTCAGATGCTGCCATTCCTCCTGCTTAACGGCCAGGAGTTGGGCTGCTTCAGCACTCGGCTCAAGTCCATTGCAGTCTAGTCTAGTCTTGAGAATATTATTTACCCCTCAGTCTGGCTTTTTTCATTCTTAAAAGGGATAATATAGATATTATTTACCTAAAGGTTTGTTGCCAGGCACAAGACCTACCTAAGAAAGGGCCTGCTTCCAGGTGAAGAGTAAATGGCTGCTCCTACTAACAGTGTTGGGAACACCAGGCAAGTTCCAGGAGTAGATGATGTGACATGGACCTTGCTATTCAGTGTAGTCCTCTGACCAGCAGCTTCGAGAAACTTTGTCTAACTGTGGAGTCTTAGGCCTCACTTATGACTGCTACATGAGGCCCTGTAGCTTAACAACAGCTTGAGGAAATTCATGTCTTCGTTACAATGGGGACACACTGGCACTGAGGGTCAGTAGAGAGTCCAGAAGACAAGTCTGCAAAGGCATGGAAAACTAGACTGGAGAGAGCATCCATTCCCACTGTCCACCACTTCCCAGCCTTCACCCCCATCCAGGCGCTGCTGTTAATCACAGATAGATGCTCAGTTGAGCCTTGCTTAATCCTCAGTATCTTTATCCACAAAAGCTCAAAGCAAGGCACTGTTGCTAGGTCTGAGTTGATGGAAATGCTAGTCTGCTGTTGCTGCAAGAGGCTAATTGGGGCAGGCTAATGACTTAAGTAGAAAGAAAGTGAGACAAACCTTGTGAACAGATGAGGGCTGCATGCCTAGTAAGTGCTCAATACACAGTCATAGCTATTTCTAGTAATCCGAGACACAGTTTTTCCAGGCAATGAGTAAATAACAACAACTATTAACACATTACAATAATGAATTAACAGGAAGGTGCTTAAATGCCCACTTTGTTTATTTACTTATTTGTGTGCACGCACGTGAAGAGATGAGGAGGGTAAAAGAAATTTTTAAAATTTTTCGTGTGGCAAAATGAAAATATTCACAATTCCACGTCGTCTCTCACTCTTTTTCTTTAAGGAGTGAAAAACATCATGAATGTGGGCCCCTGGGTGCCTTGATGCCAGCTGTAAACTCCTGAGCAGAGTGGATGCTCAGGTCCTCTCAAACAAGAAAGTGGGAATGTTCCTTTCTGAAATGGTGTCCTGCCATGCCACCTTGTGCATCACTCATCCTGATAAAGGAGTAGAGGGCTAAAGTGGTGCCTCAGGCACAGACTAACATTAGTGAGATGAGCCAAGTCCAAGAGTTCAGAGCTGAGAAGGGCTTCTTTGAACTAGATGGCCTGAGAGAGCTTTTCCAACGTGAGCATTAGACTTTTGGGCACCAGTGGCCTATTGGCCCTGTTTCCTGGCCACCGTGCCACACTAGGATACCCTGAGCTCCAAGGGAGCCAGCACTGGCTTTGAAAGCATGCACTCTGCTTCCAAGAGCTCAGTTTCAGTCAGTGATTCAGACTAAGCTGATGCAGAAAGCCCAGTAACCAGGCTCTACTGAGCTTTAAAGCTCCTCCCGATTAAGAACATTGCGTTATTGTTGTTGTTGTTGTTGTTTGAGGTCAAACGTAGAGTCTGTGCCCATTCGAGCCACCTGCTGCCTCCTGCCATAGCCCTGGGTGTTAGGTAAGTAGTTCTCAGTCCGCCCCGAGTAGAGAACCCACCTGAGAGTGGGGCTGCTAATGACGACTTGTAATAAGCCCATGAGCTAGCTCAATGAGCAGACTCTAAAGCAAGATCCCCCAACACACACACACACACACACACACACACACACACACACACACACACACCATAACTAAATAAACAAAATACAACAAAAAAGAATGACATACCATGAGACTTAGTGCGTTATGTGTAATTCTCTGTTTCTTCTTGGCAGGACAACCCGAGAGATGAAAGGGGAAGCAGAGTTCACAGCTGCAACATGTGGGGTTCAGACAGGAATCCATTTAGTACCACTGTGCACACCATTTTCCAGTGGGAGACTGTCCTTGACATTGCTTTATTTGTCTGGCTTATGTAATCCCATCATTAATTCACTTCCAACGTGTGATATGTACAGTCTTGGCATAAAGACATCTCTTAAATAATAAAGGCTTTGGTTCCACTGGGTTACTTTGAAATGGCAGCTCTTTAAACCATGATTAAAAGTCTCCATTGGGTTTATTATTAATGAATAAGGTTTTGTACTTATGCATATGAGCCCTTCTCTAGACAAAGGTTTTCAATTCTGTTCCAAGTGGGGCATGGGGCACACATGAACTTGCTGTCTGAGAAGAGTCACAACAACACTAGGCCAGTCTATGTGCCCATTACAGGATACAATTTAAAATGCAAATAATTTTCATCTTTTATTTTTAAAAAATCAAGAAAATGGTGCTACCTATTATTCAGCTGTGTTATTGTACTAACATTCTCTTTTGTTTTCTATTTTCTGTGCTATGATGTCAGGGCCTTACTGAGGCTGTCTCTCCAAATCCTCAGGCACAGCAAACAGCTCATAACATTGCTCTTTAAATGTGAAGTCATCCATCAGAGTTCACACCCCAGTCTCTCCCTTTGGGCTTTCACCCTCTGGGCATACTCCCTACCCCTCTTGCACACTAAGGACCACATACCAAAAAAACCCAAAAACCAAAAAACAAACAAACAAACCAACAACAACAACAACAACAACAAAAAAAGATGAGCAGTTTCTGTGCCCCAGAACGGTGGTCAAGTCTAAGCATCTGGACTCATCTGCTGGTCTCTATGGAAACCCAGTGCAGCTCATCCTGGTTAGTATTTATTGTTAAACTGGCACAACCCAGAATCACCTAAGAAAAGAGAACCTCAGTTAAAGGATGTTTCTGATCAGATAAGCCTGTGACCATGTCAGAAAAATATTGCTTTGACAGATGACTGGCGTTGGAGGCTCTAGCCCACCGTGGGGCTGCCCTATGCCAAGCCAGGTGGTACTGGGCTGTGTAAGAAAGCAAACTGAGCTGGGAAGGAGCCAGCAAGCCACTTTCCTCCATGCTTCTTGCGTGACTACCTTCTTGACGTCCTATCCTGTCTTCTCTCAAGATAGATTAGGATCTGGAAGTATAAACCGATTAGATCCATGCCTCCCCGGGTTGCTTTTGGTCAGTGTACTTTCTCACAGCAACAGAAAAGCAGGCTACAGCATCGGACTTTCCCACAGCGATCTTCTGTCCGTCCAGCTCCGGGCTAACAGTGACACTTTTCCCATTCTGTCCCTGTGACTTGGCACCATCCTCTTCTCTCAAGATCCCTCTTCTCTTCAGCTGCAGTTCTCTCCTTAATAACCTTACACTTCCTTGGAACACACTTCATTCTATTTTTAAATGCTACTTGGCCCTAAACATCTTCTCGCCAGGTGAAAGCAGTACCTCTCATTTGTCTGCTCTTATTATCCCAGGGAGCTCCCCTTGTCCTCCGTTCCTACACAGCCTTGACTTTATACTGTAAGTATGCCTTACTCCCCGATGTGACAGTTTGTCTCAGACCTGCTAAGGTCACCTGGCAACATCTTGACATCTGACAGTTCTGGCATTTGACAACCTCTGCCCTTCAAGTTGAGAACCAACTTCTGAAGCTGCTTATGGCTGTTGCTGCTTCTTAGTTTGTTTCGTTTCATCCCTAAGGAGGACGGCAGACATGCTGTTCTTCCTCACTCTCTGGACATCCCCCATCGACTCCTGACAATGACTCCCTTTCTGTGACCGTGGGTTGGCGAAGAAAATATTTCCCTTCCTCTTCCCCCAGTTAATTTGGCTGGGGCTTTGTTGGCTTCTGTGCCACTGTGAGAGAGTAAAGGGATCAGTTTCCCTCCTCTGTGGTCCCTCCTCCCTTTCTCCACTGGGAGGACTTGGTCACCATTCCTGGCACGAAGCCGACGCTGAGTCTTGTGCAGTCTTATGAGGGTGAAGATGACACAGCTTCTTCCCCACAGGTGAGATGCACTGGAAGGCGCTTGGCTTTGGCTTCCTCTAAGCTCCGCCTTCCCCAAAGAAAGATTTAGCACGGTTTCCCCAATGCCTAACTTGTGCAGCAGAATTTGCAACTGATTGTGACCACTTCCACATGAAGACCCCCTCTCCTTCTCCAGATGCTTCTGCCCGATCACTCACCTCCTCATCGTTGCTCTTGCCTCTGTCATAATATCTCAGCTGAAGTAGAAGCAAGTTCCAGCCCTGATCAACTCAACTGCATAATGTAAAAGAGAAGAAAGAATGAGGAGAGGCCGATTCAGTTCTGCATGGCTTTTGACTGAATTTTGATTTGAGTAGGAAGATTCAGTCATTCTGGATAATGGTTATGTCCAGTTTTGAAGCGGACTCCTCTTTCTCCATATGCTGCTACAGAATTCGGGACCTAGATGATGAATGGTCTTAATCACCTGTAGAAATGGTCCTGTGCCTGCCCTGACCCACTTCCGTAGCCAAACTACACACTCCTGAGGAATTGTGCCCACATATCTCTGCCAGAAGGCTTGGACCATTAGTGTGCAGGTCAAAGCATTGGAGAAGGTTGACCGTCATGAACGTCCTTCAACACGATGCTCACAGGTGTTGGTACGGAAATTGGATACCTTCCTCTCCAGGTGAGCCCCATGCTAGCTCCTCCACCTGTTCAGCAGAACTAGCTCTCAGGTACCACACTGGGAGGTTTCTCTACTATGATCCCTTCACCTGCATGGCCTTCCTTCCTTGCGGTAGCTTTCTACATCCTACCTGTGTTTCCTGGGATCGTCTCCATCTTGGTCTCCACTTATCTAGGTGTCAGCTTCAGAAAAATGCCAGGTGAAGACTTGGTTTATAAAAGACATCATTTGTGGGGGAGGGTTATGAGCGCTCCCTTTGAAAAATGAAAGAATAGATTTGGGGAGGGACAACTAACATTAAAAACCTTTAGAAGTGAGCCTACCTGAAAGGGTTAAATAAGGTCAGAGGGGGGAGGGGAGCTCTAACACATTATTTTGTGTGGAGTGAGTGCTCATTGAATTGTAGATTATTATCTTATCCTGTAGTCTCAGCTTTGGTGTCTCTGGCTCAGAAGCCCCCTCCCTGCCCTTCCTCTAAAATAGCCCTCACCACTGTCTCAGTCAGGGGTGTGTGTGGTCTGTGTGTGCACTCGGTATGCGGTGAATCTTCTGTCCCATATGATTAGGCACATTCTTGTCTGCCTTGCACACTGATGTATCTGTTTCTCTCACATATGAAGCTACATATGTGTAGTTGTGTGTGTGTGTGTGTGTGTGTGTGTGTGTGTGTGTGAGCGTGTGCCCGCGCGTGCATACATGTGCTTGCTTTAGATTCTTGTCAAAACGCAAGTACATCCACTCTCTGTTTTGTAGCAAAAGATATAAATCTGAAGTGTGAGCGGGGCCACCGTCACACTGAAGGTTCTAGACCAGAGGGAGGTGTTTGTCTTTTCCAGCTGCTGGAGCTGGTGCCTCCAATCCGCCTCTGGGGCTACACTGCCTTCTATTCTGTTTCGCATGGACATCTCTCATGCAAAGACCTTTGCCACTGGATTGATATAAATCTAAAACTTTGTCCTCACAAGAAACTACCTACGGAGGCCTTTTCTAATTAAGGCCAAGTTCTAGGACAGATCTTTGACCACCACCGCTCAATCTACTATTCCATGTAATGAACACACATAAAGCATGTTTCTATGCATCCTCCATGTACAGAGGTGCTCACGTCAGTGGACACTCAGTCGTTGCTATAGGAGCAGGCAGGCAAGCCCAGCAGGGTCTCTTCTAAGAGTTACACAATCTACAGGCAAAAGCAGACAAACGCACATAGACTGAAGCTTCTACAGACTACATTATCCCTTCAGACATCTCTGCAACATCAACTTAGGAGAGATCCTTGTCTGTAAGCTGGGAACCTTCTAGAAATACTACTCTTCTCAGGTCACCACCTGCCTCCAAAATCCCCCCTGGAGAGAACACAATAGCTCTTTGACTTTCCAATTAGCAAGGTCTCCTCCAGCATAGTCTCACTCTTGAAAGAGGCTTTCGTTCATCGTATTTTTCCTATAAAGAAATCGTAGCTCTCTACTGTTCATAGTTTTCATTATGAATCCGGCGGGGGGGGGGGGGGACGGCAGGCAGTGGAAACACTCCCATTTCCTTTTCCCCAACATATAGTATTTCTCCCACGTGCTTTTGCCAAAAATGGCACTTCAGAAGATATAAGGAAAGAACAGAGCTCTTTGCCAAGAAAACCACAGAGCGAGCCACCCATCTTGGCCTCATGCTCTTTAGCACACAGACCTGGACCCTGACGTTTGCGTCCATGCTGCTGGGCAAAGGCAGACACAGGTGTGATTTTGCAGGCCACTCTGTTATTTGTTACTGTCACCTTTGAGTCTACGGGTTTTTTTTTCCTGGAGGTCCCAGAAGTGTTCTGAGACACAGGCGAGGGCACTAGAGCCATGGGTGCTCTGACTCCTGACCCCTCCCATCTTTGCAGGCTCCATATGGTAGCCATTTCTGTGGTCCCCAGTTAGGCCTGGAACTGACCCAGTGTTGTCACCCCCTTCCACACTCCAGCTGTTTGTAATGGGATCACTCAGGGTCACCTCCTGCCATTTGTTTCCATGGTTTCCATGGTCTCCAGTGGGTGCCCATGTTTTTGTATGGAGAGCCCTCCAGACCCCCCAGTGTTGAAGCCAAGCATAATAAGTGCTGCCAGAGAAAGACAGGTCATGCTTTTCATTGTTGAAAATAATTCTTATGTGAGAATTTAAAATGAAAGTGCCCAAAATCTGTATTAAAAAAAAAAACAAAAAAACACCACTCATCGTCCTAGTATTAGGGGGAACTGGGTGTCAATCTTCCAAACTCATTTTAATGTGGCATAACCATTTCCTTCTGTTCTCTCTTTATTCTTTCAAAGCTGGAAATGCATAAGTGTTGACACTTGATAAATCTCCAAATAGTCCTCCCACCCCCAGGTAAGTGAGTGACACTGAGCTCTAAGGCAGAAGAGAAGAGCTGTAGGAAGAGTAAAGAAAGGCTGTCTGGTGCAGAGGGCAGAGCAAATACGGACAGCCTGGTTTGTGAGCCCAGCAGACTATAGGGCCTTCCGGTTCCTGGATTCTTGGCCCTGAATGGGTGACATGAACCCACGTACCTACAGCTGCCTGAGGTACATATTTGTTTTAATAAATAAGGTGGAAATTGACTTAAGAAGACACTGACATTACCTCTGGCCTCCATACACATGAGCACGTGTGTGTGTGTGTGTGTGTGTGTGTGTGTGTGTGTGTGTGTACTGTATTAGTTACTATTTTATTACTGTGATAAAAACTCCATGACCAAGGCAAGGTACAGAAGGAAGGTGTGGAGGTCTGAATGAGAATGATCACACTGGCTCCAGTTCGTGGAACGGTTTTGAGGAAGGATTAAAAGGTGTTGTCTTACTGGAGGAAGTGTGTCCCTGGGGCCATTCCAAACACCAAGCCATTCCCATGTAGCTCTCTCTGGCTCATGGTTGTTGCCTCAAGATATAAACTTTCAGGTGCTGCTCCAGAGCCATGCTTGCCTGCCTGCTACTTGCTGCTTGCTGCCTGCCTGTCATACCTGCCTGCCTGCCTGCCTTCCACTGTTTGCCTCCCACTGCCTGCTGCCTGCTGCCCACTGCCTGCATGCCTGCCTGGTGCTTGCTGCCTGCCTGCTCACTGCCTGCCATACCTGCCTGCCTGCCATACCTGCTTGCCTGCCTGTCTGCCTACCATACCTGCCTGCCTGTCTGGCTTCCTGGCTTCCATGTTTCCCCCCTGATGACCAAGGATTCTACTACCCTCTGGACCAGTGAGCACCCAATTAAATGCTTTCTTCTATAAATTTCCTTGATCTTGGTATCTCTTCACAGCAATAGAAAAGTAACTACAGCAAAAGTGCTTATTTGTGCTTATGGTTCTAGATGGTGCAGTGAAAGCATGGCAGCAGGAATGGGAAGCAGAGGGCTCACCTTTTTTTTTTTTTTTAGTTTTGAGACAGGGTTTCTCTGTGTGGCCCTGGCCATCCTGGAACTCACTCTGTAGACTAGGCTAGCCTAGAACTCACAGAGATCTGCCTGCCTCTACCTTTCTCGTGCTGAGATTATCTCTTGACCAACAGGCCCCAAGTGACAAGAGGACTAAAATGGGCCCAGAAATTACACTCCCAAAGCCCATGCCCAGGGTTCCTCCAGCATAGCCACACCTCCTAAGCCTACCTAAGCAGGGCTGCCAGCTGGGGACCAGGCAGTGAAACAGCTGAGCTTCTGCAGGACATGTTCACTCAGGATGCCCCACACAAAGGGTTCAGGACCTTTGTACTGTCAGAGTAGGTTTCCCGCTTTGGAAAATTCTTGGAGAAGAATGAACACTTATCTCTCTTTACAAACTGAAGGTGATTTCCTCTTGGTCTCTGAGTTGCTCACTCGCTGGCTGATGAGTGATGCTCTTGAGGAAAACAGGAATTGTTTGAAACTCCTGTTCCAACTTCCTTCCACTTAGCTGCCTAAACATAGGCTTAGCCCTCTCTCCCTCCTCAGGCCAGCCGTCCTGAGCGCAAATTCCTGAATGTATTACGTGCACAAAGTGCAAAGGACACTTTCGTTCTAGATTCTCCTGTTGTTTCTTCTTCACACTCCACACTCCGCCAAATGCCTCAGTGTGCCAACAGGCATGGGTACCCCAGAAAGGAACAATGTGACTAATTTCTCACTCCATTAGACACTCAGTACCTCTTGGTTTCTAGACTCGCAGGATGAGGCGAGGTATCCTGGGAGACTCAGTCCCCAACTCTTTACTGTTCCAAATGTATTTGTCCTGTCACACAGGAAGAGTTTAGATCAAGAAGACAGTTCTAAATTAACAGTTTTTGTTATCAAAAGGGTTTTAAAACATTAGACAGAATGCAATAAGAAGTCTACATCGTCTTTGTTCTAGAATCATCTAGGGCTTAAATGATGATTTTTTTTTAAGCCACCCAGATTCCCCCCAGTCCATCCGCTGCACTTTTCCAAATCCCTGGCCTTCCATTCTGCCTTCCTACGCCAGCCCCCTTCACCACCAGCCCCCCACCCCCCACTTTGCTCTTCTGTTCTCACACCTGCTACTCCTGCCTTCTTCTCTCTTTGACTCACAAGTTCATTGGCTAAGCTCCAGGGCCAGTGGGAGACAGGCTGCGGTTGTACTCAGAGTTAAAGAGTGTGCCGTGCCTGGAATGACACAGCTATTTCATGTCACTCACTCCAAGCCACGTACCGCCCCGAGTGTGAAGTGATTTATCATATAAATTTATTACGCCCACACTTGGACGCTGTAGCCGACTCCAAAGTTCTTGAGAACAGAAACTGCTCATCTTTCATCTCCGTATCCCATGCACCTGGTCCAGTAACTGGCCCAGAACAGTGTCTCCACGAGTTCTAATTAGGTTTGTTTATGTTAAGTGGAAAAGTCCTTCACTTTGGTTATTATGTTTCCATGTCGGATCCCAGGACTAATTCAGCCAGAGGGACTTCAAAAGAATGGCGTTTGGATCCCATCCCGTCCTCATCTCCTACACATTGCTACACTTCATTCTCAGAACCCATATCATGCAAGAGTGATAGGGCTTGGAGTAGAACGCAGCCAAGCACCATTAAACAAGCAAACGATGAGCAACACTCTCTCCCCTGTGGTACTTCCTCCTACTCGCTCTCTTCTGCAGGAGACTGATTCATTCAGTACAAATGCAAGTTCATGATCCATCTGGGGGAGGGGGCTGGCTCCTGTCACGTGAGTGCTGGTCATCTTGTAGGCCTCAATAACTCAGCGCTTTGCACACGCTCTTAAGTGTTAACTTAAATAACCTCTATGGAGAGTTTGCTCAGCAAAAGGAGAAAAATAATTAGAGGTTAGCAGAGCCAATGAAAGGAGCCATACTGGTGATGGCCTGAAGTTTTTATGTCCTCAGAGGTGGAGAATTTCAGAGACAGGTGAAGCTAAAAGCCCATGGCTTCTAGAGTTCTTTCTAACCGATGGTCTGCCTAGCTTTCACCCTTAAGTGGATTCGGTTTCTAAACTGCCTCTATCAAATCCCTGGCTTGGTGTAATCCAAGAGTGTGTAGAACCGCTTGAAAGTAAAGGTGATTCGCCTTCTCCTCCTGGCTTCCCTTTGCAGCATTGTGAAAGCAGACAGTGATGGCACGTAGAACATTTATCCTTAACTAGGCAAAGGGTAGGTGTGAGGGAGAGAAGCAGGCGTGCTGGTTCCGAGGGATCCTGCTCCTCCTAGTCTGAGGCAATGGCAGGACAAGAGGCCCTCTGAGGACCAACGATAAGAGTGTGGCTGGTACCCACACACACCAGGCACTCTGCCTGAGCAGCAATGGGCCTGGCTTTGAAAGCTCCCTCATTACTATCTGACCTGTTGGAAATGAAAAATCCCATAAGTGGTTTCAGATCCACTGAACTTAGTCATACACATGGTCCTTAGTTCACACACACTTGGCTCTTGGGCGCATGAACAACCTTGACCGTGACAATGGGTAGTAGAGGGAAGGAATCTGAGCACCTACATGGCCACAATCTAAGAAAACCTTGGGGTTGGCCCCTGTGGACCCAGTCACAAAAGGTCTTCTTTTGTGAATAGAATGGCAATAGGAAGGTCAGGGCAGTGGGTCTTAGAAACCCAGGCACAGGACACGTTCCTGGGAGGTTTGCAGGAGCCGGGAGGTGGGTCCTCTCCACTCAGAATCTGGTATGGAGCCAACAGTGTTTGATATAGCCAAAAGTATATTTGAAAAATAGACTTTTAAACCTTTTTCGTGTTCAATCTGAGACACTGCTTTCGAAATCCTTCCTCTAATGCAGGCACCGAATTGAGAGTATGTTAGATTTGAGCATTCACATCCTTTCCGATATGAGTTTTAGAAAACTCAAGCTCAGTTCTCAGGTTCTTATTATCAAAATTGTGCCCCAAAGTGAATCCCATGACTTCTTCCTTACTTCCTTTTCTCCCTTTGCTCTGCTTCCACACACAAAAGAACGAGAAGTTTGTGTCACAGAGTGATGTTTCAAGAGTTCAGAGATGGCCGTCGGGAACAACAGTTGAAAGTCTCTCTTGGTAAATGAGAAAACAAGGAAGGAGAACTGCAAGAAAGTATTTCAGGTAAAATGAGTTGAGAAAACAAGAGCAATACCTCAGAACAAACACCACTGCCACTCACTGGGTGCTCGGCGAAGGTGCAGATGAGCTTATTAGAGATGCGATCCTCTCCAGATCTCAGATGAAGTGACAGACACTCAGAGACTAAATGAATGAATGGGACATTAAGCCAAGTTGAGGAGCCATGTTATATGATATGCCCTGGACCCACATACCTGGGCCAATCTTAACAGCAGGACATTGCCAAAGCTACAGAACTCTGTGTGTCCAATTTCTTCATGACTCTGCTCCCTATTGGAGCCTGGAGCCCTTGTCCAAAACTCAGAGCAATTGTCTCTGCACTTGATGGGGCTTGACCCTAGATTCAGCTCACTACCCAGAACCACGTTACTATGGCCTAGCAGAGTGACATCATCTCAAAAGGTAAGACCACACCCAACAGGTTTCTCTCTACTTCCGCGGCAAAATGCCAGATGAGCAAATCGTGCCTCTATTAGAAAATACAAAGTTATCTAATTCATAAGGAAAAAATATATTTATTTGTAATTGTTTTAAATTGTGTATGTATGTGATGTGTGTGTGTGTGTGTATGAGGAGTGTGTGTGTGTGTGTGTGTGTGTGTGTGTGTGTGTGTGTGTGTGTACAGGTTCATGCATGATGACTTTCTAGAGTCAGTTCTCTTTTTTTCAATTTTTATTGGCTCTTTGTGGTATTCATATCATGCACTTATCTCCCTCTCCCCTTGTACCCACCCTCTACCCTTGCAGCTTCCCCTGCAACAGAGAAAGAAAATCTCACTGTAAAAAGTATAGTGTGCCACAGTGTGTCCCACAGTATACATTTTTGTCCACACTTCTTTGCTTACAAGTGTTTATTTCAGTGAGTCATTGGTCTGCTCTGAGGCCTCTGGCTTCTGTCATTCCATCAATACTGGATCATCACCTGAACTTCTGTTTATGCCCTGTGTCATGGAAATCCTATAGTTCTAAATCTGTAGGACTGGTCCCTTAATGTGCTCCAGTAATTTATCAATGGGGTAGTTGTTGGGGTGAGCCAACTCAAAGCCCTGGATTTGTACCTAAGAGGCATCTGAGATGGTCATCCCACCAGCTCCCCCCCCCCCCACCTCACACCACCAGGCTGAAATCTTCAGCACTGCCCTGGCTAGCTCATCCAGTGCCTCAGCTAGCAAAGGGCAGAGCCAGCTCTTCCACTCTTATGTCCTCATGGACAGCTCACCTGTGCCCACATCATCAGGTCCAGCTCTACTGTGCTTCTCAGGTGAGGTGCAGGGCCTGCTCTCCTGAGTGCTATAGCTGGTGAGGGGCAGGGACAGCTCTCCTGCTCTCACACCCCATAGGCCAGCTCTCCTATGATGCTCAGGCAAGGGTCTGGGGCCAGTTCTTCACAGCCCTCAGATAGCAACATGGCTAAGGATGGTAGCCCAGACCAAGGATGTCTGCCTTGCCTTTGATAGTAACAGATTCCCCACTGCTAATTGTACATAAGACTGCCCATGGCATAATGACCACATCTAACTATGTCCTGCAGTTAGTGACTTTCATAGATACTGAGGACATGGTGACTAGAAGAAAGCTCATGTTGTGCAACTGCGCCTGCCACAACAATGGGATGCCCTGATTTTTGGTGTTCTAGAGAAAGACAGTAGAGATTAATTGTGAGTGGAAACACGGGACTTCCTGTTTATCTCCTGGGCTGTATCTAGAATATCTTACTCTATGAACTTGCAGGTTCATCAAGGATTTATTGTCCTGATCTTGGACACTTTTTCCCCTTCTGACATTCACCCCATGTTTTATGGTCTTCATAAAGCAGTGTGCTTCTTTCACAGGGGAAATCTAATTACAGCAACTTACAGTGATTGGTACAGATTCAAAAGCACTCAGTGACAATCATCTGTAATGAAGACAGGGTAGGAATTTACATCACTATTTGATCTGAGGTCAAAATAAATCTTACTTAAATAAAGACATCTAGATGTACAGCTTTGGTAATGGGCTCCCATCTAGTTATTCATCAGGCATAGCACCTACTATGTGCTAAGAACTGTGGCAGGTACTGAGATGCAATTTAGAACCAAATAAACTGTATCTGTTTTCCCATCCTACACACATACATTTATGAAGTATATAAATATGTATGTATATATAACCACACACATATATAAGTGTATACATATGTGTGTGTGTGTGTGTGTGTGTGTGTGTGTGTGTTTCTACCTTCTGCCATTTCCCTATTGCTGGAAATAGGTCCCCACAATTATGCAAAATCACTTCTTTAGCTATCCAAAGAAGTTTCCCAACCACACAAGTAAAGTTTAAGACAGATCTGTGGGGCAAGGTGGCTAGACACGCCCTTATGGATGGTTACAGTAGGCATGCTTAAAGATTTTCTACTTGAGACTCCTTTCAAATGAGAAATTTGCATTTGACCAAAGTACATAGGTAGATAACATGGGTCCACGAGTAGAATATGTACTAATGGCTACCACAACAATATTTGTTTTAAAACAATTCCTTGGTGTATATATACAGCAATCTTAACATTTATTAAATATGAAATCAAAATTTCAACCTAATGAGATAGATGCGCTTGTTTACTTTATACATAAAGAATTAGCTCATGACTGAATATTTGACCTTACAGGACACAGAACTTCTTCAATACTTTCCAAAGTTGATTGACATTTTTATTTTTTTAAAGATTTATTTATTATTTATACAGTACTCTGCCTGCCACAAGAAGGCACCAGATCTCATTACAAGATGGTCGTGAGCCACCATGTGGTTGCTGGGAATTGAACTCAGAACTTCTGGAAGAGCAGACATTGCTCTTAACCTCTGAGCTATCTCTCTAGCCCCCGACATTTTGATTTTTAATAATCATCAATGATGAAAGTGAGACTTTGCCTGCTCACAAATTGGTGATTCTGATCCCATATAAAATTCACTGAATAATTTTTAAATGAAACTCAAGTCACCAGCAATTTTTTTTTCAATTTTTGAGACAGGGTTTCTCTGTGTAGCCTTGACTGTCCTGGACTCACTTTGTAGATCAGACTGGTGTTGAACTCAGAGATCCACCTGCCTCTGCTTCCTGAGGGCTGGGATTAAAGGCCTGAACCACCTCTCTTGGCTCAGCAACAATTTTAAAATCAAACATTCTAATCTAATACAGTCCAAAGAGATACTATTTGATTGCTTACACGCTGAGGAGAAAGAGTAGGAAGATCCTGAAAGTCTTTGTTTTCCATAGTTAAATCATGCGTTCACAGAAGACCTTTGGATGAAGAGCAAACACATGCTCTGGTTCATAGCATGCAACAGCCTTGGATCTCATCCAGGGCATCTGAGACAGGATTCATCAGAGGTGTGTGGTATAAAGACATGATCAGAGCAAAGTACATATGTACTGGGTTCAGACCCTAGGCTGAAGTTAAGTCACATGATTCAACACAGGTTTTCAGTACCAGAAGCACCTGGGCTCATTATGCTGCTGATTTGGGATTAATTTTTCATGGCTGACAGTTCAGAAACCTTTTCCTGTGACCAAGTGTTTCTATGGCCCTCATATTCAGTTACACAAAGACATGGGAGGTATTAACTATTGGTTAAGGCTCTTCCTCTGAGTTCAAGTGCCCAGTCCACCTTGTCCAGATCTGGAACTCTCGCTTGTGCCAACTGAAGTGAGCAGGCCATTTGCCATGCAAATGGAAAGAGAAGTGCCAGGAGTTATTCTGATGCTTAAATATATATTGTTCCATAGGTATCTATTGGGACTGATACAAAATACTGGGATGCAGGTGAAACAAGGTTCTTTTGGAGAGATGGGAGATGGTTCGTGATCTATAGCATAATACGATGTACTGAGAAGCGATGGCACCCAACTTCACTAAAAACTCTTACCAATTCATGTGGAGTAAAACATGATGCACCAAGTCAGTCCTCCTCTTTCTTCAGGCAGAAGATCCTAAGCCCCTTTAATAATCCATGCTACTCATCAGTAGTAGGAAGAGGATTCAGAAACTGATGGCCCAGTAGGTAGTAGCTGATTCCTTCTTAACTGGACTTCTGGCCCTCGAGAATCATTGGGTCCTTATGGCCATGGGCTGTGTCTGAGGTGTCCAAACACTAGAGCTAGAGAGAGTTACACAGTAGCTTTCCTTACACTGTAAGTGCAGGCCAGTTATTAACACTGCCCCTATCCAGTACCTGAGCTATCACCCCAGTGCCTCTTAGGTTGCTCTGAAGTATGCTCAGACACAGGAAGACCCTTAATAACTAAGAAGCCAGACCATGCAGAGAGACAGTTAACCAGCACAGGCAATGCTCCAGCTTGTCTTTTCAAGGTGCCCCTCAGCCTGCAGTGCAACAGGTTGCCCAAGATGAGATGGGCAGTGAGGAGGCCCCTGCCTTTCAGAAGAAAGCAGAGAGGATGCCTGGATGGGAAGTGCCAGTGTCAATGCGAAGGACACAGAGACAAAGAGTCCCCACAGATGTGAGAGCAGGAAAGCCAGGCCAGATCGCAGTGTCCCCAGAGCATTCCTGTGCGGATAGTGATGGCTCTGTGGTGGTAGGGATGGTGGAGGCTTGGAGCAGGGCAGCTGATGAGCCTCTGTGGGAACTTGTCAAGTTTGATGCCTCATAAGCCTTCAATGGTGAAGCGAGGTAAGTTTGAATCAGAAGGTCTTAAAAACGCTGCTGGGAACCAAACACTGTTTGCATATAAGGAGATACAATAGCATTAATTCAAAGAATACAATATACAACAGTTCTTTCTTGTCCTCAGCAGCAGCACCGAGATCTCAAGTGGACTCCTGAAACCATGGACAGTACCAACGGACACTGTGGTCTTATACATACAAACCTATGATAAAATTTAATTTATAAATGCAGTAAGAAGTTAGCAATAATTGCTACAAATAGAAGAGGACAATCATCTTGTCTGTGTGTGTCTGTCTGACTGATGTCTGCTGGACAGCCAGAAATACGGAAAGTGAGTGGTCTACTCAAAGCTGAAGGAGACCCTTAAACCACGGTACCGGAGATGGCTGGTTTCAGTCTTCGTCATTTGGATGCAATTAAATAAAAGTCAAAATTAATGTGAGAATCCATAATGAACAAAAACAACCTTGCTAAAGACAGAACTGGCCATGTGTTGAGCTATATTGAAAGCAGATAAAAAAGGAAAAGAATCAATAAATTGTTCATGTTCTACCTTGTATTTTTATTTTGTTTTTATTTTTCTTTAGGTATTGTAATTAAAACAATGAAGAGAGATTTTTCTCAAAAAGTTGGGGAGGCAAGGACGTTCATCTTGTGCTGACTTCCACAGTACTCTGTGACACATGAACATGCGTGTCATATACACATATCCTACACACTGATAATACATACAAAATGCTGTAACTAAAATGCTGGCTATCTTGACTGTAGGCTGTTAGCATCTGTATTAGAGTTCTCCAGAACGTAAACATATTAAAAGGGTACGTACTTGATTAGTCTGAGTGAACCAACATTGGCTGTATTCACATCGGAGAAGCTGAGAACTCAGTGGCTGCTCAGAGCCAATCAAGGTGACATCACAGCATCTGGTTAAATACTGTTCCCAGGGCAAGGTTTACTTTAATCCCTGATCTTCCTCACTGCCACCTCCCTCCCTCTTTCCCTGCCCCCACCACCTCATCATGTGTGTGTGTGTGTGTGTGTGTGTGTGTGTGTGTGTGTGTGTGTGTTTGTGGTATGTGTACGTATGTATGGGGTGTGTGTGCGGTATGTGTGTGGTGTGTGTGTGTGTGTGTGTGTGTGTGTGTGTGTGTGTGTGTGTGTATGTGTGACGATGAGGAGGAGGAGGGGAGGAAAGAACACACACACCAACACATCAGCCCCATCATTGCTTTGTAGGCTCTATAGTTTCTAAAAACGACTCTTAGCCTGTTGTGTCATTCCTTCCCAAGCAACATTTGTGGTTGTTTTTTTAATCTTGATCTCATTTTGTAGCCCAGGCTAGCACTGAACTCATAAAAGACTCCTTGCCTCAGCCTGTCAAATGTTGACCCCCATTCCCAAGCAAAGCTTCACCCAGATTCTGTGTAGTCCTTCACTGCCGTCTAAAGAACAGTTATGTAACTAGAGACCTTGCTTTAGACAAGGGTCCAGGACCATCATCTTCGTACACGCCAACAGCGTGCAGGAGTCCTGGGCCCTTAGCTACACACCAACCTATTCTCAACATGTTGAGTTTCAGGAAGAGCCCGCACTTGCCCAGAGACTGGTGACACAGACACTGGAACACAGGGCATGGTGGTCTAGAATCAGTGGGTTCATCCCCAGATGTGCCTTTCAGAGTGATGGAATCTCAGAAGCAGGTGTGAAAGCATCACTCATAAAAAATCTAAATGAAAAGATGTAAAACCAAGTTCAAGTGGCAATCTGTTTCCAGGTTTCAAGGCAGATGACAGCCCACCAGAGGGGGACTATAGAGAGGGAGGTGGCAGCACACTGTGGCCAAGGAGACAGAGCAGAAAGTTCTGGGTGGAGGGACTTGAAAGGGCATGGAATAGAGCTTCCCTGTCTACCCAGCTGCTCGGCTGGGAGCTCGGAGTTTGCAGTGAGGGAATGTTCATTGGTTCCAACTTGGCTGACCTGCCCCGCATGACCTTGGCTGCAACCCAGACAGATACCTACGTCTAGACAGCTCGGAGTTACCAACAACCCAGACTCAGTAACACACCAGGAAAAGAGGCCATCAGTGGCTCCAAACCTTAGCCATTCTGAAGCAGTTTGCAGAAAATCAAAACAAAAGCAAGCATTTTTGGCTGACCAAAACCATTTGACACATTTCCCAGAGTCTGAAGATCAACCGTCTGAAATGTGAGCACTCAAGATTTGGGGTGTTGAATTTTAGGAAGGCTACATCTCACATGACTCATATGCCAACAGAGTCAACTATCAACACTGTGATCTTCGACGAGGAGAGCTCGGTAGTTTCTGAAACCGTCTGAAGGGACGGCCGCCTGCTCTTCCGCATTTGGGCTGCCAAATAGTGCTGCAGAGAAAGGGGGAAGAGCCTGTCAGGTTGCCAATGGACAAATTCGACTCAGGTCTAACTTCTTAACACAATTATCCCTCCCTCAGAATGTGAAAAGTGCCTTAAAAACTTGGCTTTTGCTTTAAATGTCACCACATTTTATTTTAAGGGTCAGAATTTCTTATCGCTGCATGATCAGTTTAAGAAAGAAAGGTCATGTCTACCAAGAGGAGGCATGCTAGCCCCTACAGCTGCTGGAGGGAAATGATGAGTTCATGCGGGAAGAAACAAAGAGAGAAGCAGATAAAAATCAACTGGACACACCTGCCTGCCAGGGCAGGACTGTCTGGACCAAACTTTAGAGTGTTCTCTGCCACTTTACTTGAAATGGATCAAGAAACGGCATTTTTCAAAAATCCTTTCCTTTAAAATGTTCCACTGCTCAGTGGAGCTGGTGTTTTAACTATATTCCTTGGGGGTGGGGTGCACAGCTGGAATCTCCTCCCCACAGTCTGCACTAGCTGAGTGCCTCCTCTGTTACCTAGCTGATGGCAGCTTGCGCTGCGCACCTCAGCGTGGAGGGTGGAGGTGGGCTCTTTTGTTGTTTTTTTCATAGAGCCTTTCCTCTCCTACCCATCGGCTTCCAGTGTTCTGTGGAGCTGATTTCTTTCTAGCTGCCCTTTGAGCCGCCATCTGTGGCTGGAAGAAACCTGGGCATTTTGTTCATCCCTTGGATAAATTATCTCAGACCGCAAGGACAACACGTCACACACTGGAGGATTTGCTAGCACCGCTCTAGCCATTGAAGCCCAAGATCAGGGGAGCTGATTCTTTTTTGAGTCCCCCACGGGACGGCTGCTCTCCAGGTTTCTCTCCTGAGCTTGCAGGAGTCTTCACATTTCTGCTTCTTAGTTTCTGTAAGCTTGGTGTGGACCGACATCGGTTGAGGAGTTGCCCTATCGTGTCGGCCGATGTGCACGTCCGCGGGGCACTTTCTTGAGTGATTGATTACTCTTGTGGGAGGGTTCAGGCCACTGCAGGTGGCGTCATATCAGGGAAAGTGGTTCTGAGCTGTATGAGGAAGCTAGGGAGCAGCACTTCTCCAGGGTCTTGGCTGGTTCCTGCTTTGAACTCCTGGCCTCGCTTCCTTCCATAATGCACTGTGATGTGGCAGTGGGAGACAAATAAACCCTGCTTTTGGTCATGGTGTTTTATCATAACAAATGAAAGTAACTAATGTGATATTCACATGGTATTCTTCATCCATGTCTTCATCGCGCTTTCTCGAGAGCTCACATTTTATAAGGAGATCAGTCAGACCAGAGCTAATCATAACGACCTTACTCTAAGTGATTCCTCTCTAGGGTCCTCAGACTCAAATGCAGTCGTGGTCTGAGTCTTAGATAGCTAAAATTTACATTTCTAATACTGGATGAAAGTCTAACCCACTACCCAATGGCTTTCCCAGACTTTACCACAGTGAACTGAGCAGCAGGGAAATCACTGTATATTATGTGACGTGAGTGAGCTGCTTACCATGTTAGTCCGTGGTTGTCCACAAACTTTGCCAATGCAAAAATCTTTTCTAGTTCATATTGCCTGCCTTAGAGTTCAAAAGGGGGAACAGGCGATTGGCTTGGGCTCAGCTTCATCTTTTCCTCAGCTTCTCAACCACTAAGAACGGCAACACTGGGGCCTTGCCACTCAGCTTTCCTGCTGAATTAGTGAGCCAGCTCGTTCACAGCCGTGATATAATAGGTTGTCTCCTCACTGTGTGTGAGTCATTTACACATGAAAACGCACCTCAATAATACAATTATTTGTAGAATGTAGTGCAGACCAACACTCCCTGAGTAGTCACACTAAACACATGACTCACTGAGAGCACAGAACCCGAGAGAATTTCAGCTCCAGAATTTTGGAGATCTTTAAACATAAAAGAATGAGTTGGGTTTCTGGTTTTGTTTTCGTTTTGTTTTGTCCTCAATAGCTTATAACTGAATGGTAGGTGCAGTTATAATCTAAGAGCATCCAATTTAAAAAAAATCAGTATTACTGTGATTCATCAGAGGCCTAGGTGGATGAGGAGACTGGAAAACAAATGAGAGGGAAAGAATAGACAACTCTCCCTGAATTAGTCAGTGTTCCCTAGAGGAATAGAACTGCCAGAATGTGTGTGTGTGTGTGTGTGTGTGTGTATCTTTTAGGCACACCTTTGAGGAATTTTTCTTGATTGGATCATTTGAAGTCATAATACCCACTCCATATTCGGGCCATACCTTTAGGTGAGAGCCTGTATAGAAGGACATTGAAGAAGGCAGCTTTTGGCTTTGCCTGCTTGCCTTTACTCTTGCTGGCAAGGTCATCTATTCTGCTGCTGAGGCGTTTCTTCACTTGTATTACAGCCTACTAACTAGAAAAGTACTAAAAACTACTAGGAAAAAAAAGATTAGGAAAAAAAGTGTTGTAACCCAGGCACACTCTGCGCTTTTGTTCTTTCATCCATGTACTGTGATTTGGATCATGACTGTTCCCCCAAAGGCCTATGAGTTAAAGGCTTGATGCTATAGGGGATGATTAAACATCTGGGGGGCACCAGGGTGAGGCTCATAGACCATTGAGGACTGGAGTGGTTTGGATAAGAATGGCCCCAACGGGCTTCTCTGGTATGTCACCTCTTTGTGGATTCAGGTGCTTGTTTTCCTCTCTGCTACAAACTGAATGTCTTCACCAGAGCCCAGTATAGGCAGGTGTCTGGTGTGTCTGTGTTGCTGTGCCAGTTTTTGCCAAGGCTCGTTGGAATTAGGTCTTCATCACTTAACCATGAGCTCTCCATAACCCAGCCTCAAGTCCACTACCCCAGAGAAGGCAGATTGCCATCAGCCTTCCCAGCCCTTAACAACTTCTGTGCCATCCCAGATCTGTCTCCTGGAGAGAGACAGAAAATTCACATGCCCCTGCATTTAAGAAGCTTTCTACACTCATTTTCCATCTCTGCTTCACGGGTCAAAGGCCTCGAATCCCCCCCCCCAACCCTGCCTCCACTGCTTCCCTTTTCATGTAGGATCCGGGATCCTCTCAGTCCCAGGACCTCCTTTTATACAAGCCCCCAGGGTGTTTGCATCCTTTTGAAATGTCACACCCAGAGATGAGCACATGACTCCGGAATGAGCCAGACCCCAAGCCTTATGGAGCACCGGACCTCACTGGTGGGCAGCTTGATGCAGTGCATCCCAAGCTTTGTCCCACCACACTCATGTCTCATGCTGACCCTGGCAGATGCAGGTCTTCTGACTTCCTCCTTTGTGTGTGGGTTGTGAAGGGGGAGGAATATTGGCTTCCTTAGACCTCCTCTTCCCGTGGCCAGGAGTTGACCCAAAGCACATGGGTATTAGTCAGCGATCTTCCTGGCTGCAATGCCTGATCCCATCTCCCATCGACAGAACCTCTTCTTATGGGATAGCAGAAGGTTGACAAAGGAAAACCAGTGGAGGCAGTGATTCTGACCAAGGACACCAAAGTCCCTGGACACTCTGTGTGGCAGCTGACTCTGGATATGGCTTCCAATGATCTCTCCTGTGCTGGGTCGCGCTTTCACACACTCCCTTTCTCCCCAAAGGTGGCTGCTGATCCTAAGCTGGACTTGGCTTTCTCAATTTGAAACCTAAGAAACTACTAGAAACGTGACAGGGTGATACTCTGAGAGGAGCTGTCACTTCCGCCTTGCTCACCCTGTTTTGTTTCCTCTGCCCTGTTGGCAGGTAGGGACTGTGATGGGACTTGTGGTGCAGAGAGGCCCACGTGAACCTCCAAAGCCATCAAGTACTGGAGCATTTCAGATCCAGGGCCCACAGGAACAGGATGACCCTGGCATGGAGTGTCTTGAAGTAGGTCCTGCTTAGTCAACTGTATTCCCAGAGGGCACTTTGCGAGATGGCCCAGCTGAGCTACACCTGGATTCTTGGCTTGAACAAACTGAGGGATGAGAAAGGCACCACGGATAACGTGACACACAGTCATAGGCAGCGGGTATACCTGACATCTGTGACTTTTCCCATTGAGTAATGCCAAGTATACTCTAAGCCGGGATTTCAAAAGATAACTTTCTTCTAATTTTATAATAGCAACAACAAGCACAGGAAGTGACGGGTTTTTGAGAGCGTCGGCTTCCTCCCCTGA
This sequence comes from Acomys minous, assembly GCF_964271855.1. Classification (NCBI taxonomy): domain Eukaryota; kingdom Metazoa; phylum Chordata; class Mammalia; order Rodentia; family Muridae; genus Acomys; species Acomys minous. The sequence goes on along the minus strand of NC_140494.1, from coordinate 85,716,117 downwards.
AGCTGCCACTCTAAAGCCTCATCCGTGTTCACGCTTCACTTCCGTTAGCTCAGCACCCATCCTGCCTGTCTCAGAGTCATCTGCTCAGGGTGTGCCTTTCTGTTTGCTAAGGATTCAGATGTCTGTCATCGTTCCCCCGCCTTGGAATTAAAGCCCTGACAGAACAGGAAAACATCAGACCCACCGCTTATCCTACCTTGTCTTCTGGCAGCATAATCTTTAATAAGATGAATCATGTAACCTTCCCGAATCCCATTGTTTCTAACCTATACAGAAAGCCACTTCCTACAACCCAACTTCGTGTCTCCTGAAACTACTTGTCTCTGTCATTCTTTTCCGATGCGGCTTCTTCCTCTTCTATATTTTGACAACTTTAAGATAAAGCATAGTGACTTGTTCTTGTTTGAACAAGTTTAGTTCAGGGTCTGTCACATTGCACATATCAATAACCACTTTCCCAGTTGACTTGTTGATTTGTTTGCACTGCCTCCTAAAGTTAGGAATTATTTATTAGCTCAACCAACACTCCCATAGAATCTAAGAGTCAGCTCTGGGTTAGGCGCCAGGACTGCTGAAGTGAACCAGGTCCGACTGTATTTACTGTCCAAGACAAGAAGAGACAGAGCTGAACAGAAACTCGCAAATGCACATGGAAAAACGCATAAATAAAAAGATTGGTGGTGGCAGAGATTGCTAATTACAATCATGGGGCACAAAATAAACACAAAAATAGCAACAACTTAGTCAACCCCAGGAAATTACAACAGAAGTCAAAGAACACACAGCTGAAGAAATGGCAAGAGAAAGGGGCACACAGGGGGACAAAAGAGCCCCAAGAAAACTTGTAGTGAGGTGTTGAGGAGAACAAGTATTCCTAGAGCTTTCTGTGCTGAAATATACAGTAAAAATACAGGCCTCTGCCTTCCAGGGTTTCAACAGGGAGGAACATCCACAGTGCGTTATCCACGTATAAGCCCATCTATAACTAAGAAAAAGAAGACCCGTGCCCCCATGAGACAGGTCTGAACAGAGAGCTAGCCCAGAGTGCCTTCAGCAGGGCCTCAGAGAGGATGCAGAAGGCCGTGCTATTGGAGACAACAGCTCCATAAAGTACTATTGTCCCTGAAGCTCTACTAAGGGGACCAGATGCGGAGGGGGAGGGAGTGATGTTGAGGATGTTGACCTTGTGCAGGCCTAGCTTGACATGCGTGTTTGCGTCCCGGTTAGCTGTAACAACGGCAAGCTCATAGACTATTGGTATGAAGAAAACATTGGGCTGTGTGCATAGCTCAGCAGGAGAGCCTCTGCCTAACAAGCAAAAGCCCCGAGCTCCATCCTCAGCTCTGCACAAAATAAGTAATAAGGAAGGTATTCTCTACAAGCACATGCTATCTGTGTGTTTTCAGCAAAGTGTTACACTATGGACATTCAAAACTTTTTAAAAAGTTTTTATAAAATAAAAATAAGGCCGATTTATCACTTCAGAAAGGTTAGTTTAAAAGGTAAAGGTAGCGAGGCACAAGTGTCCACTGTTATAAAGTCTACAGTAAGCTCCACAGTGCCCTGGGGCCCATGCTCACCACCCACTTAGCAGAGTGATGTCCAGCTCTGTAAGCCTTATTCGTGCAACTACCCCATGAAGATGTGCATGCCTCATCTCCCACACTATGGGCTCACTGTGGGCACCCTACATCTAGATACGTTCAGGAACACAAATATTTACCATTGCATTATAAGTACCTGCAGTATTCATAGCCACTTACTGGATAGGTTTGTAGATGGGAGCTGTACCATGTAGCCCGGCTTTATAGCAGGCCATCCCTCCTGGGTTTGTATGACCATATTCTGTGATGATAACAGAATGCTAAAGTTACCTAGCGATGCACTCATCCAGCGTAGCCCTGTCCTTCATCCATGTATCTATCCAGTGTAGTTAGAAGACTGGCCTAAAGGAGGTAAAGTCAGCGTTAGGGAGAAGTGGCTGTTGGCATGGCTTTTGACTCCGCAAAGCCAATCTGTAATCTCCAGGACCTTAGGAGAATGATTGTGTTTGGTCATCCAGTACTGTGTAACAAATCACCACAGACTCGGGGCCTTAAAATAATGTGCGTTATTATCTCATGCTTTCCACTGGCCAGGAATCCAGCCGTGGCTGTGCCAGACACCACGTTTCATAGTCGGTCACACAGCTGCCCTCTGAGTCTCAGCAGGGCAGGAACCTCTCTGCTTCCAGGAAGGTTGAGCCTCGCTGCAGCGGTCAGCCGGACTCAGAGCCTTTGTCCTGCCTCTAGCTGATGTTTATATAGTGTCTGCCCTCAGTCTCTTGCCATGTGGGCATGTATGATAAGGAAACTTACTCACCAAAACCTGCAGAGAGACAGTACGCTAATAAGGCAGGAGTCAGCAGTTTCTCAACGGGGAGCCATGGGACCCATATCCTGTCCTGTGTGCCATGCCCTGCTGATTAGAAGCCAGCCACTAGGCAAGCCTACACTCAAAGGGGAGTGATCCCTCCTGTCTAGGATTCTGTCTTAGCTCAAAGAATGCTGAGTAAGACAGGTGCATGTAATTGCACCATTGCACCATGCATCGTGTTTTGGAGGTCTATCATGGACCGTCACTGTGGGTTGCCACCAAAACCTCTCAGGAATCCCAGTGGCTTGCCTGTTTATCAGTGCGTGCTGGGTAAGTCACAGATTGGTGTCTTTCAAACACTGTGTCACCGCCTTGGAAGCTGCAGCTACTCCTCAGGGGCAGCCAGAAAGAATCTGCCTCCCTGGGGGAGGTTCTGCCACTGTCGGAGCTGGGAGCCCTGGTCCTTCTCTGGAGGACCATATCTCTCTTACTTTTATAGTGTTTGCAGCCTATTCAGATTAATTCTTTTCTTTAACTCTGGCCTTTGAGGTTTGCTTAATCATTTCATCTTGTATGTTTCTTAAAAAGCAACCTGAACTTTTGCAGATAAAAGGGGGCCTGGTTAAATTAAATAATATGATTCGTTTTGCAGCTTTTCGTAAATTAATCAGCTATTGAAACAAAATTTATAGTAGTGATTTTTTTTAATCAGAAAAGTAATTTCATTTTGAAGTGTAGTTTTTTGTCTGCACTACTTTAATAGTAAATTTAAAGAAAAACTTACATAATCCTGCCAGTCAGAGAAAATCCAAAGTGTTGGTGAGTGCTTCTGTCCAGGCTTCTGAACATGCCTCAGGTGCCAAAAATCTTTAGTTAATTATCATTTCACCTCTGATTTTTTTTTGTGCTTTTCACTTATTGTTACGTTGAGAAAACATCTCTTCCCATGCTCCGAGTCCTCAAAAGTGGTTCCTCTGCAAAATATCGATGACACCCACTCTCTGACACACTTTAAGCTGGCCTCTTCCTCCTCCCAAGTTCTCATTTTAGAAATGACGAGACATAAATTATTGCTTCTCAAATCACTTTCTTTGTATAAATCATGAAAATAAGGTATCAACTGATTTACAGTCACAAGTACTTGGATTCATCTGCCCATACTGGTTTGTGTTCAAATTGGCAATATGAGAATACGCCTGTTTCACAGCCCCTTGCCAAGAGTAGGGACTATCTTTTTACTAGAGTGCAAGTTGACAATGAAATGCTTTAAAGAGTTGATTTAAAAGGTTAAAGGACCTCCCATAGTGCTTTGCGCTAAAAAAGCATGTCTCCATACACTCCTCCACTGCTAATTTAAAATGAAAATGGTTGATTGAATAACTGTATTTGGACCACCTACTTGTACAAACAAGGGCCTCAACTTAGTTGCTTCAGGCCATATCAGTCTGATGAAAGGTTTTGGCTCAGGTAGAAAGTAAGACTTTGCCATGTGCCTGGGAGGCTCCGAATTGTAAAACAGCCAACAAGAGGAAAATCCACAGCCACACATTTTGGTGGGATGCCACCGTTTGTCAGACACTTTAATAAATAATGTCTTCCAGAGTTTTAAAAGTACGCTATGCCTGGGAGGTGGGGTACATGGAAAGTTCCCCCTGGGGTGTCAGGGTGGAAATGAGTTCTAATGCCAACACAGTGAGACTCTTCTCCCCCAAAAGTGTCTCCGTGGGAAATCCCACCATCCTCACACAGCCACCACTGCTGGAGAGTGAGGGAGGTGAGAGGAAAGCAGATCCCCTCCTCGAGTCTGCGCCACTTGAAAAATAATTAACTGTAGCGGGTGGTTTGACATCTTTGTGGTCCTTGTCCATAAAGGTGGCCCATAGAAGGGAAATTTTAAGTAGATTAAAGTTGCCACAGAAATAAGAAAAAATTTTCCCAGACTGTAGAGCAATCGAGCACATAATGAGACAAGTGTCCCTTTGGGAACCCAGGGTGTATTTTGGTGCCAACTGTTCCTGGCCTAGAGAAGTAAGAAGGGATGGGCAGCAGTTGGCTTCGGGGTAGATCGCAATCTTCATCTTCTTCTCAGAGGCTCTCATGCATCTATGTTTTCTCCAAGGCTCCTGCTCTCCAAGAGCTGTAGTGAAGACAAAGAAGGGCCAGGTCAGATCTCCTCCCTAAAAACCATCAGTGACCACAAATGGCAGAACCTGTCCTTTCTCCCACCAGCAAGCACAGGCCACAAAAGAACTCTGCCAGTACAGACCCACTCACACCATGGCGTTCATCTATACTTCATATCCCTGGCCTCGGGCCTGGTCCCACAGTCAGATCTTCTCACTCTTACCCTTCTATACGTGTGAACACACACACACACACACACATGCACACACACACACACATACACACACACACACACACACATACACACACACACACACACACACACACACACACACACGCCAGATGCACCTGGCAATTCCACTCGAATGGCTTATCTTTTTGTGTATTATGTAAATGATGTTCATTTTTCATCTTTATTTCTTCTAGTTCGTTAGTGTCATTCTAATAGGGAGTGAAGAGACTCAGTAAGTGCTGTCAGTCCTGTGATTCGGATATTACGGCCTCAAAAATGAATCGGACCCCATCATTCAATGTACCAGTGGATGTAAACAAATACTTTAAAGGGTGCATCATTGCTATGCCCCAAGTTAAGTCAACCCATTTTGAAACTTTTTTTTAGCTACCATGTGGCTGCTGGGAATTGAACTCAGGACCTCTGGAAGAGCAGACAGTACACGTAACCACTGAGCCATCTCTCCAGCTCCTCATTCTGCAACTTTGTACAGAAAATCACTTTAAAGGTTTTGTTGTCGTTGTTGTTGTTGTTGTTGTTGTTGTTGCTGCTGCTGCTGCTGCTGCTGCTGCTGACATTTTTAATTTTTATACTTTGGTTGTGTGTACAGGTATGTGGCTTCTGTGTGGGTAGGTGCATGTGAGTGCAGGTGCCCAAGGAGGCCAGAAGAGGGCATCAGATCCCCTAAAACTGAAGTTATGGAGCAGTTATGAGTCACCTGTTGTGGGCTCTAGGGTCCTCTGCAAGAGTGACATGTGACCTTAACTGCTGAGCACCAGAGGAAACCAAGATACATTAGGAAAATAAATACATCTGCCCTTCTGCCACTTAGCAGAAAATAGTGCATTTTGAAACAACTTGGGTTCGGCAAAAGTTTTTTTCTTTCTTTCTTTCTTTTTGTCTGTTTTAAGGAAACAATCATAAAGCCATGTGCTTCATTACCCATCTTGCTTCGAACAACGTTCATCATGGGCACAAAGCAAACACAAAGGTTCTGACAAAATGACAACATTCATCTCAACTGTCTGGAACCCAAAGGGAAAATAGCAAAACCTTCTAGGTCCCTCGGGCCTTATTTCAACTATTCCTCAAGTTCTGAGGCAAAATAGACAAAACAAAACAAAACAAAAGAAACAAACAAACAACAATAAAACTAAAAGGAACCTGAGAAAGAAATCAAACAAGTCAAGACTGGTGTGTGTGTGTGTGTGTGTGTGTGTGTGTGTGTGTGTGTGTGTGTTGGCCACTGTATACCCATATACAGTGCAGTTCACAGGACAACTTGGTGAGGTCAGTTCTCTCCAACTTTGCATGGCTTCAGGGAATTGTAACTCATCAGGCTTGACCACCAAACACCTTTACCCACTGAACCATCTCACCATTTTAAGACAGTTTGTGTTTTGTAGCTCAGATTCACTATTATACAAAATGACTTAACCTTACTTGCCCCAGGATTCTCCCCACTGCATAGCATGTGCTCCCCACTCTAGGAACGTAGGCACACTTTCTCTTTTGTATGTTTTTCATTTCATGAAATGGGAAGTTTGACCTTTAGGGCAGGAGCCTCCATTGATCCACAAAACAGAGTGAGGCAATGGGTCAGAAAGCCTCACAAGTCAACAGAAAGGCTGCTTCTAGAGCCGGCTTTGGTCTGGCCAGTAGGTGTTACTTCAGCCACTAATACAGGGTGCTCCATAGATGCATGGCCACCGCCTGCCAAGAAACACACAACAAAACTCCAAACCAAACTGAAGCCTTCCAGTTCCACGAGTCTCCTGTAAAGACCGCCTTGGCCTCTCAGACGGGACCCAGAGCTTGCCTGAGGGTTGACAGCAGCCCCACCCAGCTGGAGCAGTCACCCAGAGCCTCCAGGTTGCCATTGGAGGCCCTTTCACTTCATCATTCAAAGTGGCTTTTGGCATCAGGATTAACGTGATTTAAAGTAATCGTACAATAACCACCCTCACCCAGTGTTGGAGGCCAGAGGAGCCCATCAGCCCTGTTTATTAGCTTTGGCTTCGTTTGCAATGATTAAGTTCTTTTCAGTGTGTTCTCTGTCCTCTCGCTTTTATTTCTCTCCCGGGTAGCTTTACACTCCCGTTAGAGGACCCAAGTCTCCGTTTCTTTACTAAAGCATGTACTTTATGAATTCAAAGGCATCAACACTGAGCAGAAACTTCCCTGCTAGTAGGCCAAGCACCACAATGAGGTTCAGACTGGTTTCCCTCCCTGTGGTCCATAATGCTTTCAAAAAAGTCCTCCTGACCAGTAGGCGGTGCTGCAGCTCACCACAGACAGGGCGACCGGCTTGTGTGCCGCTTACAAGTTGCTCTATGATTTGTTACTCTTTTAACCCAACTTGCGAGTCTGTTTTACTCTTGTTTGTTTGTTTGTTTGTTTGTTTGTTTTTGAGGTCACATCACCCAAAAGTTTTAACCCAGATACTTCCGGCCTCCAGCAGTGAGTGAGGATAGTTGCTGTGTGGTTGCATTGAGTCACACTAAGGTCAAAAGGCACTTCAAATGATGAAGACATCACAGTTTCTAGACTCCCGGCATTTTTCTCTCATCCTCTGCATTGCCTTCCATAGTATATAGCTACACAAAAGACATCTGTAGATCATACACTCTATTAAAACAAACAAACAAACAAAACAAAACAAAACAAAAACAAAAACAAAAAACCCACCCTGTGCGTACCTACAGGAAGTGGAACAGAAATTCGACCCTAATTGTGCCTGCATCTTTGACTGACACGTGGATGGGCTCAGCCGCTGACTTTGTGCGAGGCAAGAACAGTTCTAGGCACCACTCTTTAGAAAGTATCTTACTTTTCTTGGTAGCCAATGAACTCATACCAAAGCCTCGTCTGTGATCCCTCATTTCCTAAACTTTGTCTCCCCAGTCACAGGGCACAAGACAAGAGAGAGTACAGAGTCAGGACAACCCAGCCTTCTACCCAGAGAAAACAACAGAAAGAATTCTACAGTAATCAAGCTGGACTTGTAGGTGATGGAGTGGGGGAGGGGGGCTGGGCTGGGTGTGGTTTACTCAACAGGGTAGCATGTACATAGGCTCCTGAGAGGTCTTGGTTTCCATTTCATTTCTTTCCTTTTCTTCGACAATTTGAACGATTCTGCATTTCTATCTTTCTCTTATGAGCTTAATGGCGACTCTGAATAAAAGTAGACAGCCATGCCTCCACTGGTCAGGTCTACGTCACAAACCTTTTCCTAATTCCTTTCTTAAGTTACCCAAGGCATGCTTTGCTCTTTCTCTCTGTCTTTGCAGTCTCTGGGAGACACCATCAAGGCTGGGGGGATGTGGAGGATGGCAATCAACAGCACACAGCATCCATGGCTCTCTGCCCAAGCACAGATAGTAACTCAAAATGACAAGTTCTCCATTTGGGAAGGGGAAGCATTGTGCTGTGAGTACCACACTTATGAAAGCACAGGGTCGGGAGAAGAGAGGGCGCAGGGGACTCGGATCAGCTCAACCCGTGTACGCTTCATGGACTCATGCAGAATATAATAAAGCCTCTATGCTTCTCAAGCGTGTATTTGTCTTAAGCTCGGGCCTGCCAAATTGTGCCAAATTATGTGTTGTTCGGCTTTAGACGGCCCAGAGAACACTGTGCCCGTTTTGCAAGTTCACTGTGCCGTCATTTTCAGATTTCAGTATTACAACCAGGAGCTATTGACAGAGAAAAGGAAATAAACAGATACTTTTTTTTGAAAGTCAAAAGCTACAGCCACTTTTCACCTCAAGCTTGAATCAAGGTTAAATTTATTCCATCCCTATCTGATATTTACGCACATGCACACAAAGGCAGACTTGTACGTATGAGACATGTACATGAAAGGAATTAAGAGAAACATGGCAGTGCGTGTTTATTTTGAAACAGGATATTTTGAATGAACTTTCCTCTTCACTCCGCAGTTATTTTGTTTGCACATGGAAATCTGTTCACTCCTGTTTCACACTACCTATTTAATCTATACCAAGAAAATAATTGAAAGAACATTTCTTTTAAATGTTCCATTGCTAATATACTTTAAAGGTTACTTCGTCTTCTCCCCACGCTCTTCCCCTATCCCCTAGACAGTCCAGGAGGAGTGTAGACACGGCAGCCAGGAGCTGGGAGGGAACATTCAGATCTTACAATGCAACAGTAACCAAGTTACTTGACCCCTCTGCACCTGTTTTCTCTTTGGAAACTGATTCCTCGTTATCCTACGTCACAGAGTTTCAGTGACATGGGAGGACGACGGAGAAGGGGAGTAGGACTTAGTGTTTGTCACACATGTGGGACTCTCACCAAAGATATCAGCCAGTATCCCTGCCCCTCATCGCTTATCTTACTTACTTCTCATGGAAAACCTTTCCCTTCCCTCTTTTGAAGCTTGGGTCCTCCTCATGTCACTCTGGACTACGCCAATGGTCCCCTGCTGAGAACTCCTGGCCACTTGTCACACCTTCTGCCAATCTATTCTGAGAATTCCTACCCCAAAAAAATTAACATTTTTTTTTCTAAACCAACACTGTCTCAGTGGCACTTGTCTTCCTATCAGTAGTATCTAAATGCCCAACATGTGAGATTCAAGTTCTTACACAACCTGTCTGTGTCTCTCCTTCCAGTTGCTATGGTTTTTATCTGATGTGCTTACCCAAAGGCTCACATGCTTAGTTGTTAGATTACTCTGGGGGAGGTGATGGGCCCTTTAAAAGGTGGGGTCTAGTGAAAAAGAGTGAGATCATTGGAGGCATGACCTTGAAAGTGATTCTGGCCCTTTACTCTCTGGCTTGTTTCCAAGGAGGTACCGGGAGGCAAAGCATTTCCTCTTCACATGCTTCCACCACAGCATTCTGCAGCACGAGGGGCCCCAAGTTGCATGGCCTAGTGATTATGGCAATCTCTGAATCCCTGAATCACAATAAACGTCCTTTATGTATATGAGCTTGACAGGCTATCACTGATTAGCCCTGGCTGACCTAGAACTCACTGTGTAGGCCAGTCTGGCCTCACACTGCCTCTTAGGTACTCCTACTAACGATGTCCACCAACGCACTCAGCCTACTATCTCATGCACTTTTCACAGTGATACCACACACAGAGATGATCATCACTTCAGTTTTGTCTTGAGTCCCAGCTACGAACAGCCATAACTGGGATAAAAGCATACCTCTCCCCTCCTACAAGACTTGCCTTTTCCGAGCACCATCCCCTTCTCTGGAGCCTACCTGCTCTCACCACTGCCATCCTGGGACCTCTCCTCCAAGTGCACCCTCTCCAAGTTCTACCACCCCAATGTATTTCACACTTGTTTGTAAACTATTGGAATGCCTCTATGATCGATCCCACACTAACAGCTTTCTCCCCCATAGGCAGTGATGTTTTGAAGCACGGGCTGCTTAGATTTGGTCAAGTGGACACAAGCTAGAACCGTTTAGCAGAACAGGATGTCACTTGAGGAAATGCTTCCATCACGTTGGCTATTGATATGTCTGTGTGGCTTTTTCTTGATTAATGATTGACGTGGGAGGGCCCACCCAGCTGGGGGTAGTGCCACCCTTGGGCAGATGGCCCTGCAAGCAAGTCAGTCAACAGCATTCCTCCATGGCCTCAGCTTCAGGTCTCACTTTTATGTCCCAGCGCTGACTTCCCTCTCTGATGGCCTGTGATAGAGATATATAGTACAAATAAATCCTTTCTTCCTCGAATTGCTTTCAGTCATGGTGTTAAACAGCAATGGGAGGCAAAGCGGAGAACACAAACATTACATGTTACATCCACCTAGATTTTCATCGCTCTCATATAGTTTATGTCCAATAAAATACTTGCTGAGTGAATGGATAAGTCGAGAAAAATGAAAGCAGAGAATGTCAGGGAGTAGCACTGTCCAATCTAGAAGTCGTATTCCCTGGCAAGGATCAAAGACCATGGTTTATAATGACAGCGATAGGCCTTTCCGCTCCAGGAATGCCTAAAATGGTCTCATTCATAAAAATGACAGCAGGAGATGGTTGGCATTGCTTTAGCCATTTCCTGTGGCTGAACAGTCCAGAGAGTTTGGTTTCATCAGGGATAAATGTCATTTTTAAATAGCTCTGCTTACCTGTCCAATGAAGCACATCTTAAATTTAAAATACCGACATCCCCTTTCCTATACTTACAGGAAACAAAGTTCATTAAATGATTCTTTAACCTATCAACCTATCCTATATAATAAGCTAGAGACCCAGATGAGCCATTACTTCTAAATTAACATAATCCGTAGTCCCCCAAACCAATATCTCTTGCAAAAGCAGGATAATTTTCTGTGTTCTCAAAGAAACTTGATCATGTCTCTACGCTGTCCAGATGCCTGAGCCATATGATACCCATCAGGTCTAGGCTGTACACCAATGCATCTGTTTTTATTAAGAGTGCCCTTCGTGTTGTCATGAAACAAGCATAACTGAAAAGCCACGGTGAACAAGAAGATGGTTGAAGCATGCACACTTACTAAGCTCCTAATCCCTTCTCCAGGGCCCAGGCGGCCAGGGACCAGGACCATGATGGCAAAGCTAATACACATTGCCTTTGCGAGCTGTCGCTGTGGGCCCTGGCCCTATTTGTCAATACCAGGAGGATTTTTTACAGAGACAAAGTACAAAGGTGATCCATGTTCCTGCTCAGCATGGATCTGTTTTCCCTACGTGTCACTGAGTATTGATGGATCCGAGAAGACAAAATGACGCCAGCTGACTTCTTGGCAGGCAGACGCAGGGCACTTTCTATTCCAGAAGAAGGGAGGACGTGAGGGCAACAGGAGCGATTCAGTGCACCATCCAAAGCAGCGGGGCACCCGACCCATATTTATCCAAGCAAGTTCTGTGCTTTCAAAATGCAAAAAGAACTCATGCTGGCCAATGAAACATCTGAGTGACTCAAAACCAGAGCTCAAAAGCCACCCAACAATGGATAAGCCGGCCAATCCCCCTACCAGTCCAGGTCCCTGGGAGTTCTACATGAAGATGCCCAATAGGAAGGACAAGCAGAGACAGGGACAAGGGGCCTGGCCTAGGCTCAGGTGGCAGTTTGCAAGGTGAATACTCAGGCTGGGCTGCTGACTCAAGTAGACACCTATCTTTCTGCTCTGGCTTGTGGAGATGGGCTCAGGTGTCCCATCAACACAACTCATCCTTGTTGAAAGTCCATTGTCTCTAACACGGGTTCTGTGCTGCCATGTCTTTTCCTAGACCTCCATCCCAGGCCAGCATAGCTTAGGCAGCCAGCCACAACCCGGGTTTGCAGCACAATGACAGGAGTGTGACCCTTCCGAAGGAAAGCCCACAGGCTCTCTCTCCTACCTGCCAGCTGTATGATGGAGAGACTATGTCTTAGCCTCGCCAGCCGTACATGGAAAGCGGGGATCACCGCGTCTTTACCCCGTCCTGTGCCAAGAACACAGGAGATGACATATACAAAAGTGCCGATGCTGTTCCCAGGGCTTTGCGGGCACTCCAGAATGAACGAGCATCCTCTTGCTGAGCGCAGAATTCCAGTACGTGAGAAGTGTAGGATGGTTTCAGGTGTGTCGGAGCCCAGCTGGCTTATTCTGACCCCAGCAGATCTCAAAGAGGAAAATAACAAAGCAGAGGCTATCTTCTGGAGAACAAAAATAGTTTACCAAGCTCTTCATGGCGTATTCTGGCAAACAGGATATTAATTTTCCATACACGTAGCAGGACGTAAGAGGCCCTGGCACTATCCTTTATTCTTCACCAGATGACTGAAAAACAAAGGCTAAACCATGGGATTCTCAAGGCCAGTACAGATGTCCCCCCTTATATAACAGAAAAAAATGGACTGTAAGGGATGAGTTTAAGACAGAGAACAGTTATTTGCAGAAATTCCATGGATACATCAACACAAATGGGAGTTTCGCTGCCCCGCAGCTTCCTTTCCATCAGTGTGCCATTTTTGACAACGCATAAGAGAGCTCTCTTATTGAATATACTCTACTCCTCGTGTGCCAAATCTTGAGGGTCAGTCAAAGCAGACGGGCACTAAAGAAGCCTTGGAAAGGCACATGGGCCATGATCACTGAGGATAACAGGCTAGTCATTAGACCTCACAGACTTCTCAAGTGCCAGCCTTGCCAACGGTCTCTGAAGACAGCAGGCCCCACGTGGCTGATGAAGGAAGCCAAAGCTTGGCATCTTCAGAAGAGGAAGTCTGAGGAACTACCCCCTGCGTAGAGCCTGGTGGCCTTTGACCCTGTGCAAGGGTTGGCAGGAGCACTTGAGCTGAGTTCAGACTCTGAGCTGGTTGTGGGCTGCTGTGGTCATCTAACCGCTCACCTGCCCCCTTCTCTGGCAGCATCTCTTTCTGCCCTTTGATTCATACCCAGGAGCCACACAGGCGTCCTGAATACTTTTTTTTTTCTTGCAGGACCTAACCATCATCTGTATAGCGTCCCGTTTCAGCCACTTACAATACTTTTCTCCAGACGAAGACATGACTTGTTCTGCCTCATATCCACTTCCTTGGAGAAAATAGTTTCCATTCACACACACACACACACACACACACACACACACACACACACACACACACTCCTCTCCCTTTCTCCCTCCCTCCCTCCCCCACCCCGCCTGCCCTCCCTCCCTCTCTCTTTCTCTCTCTGTGCATGCCTGTGAGCACTTTGCTTGTTGCCTGTCCCTTCGCTGGCGTATAAACTCATGGCTTCAGAGATTCCCTTTGGTTTAAGACTGTAACCATAGCTCCTGCGTCTGTGGTTGGTGCTCCGTAGAAATTCAATAGCTATCTGTTAAATGAATAAAAGAGTGATTCCTCCTGCCTCGGGATATTGAAGCTGTCAGGAACTCCATTAACAGATGGGGCCGTCCTTTGGTTTTATATAGGACTGCAGTCTCCTCAGGGGAAACCACGCACCCAAGTGCTCACAGCTGATTCATCTAACAACAGAAGAGGGAAGGATGGAGAGGAAAGTGGTTTGGGGGCTGGGAGGGAGAGGAAGGGAAGAGTAGGAAACAGAAGAGAGGAGAGAGGAGGGGGAGGGAGGGGCGGAAGAGGCAGGAGTAGTTATCCTATTGATTACAGAAGAGATTCTGGAATCTGACCATGCTTTAGATCTGGCTGAACTAGTCCTTAGCATCTCTACAAACTTTGCAAACTCCTGCCTTTCACAAGCATACAAAGCAGATGGGCCCTGAGAGGCAGAGTTCTCCATTCATCGTAGTGGAGCAGTGGGAATATCCCAACTCTAAGAAACAGTTCTGTTTGGGCTCAGCTCTCCCACCTGCAGGCAGAGCTCCACTCACCCTGTACAGCAAAGGGGCCATCCAGGAAACAAATACTTGCTGAGTAAGGCGCTCTACTGGGAACCTGTATGCGTCTCGGTTCATTTCTGCAACATCCCTGTGGCCACTTTACAGATGTGAAAAGTAAGTCTCAGAGGGGTTAAGTGAACAGCTTGAAATCCCCCAAGTCCCGTAGCTAATCAACAGCAAATCCAGTTCTTGGGATGCCTGGCTCCACCGCCTCACAGGCTGTTCTCAGACTTGGCTGAATGCTAAAAGGCCTTCAGGGAAGAGAACTCCTGTGCGCATGGTGTCCTGGGATTCCTGTGCCCCTTCCGGCATAAGGTGGTTGTGCTTGGCCAGTACAGTGTCTTGAATAACAGCTCCCCTCTCACTGACAGGTGGAGTACAGTGCTGTCAGCACACAGCACCTGCCCTGGCTCTGGGGGACATGCAATAGTTTGCCCCAAAGCCACCACTGATTTAACAGTGCATGATGAGCAAGGTGTGCTTGACTTGCTGATGCAGTTTAACTCTTGACTTCCTTAACTCTGCTATGACCTGCTGTCTCAATCTCCCCACTGCCAGGGTATGGGGGTGCAGAGAAGTTACTTCCCAAACTGGCAAAGTGTGGGGGAAATCGGGCAAAGTCAATCATACACTCGGTACCTCCACATTCAGACTGGCCCCTCCCCAAGCAGGTCCTAGAAGAAATCATGAGGCGCATCTGTGCTTCTACAACCTTAACTTGTCTCTTCTTCAACTTTCGATTCAGGTTTGATCATAGTCCCTTTTTCCATGGCTGCAACAAGATATCTAAGGCTGGATATTTTCTAGCAAGAACAGACCTATTTAACTCACTGTTTAGGGGTTAGAAGTCTAAGATTAAGTGGCACATATGCCTGGACTTTGGTAAGTGCCCCATGGTAATATCCTACTGTAGAAACTGGTAGGGCAGCCATCATATATGACTGTAGGAAGCCAGAGACAGGAAGAAGCCAGCATCGATATCTCATAGCAGCCCCCCCTGTCTGGGACCCCCCACCACTAGGTCCCAGTACTTCCCAGCATCACTATGCTGGACCCTAAATATCCAACAGAAGTAACAAGGGAAACTGCCTTAGCTCCTGTGGGCCAATGGGTGAGTGAGTCCCAACCTTAATTTTACAACCTGATCTTACATTCCTGAGTCGCCTTAAAGGCAGCCAAGAGCAGGTACTTTTGGGGTAGAGTATCTGTTGCCCCTACAACCTTGGGTAAAACTCCTCTTTGGTAAACTAACCCAAAATATCCGTATTTGCTATTCACCACTAAACTAATGGAAATCGTGAACAGGAGAGCATTTCCCTCACTCCCGATTCCCACCACCAGGCACACAGTGTCTGGCATGCTATGGGACCTTGAAATGGGGGTGGGGGTGCTTAGCTGTTACTACAGAAAAGTTAAGCCTCAGACTGACAGGGTTCACACTGTCCCTGGCAGTGACTGCAGATTTTATCATAGACCTCTGGCAACGTTGCCTAATATAACCATGGCCACTTTTGCTCATTTGTAAAGGATACTACACAGACCCAGAGGCTGGGGCCCCACATGAAAGCGGTTATTATAGTGGGTCGCTGGGGTTCTTTTTCCCTAGGCAACAATGAAACTGCATTAACAAGCATTCACCGGGGCAAAGCCTAGGCAGTGAACATTAGAACTTTGCAGAAATAATAACCTCTTACAGAGACAAACCGCTCTGCAGGCCCTGCCCTGGGGATGGTAGATTTTGTGCATGCTAAGCCGGCTGGAGCCGGCACAGGAAAGCAAAAGTGTGCTGTGCAGCAACATACATCTTCATCCAGGGTTACCTGAGCTCCAGCTGCTGAGACGTTGCAGGCGCCTCTCAGATTCTCTTTACTAAGGATGCCTCGCCCGCCCTGTTAGGTCTCTCATGCCTCCTCTCTGTCTCCCCTCAGCATCCTTTACCCCCCCTCGCCCCCCTGCCCCCCCTCCCGCTGAATCTGATATTCTGTGAGCTTCCCACACACGCACTCTTGGAATATTAGTGTTGGAATGGGTAGAATAAACAGAGCTGATTAAACATTTACCCCCCAGTCTTTGGATCTCAAACACAAACCATCAGAAACAAGAGACCAACCAGAAAGACCAACTCGGTAGACCTGACTCAAGCAAGCAGCATCAAAGGCTTCACAGAGGCTCTGTGGGTTGTCGCATCAGCAAGATCAGGGGTGGTGCCAGTGAACAGCATGCAGAGAGCTGTGCAAAGTGCCCCAAGCCTGGTTCCAATGTGAATATGTGATGTATTCAGCGCAAATAATCCCAGTTCCGGACATCTGAGCCAGCACTTATATCACCTGAGATGTGAATCCACTTAGAGAATTTCCCTAACAAGACTGAGATGGTTCCACCGGTCAGACTGCACACTGTTGGCGGTGGTTTGAAGGAGTATGGCCTCATAGGTTCATGTATTTGAATACTTGGTCCACAGTTAGCAAAAAACAGTTTTGTACTTGCTGTAGAATGTGTGCTCTTGTTGTAGGAGGTAGGGCCTTGTTGTAGGAAGTGTGTCCTTGTTGTAGGAGGTAGGGCCTTGTTGAGGGAAATATGTTCTTGTTGGATGATGTGTGTCCTTTTTGGAGGATGTGTGTCTTTGTTGGATGATGTGTGTCCTTGTTGGAGGATGTGTGTCTTTGTTGGAGGAGGTATGGCCTTGTTGGAGGAGGTGTGGCCTTGTTGGAGAAGGTGTGGCCTTGTTGGAGAAGGTGTGGCCTTGTTGGAGAAGGTGTGGCCTTGTTGGAGGAGGTGTAGCCTTGTTGGAGGAGGTGTATCTTTGCTGGAGAAGGTGTGGCCTTGTTGGAGAAGGTGTGGCCTTGTTGGAGAAGGTGTGGCCTTGTTGGAGGAAGTGTGGTCTTGTTGGAGGAGGTATATTATTGGTGGTGGGCTTTGAGGTTTCAAAAGCTCAAGCCGTTCTCAGTTAGCTCTCTCTACCTGGTGTTTATGGACCATATCTAAGTTCTCAGCTACTTCTCAAGTGCCGTATCTGCCAGCCAACTGTCGTACTCCCCTCCATGATGCTCATGAACTCACTCTCTGAAATTCTAAGTCCCCATTCAATGCTTTCTTCTATAACTTGGCTTGGCCATGGTGTCTCTCCACAGTGACAGGAAAATAACTGAGACACTGTCCTTGCAGAGCACCAGAGTTCAGCTCTCTGCACTCAGGTACACACATACACACACACACACACACACACACACACACACACACACACACACATCCAAAATAATATTTTAGCCATCTGAGACAGCTCAGGTTTTTTGTGGGGCAACTGCCTCCATTTGCAGTTTCTTCAAGGCTTCTTCCACATTTCAGCATCAAGGATCGGGCAGAAACTGAACGTACACAGGCGAACTAAAGAATGAAACCCAAGTCTGTTGCCTTCGTGGAACTAATAATGGTCTAACTGGAGAGATAAAAGTCAGTTAAAAATTGCTGGTGCCTGCAGACTAATGTCTTGACATTCCCTTCAAGTGAGGATAGACCAGTAACATAATACCACCAAAGCTTCAGGAGAGGAGAGGGGACGCCACTGAGACCAGGGGCATAGCACCACCTAAGCTTCCAGAAAGAAGAGAGGGTACCACCTGGAAATGCTTATCAGAAGAAGCAATGACAAGCTGAGAGTATGCCGATGTTTGGAGGCCAATTCTGGAAAGGGAATGGGGCAGACATAGCCTAGGGAGAACATGTTTGCAGAGAGAGAGAGAGAGAGAGAGAGAGAGAGAGAGAGAGAGAGAGAGGAAGATGAGCTCAGTGAACCGAGAGAAAAATCAATATAACTTCAACCCCAGGCAAGTGGGCGGGAGGGAAAGGGAGCAGGGGAGAAAGTAAGAAAGAGTGGATCTGCTTCGTCTTTTCCCAGCACCCTGCCCACCTACTAATTATGAGCCCTGAATGATGGAACCACTGTAGCTTTCTCCTCAAGCTGGCTCCGCCCACCATCTAGGCCATGCCTGCTTGTGTATGTACCAGGCCCGCTGGAGGGTCGGCCTCCTTCTACGACTTTCATTCACATGAACTCTGTGTCTAAGAACCAGGATCCTACTTTCATACGGACTTCTTCCATGAGAGAAGAAGGGATGCTTACTCATCTGCCCTTTCCTCCTCAAGAGGAGTACCAAAGGGCCACCAGGAGCCCTGCTGTACATTAATTAGCCTGATCCCACATCAGCCTGATCCCAAATCAACCACAAACAGGCTGTACACTCCTAAGTACGTTACACTTAAAGACAGTGCATGGTTCAAAAATTTAGAAAGTAGATGTGAAAATAAGAAACATGAACCCTGATGCTCCATATTTGACTAAGTCTGCCCTGGATGGGGAGGCCTGGTGGCACTCAGAGGAAGGATAGCAGGCTACCAAGAAGAGACTTGATACCCTATGAGCATTTACAGGGGAAGGAGGTCCCCCTCAGTCACAGTCATAGGGGAGGGGACTAGGGGGAGCACGGGAGGGAGGGAGGAATGGGAGGATACAAGGGGTAGAATAATAATTGAGATGTAATATGAATAAATTAATAAAATATATTTTTTAAAAAGCACGTATTAGCATTGCCCTGATGATGTTTTCTTTCATGTACATCTGTATCTTTTTTCTCTATGTTTCTGTGTTTCTCTAAAATAGAATCACAGGGTGCACCCTGATCTTCAGGCTACATTTTCCTCCTTAAAATGTATTTATTAGTAGATAGTTTTCCAATGAATTCATTATTTAAAATATCACTGTTAAGCAATTAAAAGATGAAAATGTCAATAAAAATACATTTCAGACAACTTTTCACACTTTATCCTTTTCACTTTATTTGAATGTTCTTTAAAAAGAAATCTCAAGGAGGGCAGAATGCGTGAAGTAAGTTGCACTCCTTGCAGGTGATTTTCAGGAAGTTGCGTTTCTTTGATTAGAGGTAAGAACAGGCATATTTCAGATGCCTGCTGGCCACTGGCGCTGCTCTGCCGAGTCTCTGCTTATATCTGGCCCCTTTGTTTCTGTTGCAGCGTTTATTTATTTCTCGTAGGCTTTGCGGCGATCCTTTACATATCGGACATATTAGTCTCCTGTTTATTTTAAATGTTAGAAATACTTTCCCCAGTTTTACCACTTGCATTTCAGCTCTGTTTACGAGAGCTTTTGATGCATAATTTCATATGTATGTAGTGACACATCCAGCTTTTTAAGATTTCGGCCTTGAGGTTAATGTCTAAAAGACCTCCCACATACACAGCCTGTATAAATAGTTAGCTTCTAGGTTTTTTTTTTTAATCTTCTTGGAATTTGTTTTAGTGTATAGTGAAAAGTAGATAATTAGCTTACTTGTTTAATTAAAATTATACTAGCATTACTTACTGACTAAACCATTATTTTACATTTTTTAAATATTATCTTTTTACGTACTAAAAGTGGAGATATTATTTCATTTGAAATCATTTATTCTATTTTGTTACCCTATCCTGATATAGTTTCTGCATGCTTATATGCATGCAACTTTGTTACAATTTCCTATCTGTTAATTTCTCTTACAGTTCATTCCTTTTAAATATGTTTTGGCTACTCATGTGCAACTGTTCTTTCAGGTAAGTTTTGGAAGTTATAAAACTAAAGTCATTTGCAATACTGCTGTAACTCTATTAACCATACAGAGTCTCTGGAGAACTGTTGACTTTCCAGCAGGGACTGAGTGCACAGGAGCAGAGACTGTGCAGTGGTCTTAAGTATGCAACCTCTGACAGGTAGTATACCGTGCAGAATGCCATAAGCACTGACTGAGACACAGTAAACACTGAGTCAGTGGGCAGTGGCTCACTGTATTTAGGTTTTTCTTGGAAGTAATGTAGGAACTGTTAGGAACAATTAATTCTTCAGACACACACATCCAATGAAACTGGAGAGACACCAGAAACCAAAAACGACCATGGGTAACCACAAAAGTTTCTGGTCAGGGCAAAGCTGTTAGAACAAGAGAGAGAAGTCTCCTAAGAGAGGCTGAAGCCACTAGGAGCAACAGAAGCATCAGGAATTAACTTCCGGAAGGCAAGAGGGAGGGGCAGCTTGACTTTAAAGGTGTGGAGTGAAGGAAATGCCTTTGTTTCTGAGAGAAAAGGTGAAGAAAGTCACACAGTAGGAGACTCCTGAGGTTAAAGACCCACAGCACAAAGTAGTTGTCCACAAGTGCTGAGGTAGAAGACTGACCCTTTGAAGTCAATTAGTGGGAGTTCTGATGAGGGTTAGAAAGCCACAAATTTAGAAATGTGTGTTGATCCTTGCTGAATAACATTTACAGGACAGAAGGAAAACCCAGTCAGATGGATGAAGTTTGGCAGGATGGCCAAGGTCATGAGCAAAGGTTGCTGAAAACCACAGACCTCAAAGGACAACAGATAGCAAATATCAAGGCATGCATCTCATGTAATGCAGTAGCCTATTTAATGGCCTTTATAGAAAATCTGAGGGTAGAAAATGCCAGAAGAGCCAACCAACATGGCTCTAAGTTAGCTACAATGTACAGTCCTGTTGGGCTGTATTGCTTGCTTCAAACAGCAGGTGATGTCAATCATGTTACAAAGTCAACACTAAAACCACCGATTTTGATGCTGTTGTTTCAGAGAGGGTAAGGCAAGTACGGGAAGTGCAGGGGACCCATGGGAGTTTGTAAAGGGCCTGCAGCCTCCTGGTTGAGCACTTGTAACAGTCTGGATCACAAAGTGTTCTGAACAGAACAGAACTCTGAGGAAATTAGAGATTTTGACCCTGTGATTTTTCTCCCTTGGCAACGACTTTCATATCTAATCCTTTCTTGGGTTGTGTCTTCCTTCCAGCCCAGTCATTTTGCAGTTTTCGTCATGCTGTCCTGGTCCATTCAAGTTTCTCTGAGCTTCTTGCTTGCTCTAAGCCTCATAAGCAATCTTTGTACAAGTCTCACCCAGATGAAATGCAGGCAAAGGATGCTACTGGAGGCATTCTGTGTTAAAATTTTAGTTCAACTTTGCATCTGTGTGAGCGTGAGAAAGATATTTAATATCCCTGAGATTCAATATATTCATCTGTAAAATGGGCCTAAGACCAACCAGTCCTGCTGGGAAGCAGTCAAGTCATTTTAAACAAGTTTGACTTGTTTGAAGTGTTTATAACACTGCCCAACCTATTATAAATGTTTATTAAATATTTAATTGGTCACTTTGCACTTTTCCTGATGCTAAAAAGTATTTTGCTCATATATGGGCTGCTAGAAAGTAGTTGGACCTAAACTCATAAATCTTAACCAAGTCAACATCTTTTTTATATTATACTTATCCAAATATGTACACACTCAAAGTCACAAGCCATGTCTGTCTGTGACAAAAGAAAAGTATTACTTAATCAAAGTCGTGTT
Organism: Acomys minous; assembly: GCF_964271855.1. Classification (NCBI taxonomy): domain Eukaryota; kingdom Metazoa; phylum Chordata; class Mammalia; order Rodentia; family Muridae; genus Acomys; species Acomys minous. Next base: position 85,694,665 of record NC_140494.1, on the reverse strand, counting down.
CATTGCATGGAGGAGTTTTTGGGTAACGTGTTTGATATTTACACATCCAGAGACACATGTACATTGTGTGCGACTGTGAGTAAGAAGTCGTGCCATTAAAGACTGACCTGGGGCCCCTTTGTCTGAGAGGATGTTGACAGAGCCTTGATAAAGGACACAGAGAGCCAGTAAGGAAAGGGTTCATTTAGAAAAGCATTTATGAAAGAGAAGAAGTGTAGCCATGCTTGTGGGCAGTGTACGTGACAGGGGAGAGAGAGCGCATACTGGGGGTGCTGCAGGTCTTCCTTTTATGGGCACAGAGATACTCGCTGGGGAGAACTTAGTAAAGATCACTCACCACCTTCTACTTTTTGTAAGTTACATAGCTCATGCCTTTGGGCCATTTGTATCATTGACTTGAAACTGGAAGACGTGTGCAGTGGGGTCAATTTTCAGTTAACTTTGCCCTTCAGAAAGAGCACACCAGTAGCTCCTACTTAGAGCCATGTTGTTGGCTCTTTCGGCATTTCCTACCCTCAGATTTTCTATAAAGGCCATTAAGTAAGCTACTACATTACGTTAGACCCATGCCTTGAAGTTACACATGGCTCATCTGGTGGAGGTTTAAGTGATCTGTTGCATCTCAGAGAGTTTGTAGTTGGCTCTTGGAGAAGTAGACAAAGATTCATAAATCCAAGTCTGCCATTGAACTGGCTGTGTAGTCCAGGGTGGCCTGTAACCTCATCTTCCTGTTTCTACTTCCTGGTTGCTGCATGCACTATCCTAGCTAATCCACACAGCAGTGGTGTCAAGACCCAGGGAGCATTCACCTCTAAAGGCTCAGGCCCTTTTCTTCTTATTGGGCATAATTGGAGGAGAAAGACAGACTGCTTGTCTCATTGCACGGAGACCAAAAATGAGATAGTATGGCTTAGGTATCAAGGTGATGGTGTCCTCATAGGATGAATTTGATAACATTCCTTCTGTTTCTACTTTGTGGAATAGTTTGAAGAGAATTGATATTAGCTCTTCTTTCAAGATCTGGGAGAATCCTGTGTTGAATCCATCTGGCCCTGGGCTTTCTTTGGTTTAGACACTTTTGATGATTGCTTCTATTTCCTTAGGAGATATAGGATTATTTAATTTGTTTCCCTGCTCTTGACTCAATTCTGGTAAGTGGTATCTATCAATGAAAATTGTCCATTTCATTTAGATTTTCCAATTTTGTGATATATAGGCTTTCCAAATTCTTTGGATTTCTTCCATGTCTGTCATTATGTCTCCTTTTTCATATCTGATTTTGTTGATTTGAATACTCTCCCTCTGTCTCTTAGTTAGTTTAGCTAAGGGTTTGTCTATCATATTGATTTTCTCAAAGAACCAGCTCTTGGCTTTGTTAATTCTTTGAATCGTTTACTTTGTTTCTAATTTATTGATTTCAGCCCTGAGTTTGATGATTTCCTGTCCTCTACTCCTCTTTGGTGTGTTTGCTTTCTTTTGTTCTAGAGCTTTCAAGTATGCTGTTAAGTTGCTAGTGGAAGGTGTGGAGAAAGGGGAACACGTCTCCATGGTTGGTGGGAGTGCAAACTTGTACAACCACTTTAGAAATCAATCTGGCGCTTTCTCAGAAAATGGGAATAATGAGACCTCAAGACCCAGCTATACCACTCCTGGGCATATACCCAAAAGATGCTTCACCATACAATAACATTTGCTCAATTATGTTCATAGCAGCCTTATTCAGCCAGAATCTGGAAGCAACCTAAATGTTCCTCAACTGAAGAATGGATAAAGAAACTGTGGTACATTTACACAACAGAATACTACTCAGCTACTAAAAATAAGGAAATAATGAAATTTGCAACCAAGTGGATGAAATTAGAAATGATCATCCTGAGTGAGGTAATCCAGATCCAGAAAGACACACATGATATATACTCACTTATAAGCGGATATTAGCCACATAATACAGGATAACCACACTACAATACACAGACCTAAAGAAGCAAAATAACAAGGGGGACCAAAGGTGGGATGCTTAATTCTCACTCAGAATGGCAAATAGAATAGACACCGGAAGCAGTTGAAGAGAGGTAACAGGATGGGAGCCTACCATAGAGGTCCTCTGAAAGACTCTACCCACTGAGGGATGGAAGCAGATGCTTAGATTCATAGCCAAACTTTAGATCGGAGCTCAGAGAGCCTTATGGAAGAGTTGGGGGACAGAGGGGCCCAGAGCGAACAAGACCTCCACAAGGAAACCAATGGAGCCAGCAAATCTGGCATGGGGGGTGTGTGTGTGTCTGCAGAGACTGATGCACCAACCAAGGACCATGCATGCTGAGGACATGGACCCCCTGCTTGGATGTAGTCCATAGGCATCACAGTCTCCTTGTGGGTCCCAGAATATGGGCAGTAGGGGCCACCTCCGACATGGACTCTGGTGCCCATTCGTTGATCAATTCCCCCTGGCGGGATGGCCTTGCCAGGCCCCGGGGAGGAGAATGCAGCCTTCCAGAAGAGATTGATAGGCTAGGGTCAGATGATGAGTAGGAGGGCTTTCCCTTCTGAGGACTAAGGCAAAGAGGAGGGGGGGATGAGGGAGGGAGGTAGGGACTGGGAGGAGACAGGAGAGGGGGCTACAATTGGGAGATAAAAGGAACAAATAAAAAAAGAAAAAAAAGTGTCAAACCTTAAAAAAAAATAAAAGACTAAAAAACAAAACAAAACAAAAAAATGAGATAGTGTAGTGAGGGAGATCGGTGTTGTTCCCGATCCCTGCCTGCCTAACAACCCTTTTTCCGTCTGGAAGCTCAGCCAGTGTGTAGGGGTAGAAGAAACCCTCATAAGGTTCTGTTGCCGTTTTTTACCCCTGGCCTGAGTCCTTTTCCCCTGTTGGAACTGTGAAACCCATAACAAAACTGAGCAGCAATTAATCAAAGAAGGAGGGGTTTGGGCTATATTGTAGGGGAAGTAGAAGTTAACCCGCTCTAGGTGGAGAGTGAAAGAAATGCGGGGGGGGGGGGGCGGGGGGAGGGGCAGCATAGGGATGTGTTCCTGCCTTTTCTGGGCATGAGCAGAGGGTTTCTGAGATTCTGGGCAACTCATCTTTTCTAGTTCTTCCTAGCCGTTGCCATGCAGCTGTCAGCTCTCCCGGTGCTCAGGGTGTTCTGTAGCATGCGGGAGGAATTATAATAAAGTTGGAAGTTGTCTGAAGTCTCTGGAGGCGTCTTAGAGCCAACCTATGCCTAATGTGTCCAGAGAAGGGTTTCTGCCCGAAACACATCCTGTCTCAGAGAGAAACAAGATTTCTGTAAAGTTGGGAGTGGGGGGAGTAAACACGCATTTATGCAGTTGAGCGCATCGGGGGAAAAAAAGTCAGTATCCAATGACCCAAGGAAGCCCCTAGACTCTTCACAGGGGTCTGCAGGAATGATAAGCGAGCCCACGATGGCCTGGGACTGCTTTCTGGGCTGGAAGCATGATGTGTAGCTTGTAGTCTTTTTCTCCGTGGTCATAAATTTCGTTTTCTCTACTTATTGAAACCGTAGTAAGAAGACTGAAGGCCATAGCACTCTTTTTTTCAGACCTGGTTCTTGGCTTGGTAAGGGAAAGTCAGTACAAAGCCTGTCTCGGCTCCGAGGCGCAGAGTAGGGAAGACAGTGAAGGCTAGAGGAAGAGTGGCCAGAGGGCTTCTGCAGCATTTTGGACTTTCCAATTCCCTTTTGGTTCAGAGTTCACATGCCAAAATGCCATATTTCTGAGGCCTGCCAGGTGCAACAGACCCTCTTGCACCATGGGTTCCTGTCACAGACTTCTAAGACTTATGGATAAAAGTAATCATGATTATCGTTAACCGGGGCCCACAACATGCTGCCCGTGCTATTCATTTTACATCTACCATCTCTGAAAATTCTTATCACTTCCATTTTCCAGGTAGAAAGAAGACTGTGCTGGCGCGGGTCTGTGTGTGCCAGGACTTATCTAATGACAATCATAGGAAGGGTTGGGATAAGAATACACCTCTAGCTTTGTCTAACATCAAAACTTATTCTCTTCTGCCCCATCTGGGCGCTGCAGCTGAAGCTAACAGCAATTAAGGAGAGCGGGACAGGTCAGGATTGATGGAAGGTGAGCGACTGTGAAACCGGCCTCTGCACGTTAACAAGGGAGCATAAGCTGCTTCCACGTGGTTTTAAAGAGATGCTTTTGCAAAGGCTGCAGTTTCTTTTATTTTTCCAGTTGTCCCCAAAAGAGAACAAAGGGTCAGTCTAAGTTCACAGCAGGTAAATTTAGGAAGAAAGAAAAAAAAAATTAAGAAAATATTTTTTGCCCACAGCATGGAGCCTTTCTATGGGATTCTATATCACGAAATGCTATGGAGTCAAATGTCAGGGCCCCAGCTCTGAAAGAGTTTTGGTTGATTTAATAACCAACAACAATGCTGGCTGTTGACTGGGCTAAGATGAGAGAAACCGTACCACATGCTTCAGGGATTCAGTCGGGTCTCTGTGAGAACAGGCACTTGTGTTTTCCCCTCTCTCCTACCTATGCTCTTTGCTACACAACCCCAAGTCCCCAAAGGTCTTCCACGCCCTTCCTCTGTCCTCTGGAGCACCAGACCCACAGTATGACAAGTGTGTCACTCACAGCTAAGCACAAACCCCCACAGAAACGGGTAATCCAGCCATTGAAGGGTTACCCAGTCTAAAGCCCCAGCCACAAAGTGAAAACAGAGCAGGGTCTTTGTTTATTGATTTGACCAGGACCCTCTGACTGGCAAAGGAAGAATAAAAAAAAAACCAGCACAAAATAAATGTTCGATTTCTTTTATGTAAACAAGATTGAGACCAACTTGGCTGTACAAAGCGATTCTTTGCATGTAAGGCAAAAAAAAAAAAAAAAAAAAAAATAGCTCCCCTGAGGAGGAAGGAGCCCAAGCCTGGTTCACTCCTGCTTTCCACCCTCCCCCCCCCCAGCACTTGCAGGAAGGGCTGCATTTCTGCCAATGAATGTCCTATTCAGAGCCCCTGAGAGGGAGTACTGCAGGCAAGAGCTCACCCCACCCCATCACCCCATCCAAAATGTTTTCTGATCAAGATAAAAGATATGGGATCTATGCTGAAAGTTGCTATTATTGCCAATTATCTTCATAAAAGAGGGGAAACTTTTATCCAGAAATCTCCCTCTCCAATTTCTTTCTGTGGGGCTCTGACCAGTTCCAAACTGCTTTAATGTGGGTTTAGAAGTGGACCAAGGAGAGACAAAAAAAAATCAGTCAAAAAAAAATTTTTGGTAGAATACTCAGATGGTGGTTGGCAACTTGGATGTGAATTCCTAAAACAGAGATCTCAAAAAACTTAGTTCAGCTTCGAGGACCAAAGAAGACAGAATCCTTGTTCTGTCCTTACTCATGCAAAACTCTTGGTGATGTCAGTGAAACATCTGCCAACTTGGAGCACGTGACTGGGCTTCATAAGCTAGAATATCTCCAGACAGGAACGCTCTGAAGGAAAACAAGAGCCAGGTTGAACTCTTACCCCAAACTCAACGCCAGCACAAAGGAGACGTCCTCGTGTTTTAGAAGATCTGATCTCAGGTGGAAAGCGGACGGTTTCCATGTCCGTACACATCTACACACACACACACACACACACACACACACACACACACACACTCATGCATGTGCGTACACGCATCCTAGATAAATCTCATTAGAAAACTTCATTGTCTTAGAATCCAGTGAGGTCAAGCCACTGAACACCAGGCATTCTGGGGAGAGGGTATGTGTGAGGACCCTAAAAACCCAAGGCTTAGGGGAGCATTCGTGACAATTTCCCAAAGTTCGTTGAGAAACTTGGTAGGAAAATTAAAAGAAAGAAAGACAAAAAGAAAGAAAGAAATCAAAATAGATTGCTTGCATCAAACTCTCTCATGCTTCCAGAGGACCCAAGTGAGAGCAGGTGGACGGCAGCAGGGCGGTGAGGCCCACAACTTACAGCACAGATGAAGGGTGCCATGCGTCCGGAAGTAGTCAACACGGAAACGCCACTTGGTGAACCAAACTCCTGTTTTGGTGCTGCCTTTCTTTCCTGTTTGCTCCTGGCTTCACAGTAAAGAACACTGGCGGACATGAGAGGTCTCACTACACTCTGTGAGTGGGGACAGGGACAGCAGCATTCTCACCTCACTGGTACTGTCCTTGCCAGCAGTCCTGGTGCATAGGGAGGAACACTTGGGTTTAGAGAGAGGGAGGTACAAGGACAGGTATGCAAGGCCTTCCAAGCTCCAGCTGGAAGTTTCTGTCCTTTACCCATCTGATTCCCTTTATCTTCGTAATGCTCATATTGTAGCCAACCCCCAACCAATAAAATTATTTTCGTGGCTACTGCATAATATAATGTTGCTACAATTGTGAATCACAATGTGAAGATGTGTGTTTTCTGATGTTCTTAGGTGACGCTCTGTGAAAGGATCAATTAACATCCCCGCCTTAACCCCCAGCCTCAGCCACTCAGGGGTCTTGACCCACAGGTTAAGAATGGCTGCTTTATGGACCACCCCTCCCCTCCGCTGGTGCCTCAACCTTTCTGCCTAGCATAGGAGCACCTTAACAACAGGAGTGATATGAGCCCATGATCAGACATATGTGCTGCTCACAGTTCAGGTAGCCCTGCACTCCCAGCCTGCCTCATCCCACAGAGGACTCGCTCGCTGGAGTGACTGCTCACTTGGAAAGGATGGAGCCCCATGTGATGGTTATTATCTTGACTGAGCCTAGAGAATGGAAACTTGAGGACAATATGCCGACAGGCCCCACCTGGTCGAACCTCTCCAGGCAGAGCCTGCTCCAGCGCTTAAGGAAGCCGTGTTTTGGGATTTCTGCCCCCACACAAACTGTATCTGTCACAGACCGGTGTTTCCTTTCGCTCACTCTTGATGTGTGCCTTAACCACAGGCAGCAGGATTTCTTCAAGACCGAGTTCATCCAAGGATGGCCAAAGGAAAATGAGCCGTGGTGCCAGGACCATGAGGGAGGGAATTACCTTCAATGGTACCCACCCATTTCCTGTCAGGAGCGTACAAACCTCCAAGGGAATTCTAGGGAGAAAGGTCAGATTGAATTAGAAAAGTGTGAACTCTGGATTTTCTGGAGCAGTTTGAAGTTCACAGCAAGGTTCTGCCTAATCTACAGAAGGTTTCTCTTACCGGTCAGAAGCATCAGCATACGGCCGGGAGGGCGGGGCTACAGTGGACCGACATCAACATGCCGCTGCCACTCAAAGTTCATAGTTTGCACTGGAGATTATTCTGGAGCATACATCCCATAGGCGTTGCTAAATACATGGCGCTGAATGTTTACTGCTGGCCTACGACACAGAATAGATAAACTGCCCTAAAATCATCTGTGCTTGACTCTTATCCACGTCCTCTCTGCTGGGCTCTGGCTTCTTGCGGGCCTTGTCTGCCTTCAGCTTGTGGATGTGCTCCATGAGGATCCGCTTGTTTTTGAACACGTTCCCCTTGACCTTCAGGTACAGGCTGTGGTACATATGGCGGTCAATCTTCTTAGATTCTCGGTATCTCCTCAGGAGCCGGCGCAGGATCCTCATCCTCCTCATCCAGGTCACCTTCTCGGGCATGCGGGCATTGGCGGTACCCTTCCGCTTCCCTATGCCCATATGCCTGCCCTTGCGGCGAGCCAAGGTGTTTTTCCGGCACCGAGCCCGGGAATGGCAGGCAAGAAATGCTTTTTTTCGTTGTCCCCAAACTTGCAACTTTTGAAGAGGATTGCTTTTTCCACCAAGCCATGAGCACTTATATTTCCCATACTCTTTTTTTGTGTTTTAATAGAGCATTTCTTTTTAGCGCTAAATAATGCACCTTTGTGTATAGATCTGTCCATCCACTAAAGGGCGTGTGGCTGCTGCTGTGAGTTCGTGAGTGGGAGAGGTGTGTCCAGGGGAGACGGCATTTCACTACAGGCCTCCTCATCCTCTGACTTACAGTTTTTCCGCCTCCCTTTCTCGATGTTCCCTGAGCTTTGGTGGAGAGGAAATGGTGACTGAGCACTCCCAGCCATTGCACTCAGTTATTCCCACTTATTCTCAGCACTGGGGCTGGTCATGAGTCTGCATTGATTGCTGGCGAGAAGCAGCTTCCCTGACCGAGCTTGCGAGCATGAAGGTATGAGCAAGTACTGAGTAGAAGCAAACATTCAGAAGGCAATTGGACACATAAGCTAATAGTAGGCTCCACCTTAGGATTCATGGCCTCTCAGCTTTGGCACTTTCGGCCAGGCTTATAGCTCTCTGGTGAATCAGGCTTCCAATTCAATCAGAAAGTAGTTAGTTATTCCACAGCACTTGTGCCGCTAATATACCAGTGGGTACATTTTGCCTGACAGGTCAGTATTACAGCATACAGGGCACAACTCAATTCACCAAAGGATGCTAGTAGTTATTGGGGGCTAGATACCATTTATGTCCCCCCCCCACCAAATATGGTGGACCTTCCTTATTCTGATTTTTTCCAGACAAGAAAACAGAGAGTTAGATGTTAGTTCTTTTCTGGGTCACACAGGCCACAAAATGAGGTACGGATTTGTGTCCATGTCTACTGTTCCCAAAGGCTGTGCTCTTTCCTCTGCTTGACCATTTCCATCAGAACAGAAGGGAAGGGGAGGGCTCACAGTTGGCTGACTACCTAGTGAGTTTACAACAGTAAACGAGATGGTCTCGTTAAATTCTCATAACAGGACTAAGAATGATACTAACGTTCCCCGGTCTATGGTGACTAGAGACTGTGACATCAGAAAGAAGAGATTATCCTTAGGTCATTCGTTAGCCACTTGGTTGTTGGACCACTGGGACAAACAAAATGCTGGCGCTCAGTGGAAGAGACTGAGTGCTGAGGTGGTGGGGACAGGTCTTCGGGAACCCATGGGAGAGATTGTTTCCAGAGAGATTTCAATACGTTTGATCAAGCGATCCTAGTTACCAGTGCCAGCTCTGAAGGAACCTGACACGGTGCCAGGGTTCAGACTTGGTGATCTGGCAGGCAGAAAAGAAGACTAATTCGTGCCACGGGTGTTGGTGTGTGTGGCCTTAGCCACAAAGCATCAGAGACTCACAATGAACATAAACGTATTTGGTCACTATTATGTAGACTGGGGAGCCCAAAATTGTCTCAGCAGGGCTGGTGAGGGCCTTTTGGCTGTATTGCCGCATGGGATGACATAGCACATAGGTAAGACAGAATAAGAGAGGCCGAAAGAAGACATCATTTGTTTTGTAAGAAGCGCCTCATGATAGCAATATTAATCTGTTCGTGAGTACCCGTAACCTAAACACTACCCGTTGACCCTACCTCCTGACACTGTTGCATCGGCATCAAGTGTCCAACATACGACCTTTTCAGGACACAATCAGATCCTGACAGGTAGGTATTGATGCCATTTCCAGATGCAGGAAACAATTTGAGGGAAGACATTGGAGTTTAGACTTATACAGTCACGTAACAATGGAGTACCAATTATGCTCATGTTTCAGAACTAAGTTACAGATATGAGCTCACAATGAAGGAGGAGGAAGAGGAGGAGGAGGAGGAAGAGAAGGAGGAGGAGGAGAGAAGGAAGAATCATCACCAGTCATGCCCCTACCAAGTGACAACACAAGGCAGATGGAGAGCTGCGGCTAAAAGAGAAGGTTGTTCTAAATGTCTTGGTTTTTAGATACTTATTGACCTATTTTGCAACCACAAAAATAAATCAACCGTAAAATTAACCATTAACCTCAAAATGGGAATTTTATTTTAGATCCTGACCCAAGTCATGGAAAAAGAGTTAACACAGTGAGTGCCCCCAGAGAGGTCCCGGGGAAGGCAGCCTTCTGTACTTTTAGCACCTCGCCTCAGGCTACAGAAGGCATTTCCACTGGCCAATTGCTCTGTGTGCTTTCCTTATTTATGTGGTAAAGGAAAGAGGGAGTGTGGTCTAGTGCTTTGTGTTCCGGGCTTTAGGCTTTGCTGCAAACCTCATAAGGAGCCTTGGTTAAGATATGGAGCTTTGCTGAGAGAAGAGCAACGTAGAAGAGCCTGCCAAAGCAGCTCTCTCTCTCAGGGGAACTGAGTCTAGCCCTCTCTTAGGGGTAGGGTATGCTCTGAAGACCCACTAAGAGACCCTTGGAGGACACAGAAAACTATTCCTCAACTATAATGGTAATGGTGGTGAGGAAAGAGCTGCACCAGCAACTGGCTACATAAGAAAAGGGGCGATTTTTTTAAATTATCATTTATTTACTTATCTCTCTCTCTCTCTCTCTCTCTCTCTCTCTCTCTCTCTCTCTCTCTCTCTCTCATGTGTGTATTTTGTAGGCCAAAGAAAAACTTTCCGGAGCAGGTTCTCCTACCATTTAAGTTCCAGAGACTCAGGTCTTCAGAGCTGGCAACAAATTCCTCTAACTACTAAGCTGATTTTTTGGCCCTGAGGGAAAGAGGATCTTCATCAAGAAATGGATTACTGGTTTAATCAGGGTCAAGGAATGCTTAGTTAAGAGCTAAGTTAAGAGCATTGGCTGCTCTTCCAAAGGACCCAGGTTCGATTCCCAGCACCCACACGGCAGCTCACAACTGTCTGTAACTCCAATTCCAGGGGTCTGACACCCTCACACAGACATACATGCAGAATGAACACCAGTGTACATAAAATAAAAATAAATATAAAAATAGTTAGTAGAAAGTACTATTTAATGATAGCAGCTGTGACTCCACTATGAGGCCAGAGCTGTGAAAGAGACTCTTCCCACTCCCTTTACACCCACGAAAGAGGAGGAATGAAGCTTTGATTTATATATGAAGAGAATGGAGGAGAAGAACATCATGCTGTTTAACACACACACACACACAGACACACATACACACACACACATACACACACATATACACACACACACTCACACTCACACACACACATACACGCACACTCACACACATACACACACACACATACACACACTCACACACACACACTCACACACACACAGACACACACACACTCACACACACACATACACACACACACACACACACACACACACATACACACACCACTCACCCAATGCAACTATATTTCTGTCCTATAACACAAACACAAGAATTAAAAAAAAAACAAAACGAAACGAAAAACGGTCATATTGTACAGCCCTGGCTAGCCTGGAATCTACTATGTAAACCAGGCTGGCCTTGAACTCACAGAGATCTGCCTGCCAAGTACAAAGATTAAATGCGTTCCCAGAATACCAGACATAAGTCAGATAATTTTTTTATTGTTTTCCTCAAAGATCAAATTCACTTGGTTGCCAAAGTCTTTCACTGTAAAGGATGCATTAGGGGACATCTGTGAACATTAGAACCATGGTGGGGGTGCAGCTCACTGATAGCTAAGACAAAACAGGGCTGATTCATGTCACAGCTTGAGGGGATAAACTGCCCTTGACGTAACTTGGAGTTAAACACTTTGATTTACCCATTTCAAGCAATGTATATGTACCAAGCCTGCCACTTACCTCAAATACATCTCTTGCTTCTGATAGATACACTTAAAACTTAACCAAAAAAAAAAATGAAGATTAATAATAATGTCATGGGAAAAAATTAAATTATTTTTCCAAATTTAATAAGACTTTCATTCTTCTTGGGAATTGGTCTTTTTAAAATGCTGGTCGCCGTGGTACTAAGCAGACAAATACAATCCAAGACAAGCACTGAGAAAGGTGGGGTGCCTCGCTTTCTGTGTCTTCTCCCATCTGAGTTGTGGGAGATCAGGTCTCACTGGACCCTAAAGGCAGAGTGGCACCAGCGTACTGATGTCAATCATTCAAATTCAGGACATATTGGCCATCTTGACTATGGTGAGAAGCATGGTGACACTCAGAAGGAACAAGTGCTGATAACTATGACGCTGCCTTTACTCACCCTAAGCGCCCCTGCTGCTGTCTGGCCAGCTTCATGGCTGTCATCATAACCCATCCGACCAACGGCTTGCGTATCTCTTCCTTGATGCTCAGTTGTATAGAAGCTGTCCTCTAAAGCCCATGTATCTGACGTCCAAGCAGGAAGAATAAGGCAAGCTGGGAGCAATAGGGCCCTCCTGTAATCCCAGCACTCAGGAAGGCAGAGGCAAGAGGATCACTATGAGTTCGAGGCCAGCCTGATCTACAAAGCGAGTCCAAGACAGCAAGGACTATTACTCAGAGAAACTGTATCTTGAAAAACCAAAAAGGAGGAGGAGGAGGAGGAGGAGAGAAAGAAAGAAAGAAAGAAAGAAAGAAAGAAAGAAAGAAAGAAAGAAAGAAAGAAAGAAAAGAGAAAAGGCAGCCCATCCCACTTGGGGTAAGTGACCTACTGATCACAGATTTCTTCAACTCATTATAAGGAAAATGGAACATTTGAAAATGTTTGAGAGCTTTCACTTGTGACAAAAAACAAACAAACAAACAAACAAAAAACTAGCAACTACCTTCTAATGCCACTCTCTGGCATCTAGGTCAGCAAAGGAGTCTGAAAGTCACTGACCTGTGGGAACCAAGAATCAGGTTTATGGTGCTGTTTCTGCCCTGTGGTGCGGGCATGCAGGACTCAGAGGCCATAGTTTCAAGGTCTGTGATGTGAGTAAAGGCCATGGAGATGGTCTAATGTGGGCTGGCCTTTGGCACAAGCTAGGACTTCCTGCTACCCACATTTCTCCCACACTCTACAACCTTTCCTCCTGCTGAACTGACAAACTGATTTATAAAAAAAAAAAAAAAGTTCCCTAACACGATGCTAACTCCATAGGAAGGGAAAACGAGAAGGCTAGCTAACATTCTAATTTGCTTGTAGGCTCACTAAGCTTCTCGTGAGCCTCTGAGCTTTACTAAATAAAGAGAGCCAATGAGCGTGGGGATCGAGGAGGAATACGCCTCCAGTCCGACATTCTGTTGTCAAACTAGGTCTCATCCCGAAAGCATAGCCCTATGGCAGAGTGCCTGAAAAGTCCTTGCAAGTGTTAAAGGCATGCTAGCCCCGGAGTAACTACAGTCCAGAGCCTGACTACAGGGAGCAGAGTCAGCCCAGCCCTGCTCCAGCAACTGTGGCTCATCTGGGTAACAGCCAGCTCCAAGAGCTGGAAGGAGTGCACAAGGTCCTGGGTGCTTCTGCACACCAACCCTGCTTTAAAGACACTGTTTTCAGAGCGTTTGTGAGCAGAGGACATTCAAACACCTATGAGCATGCCCTCCCTGTCCCTATAAATAAGCCCAGGTGTTTTGAGCCACCTCCTTGACATATGCTGATAAGGCTTTCCAACGAGAAAAGGGACTGTTGGAAATAAGTGCTCATCCCTGCCTGAGAAATCATCCAGCCATCGTGGCTGCTTCCCCTTTACCTGATAAGCTGCCCTGAAGTTATTTCTAGATGGAAAAGGCAGAAAGATGGATTAGTTCTGTCAACAGGGAGTCATGAAGTCCTGTCATTCACTGAACAGGGGATCGTGTGCCCTCCATGGTGGCTGATAAGGGACACACAGAACACACTGCAGCCCAGCCAACTAACAAAGCTCAAATGCAGCCTTTGAAGAAATCCAACAGCCCCCCCCTACCCGGAGGAGGGGAAACTCTCCTTCATGATGCCAAAGACTGTGGGCTTTTTGGGGTTACCAGTTTGTGACAGTCAGCCCGAAGCTTGCGATTCTGAGCCCTAGCCACCTTCTACAGAAACAGGAGAGCCCAAAAGGCCACTGTGCAAGCTGTTTCATCACAGAGACCCAGAAGCATGACACGGGTCTTCCTCCTCTGAAGCTCTGCCCCTGGCCCCCTCCACATTGCAAAAAATATTTCCATCTCACTCCTTTTAGGAAGCAGGCCAGAACTGTTCAGCAAGAACTTCTTAACAGAATTGAATCTCTCCACTACCTGTGGAGTGTTCTGCCTGGCCTTGGTGTTATCTTGTGAACCTTCGTGGCACATTTTAGAGATAAAGGAAGCTGGGATGCGGTGAGGTAGAGCATCCTGTCTGAGGTCACCCAGGAGTAGATGGTAGCTTTGGGGTTTGGTGAGCTCTGGGTAACTCATCAGTCAAGTGGCTCTGAGGCCAGGGAAGGATTGTGTTCTGCTATGTGCACTTCTGGCCTTACCCTTTCTTAGAGAAAGGTCATATTAAGAGATGCCTCATGGCTAGTGAAGGCTTTGGAGTCCCTTGCCTGGGTTACAGTCACAGAAAATCACAAGCTACATGTACTCAATTACAAAAATATAATTAACAACAACAACAACAACAACCGCTCCCAGGAGTCCATCCCTTAGATCCATGTTTTCCACTTTGCTCACTACTCTCTTATCTTGGTTGATTGGACCATATTTTACTTTTCTGTGGCTTCTGTGGAATCTCCCTTGAAGTCCTCCTCCCCAGCTAGATAAGCCTCCAAAGGTTCTTTCTTCTTTCCTTTCAGCACTGTTTCCTAAGGTTAGTCTCTGAAGAGAGACAGAAAGCAGCCCCTGAGCAAGAATGATTGGCTTGTGTGTCACCATTGACTGAGGTCTGGTCACTCACAGGTGGCTCAAGGGCAGCCCCATGCCATTTTCCACTGCTGGACATAACAGTTTGCTTGAAAACAGCTAATCCTTTAACTTCTGTGGCAGAGTCTACAGGGACTTTGCAGTCTTCCAGGCCATGGAAGGGTTTGTCTGACTGTACACACTGTGGTTGCTCACAAGGGCAAATGCAGCAGAGCTTTATGAACCACACAGGTCATTCTAACACGGCTTCTCTAGCAACCATGCCCCTCCTTGCCACACAAGGTCCACAGGCAGGATACAAAACATCACCTGCTTAATAGAAACAGTTATCAAAGAGTAGCTTTGAATCCTTTGAGAACATTCTTTTATTTTGTTTTAACAGATAGGGAAACACTGTTTTCATTCATGGCTTTCTCTTTATCTCTGATAATGAATACTTCATTTCTGTACACATGTATTTAACAAAAGCCAAGTCTTTTTTTTCTTAAGATTTATTTATTTATTTATTATGTATAAGGTGCTCTGCCTTCATGTACCCCTGCAGGCCAGAAGACATCAGATCACATTATAGATGGTTGTGAGACACTATGTGTTTGCTGGGAATTGAACTCAGGACCTTTTGGAAGAGCAGTCAATGCTCTTAACCTCTGAGCCATCTCTCCAGCCCCAAAAGCCAAGTCTTTACAGCCTTATGAAACAATGAGATCTCTACAGTCTTGCTGAGGCAAAAAGTTCCCCCTGGAAATGACGCTCATCTCTTCTGCTCCCAAACCATTGGCCCCACTCCACCACCATGGGGGACTAAGGTCAACTCTACCTTACCAGGAGATCGGGGAAGAGTAAGAAACCTTTGCAAGAAGAGCGCTGATGAATGCCACACACCGTAATAGATAGTGATTCGATGTGAAAAGCACTGTAAGAAATGGAAATAAGAGGCACCAATGAGCCAATGGAATCCTCTCGAAGCAATTATAGATGGCCAGGTATCAATGCATGGAAAGGTGTGTGTCTGAGAAGCAAGTGTCAGGACAAATGCAGCTATCAAGAAAGCATCTTTCTTCTGAAGAAACTGGGGGAAGATCCTGCAGGCCTGAAAGACCACCTCTGAGGGGTCCCCTAGGCAGGCCTAGGGAAGGTCATCTGCCTTTCTTAGGGAGTTTGGTTTTCCTGGTTAACAAGACGGAGATGACAGGTTGTGCGAGAGACAAGAATCCCACAGAAGACTATCAGCAAACATGTCTGTTTCGCAGGAAGATTAGCCAGAGGAAGCCCGGAAGAAAAGTTGGTAGAGAGAGGCTATGGGCTCACTAGATGAAGGAAGGTTAGCCAACACCACTCCCAACCCCCCACCCACCTGCCCCCGCCATTCCGGGGCCTGCAGGGGAGGCTGAGAGTGACTAGGCATTTCTGAGGAGGAGCTGATAACATTCTATGGCTGCAGTTGACGAACCCCTCAAGAGCTGCTGGCTTACAAAAAGAAGAAACCGCCTAAACCATCCACAGATAGGGATTACAGCCGGAGGTTGTAGGCTTTCGGGCAGGAAGAAAACAAGCTCCGGTCCAGACTTGCTGAGTTTGGGGTGCTCACAGACCTTCATCTTGAATGTCCCTGGGAATGCACGATCTGGAGTCCAGTTCTTTAGGGCCTGTGACTTAAGCAATGACACAAATCGCTGTGGGGCCCTGCTCATATTTACAGTGCCTCCTGGAGGAAATCTAAAGGACAAATGAAGATGGAACATTCTGGAGGAACACTTTGCTAACTACCACATTTCTTGGGGGTGGGGGTGGGGGAACTGTGTATGTAAAAAGCAGAGGGTTAAAGAATTCCGGAGTATCTCATCTATCCGAAGGCTTTTGAGAAAATTGCTTCCAAAATTTCCATTAATATCTACACACATTAAGGTAAAAAGCTCTTGCCCGTGGAAATGTTGATAATTTAGAAATATATAGTTCAGTCAGGATTGATTTGCTGCTTAACCTGGGGAAAGAATTTTTAAACTGAACTTCTTTTTGATAATTATAAGTAATCAATGCTATTTTTCAAAATGACTAATCAAGTTTTGGGGGTTCCAGCAAATTTGGGTGGCCATCCATAGGAATTTTCATTAAGCTGGGGGCTTTTTCTTTCCATTTTTTTAATTAAATTGGTCTAAGTCAGCAATCAAGGCGTCCACGTCTCTGGGTAATGTATAGGGTCGTGACTACAGTAAGCGCTAAGCTCCAAAAAGAAAAAAAAGGATCACTCAGAAGGCTGGAGGGAGAAATCTGAGCGGCCATTGTCAACCTTCCAAGAGATAAACAGAGAATTATAAGTCGCTCTGAGGCTCTGGGATCAGGGCTTTTAAATAAATCATATTAATATGTGAATAAGACAGGCATTATTTCTCTCCTTTCACAATGTAATAAGTCTTTTGTTTCTGCCAAGTGGAAAGGTGACTGCTGGGCTGCGTGGTTGGGGAATACAACCCAGTCTTTTCTTCCCTCCTCCCCCCTACACACACACACACACACACACACACACACACACACACACACACCCCGCTCCATGCATCCACTCTCTCAGTTGCTAGCATGATTCATGTGGCCGTTCCCTTGCTGGTCACCCAGATAAGGCCGTCTCTGGTAGCAAGCTCTCTGCTGTGACAGAAAGCACAAAAACGCTTTCCTCTAAGATATGGACCTTCAGAGGTTGAGAAGACAATTCTGGAAAATAAGCACAAAGGAAAATCAATATGCTAACCCAGAGGGGCCTGAAGTGAGGAGTTTAGCTTGCATTCTCCAGGTATAGGCCAACACAGGGAAGTGGGTGTCTATCTTATTTTTTTTTTAATACATACTCTTTGCACTTTTTTATGTTAATAGGTTTTTAAAAGCTATGGCTTCCAATCTCTGCATGCATACAACCCCACTATGGGGCAGGCTACACTGATATTGTTCCTTACAGAGTTCACTAAACTATGAGTTTTACCAAACAGTATTTACCATTATAACATATCCCACAGCCATATATATTTAGTCTTCTTTCTTCTGTTTGACATTTTGAAAAAAAATGGCTGCAAACACTTTGTCTCACAAGCACGACTGAGACCAAGGGCCAACGGATTCAGGTCTGGCTAGCTCCACTTCCACTCTGTGAAGCCATCTATTACATTTGACCAAAGCTTTTCATCAGAATATTTGGTCTTCACCTTTTCTAAGAATTCTCCTACATTTCTGGAATCACCTCTTAGTGACTTTGAGGACTGCCAAGTGGCTTCATCCAATTCACCCTCCTTAGGGATAATGGGGGTTTGCTAAGTCAGTACTCTCTAATAGGGCAGCCACTGGCTACACATAGCTACTGAGTGCTTGCAACATACAGCCACTGGAGAAGGGTTAAATTTAAATTTTTATTATTTAAACTTAAATAGCTGTACACGGTGCCCTTACTATAAAAGGCTTGAGCCAGATACACCTTTAAAAAAATTTTTTTCTATTTCTTCTGGTTAACTGCGTCTTTGGCATCACAGTAACACGGCACCCCACTGTTGGCCTGATTCATTTCTTAGAGTCACCTCTACTAACAAATTCAACCCAAGCCACACACAACACTTCATTTCCCTGTAGTTTTCATTTTTAAAAATGATTTTCCTTTTATTTTTAAAAAACACTACTTCGTCTTCCTAGGCTTCGGTACTTTTTTCCATTTTTTTCACACAATAATTTAATTTTAATAGCCCACACTCATCAGTAAACATGCTACACAAACTAGTAGAAAGAGATAGCTGAGGTTAAAGTGACCAGTCCTGGTGGCATCTGAGAGTTGTGGGTGAAGTAGACTTGCTTTTGCTCAAGATTGCAGGGGTTGGGCATGTATAGGAGCTCAATTATATAGGAGCTTTCTTTGCAACTAAAATTAGAGAGTCTATAAGTAAGGCAACTCATGAACAGGTCTCCTCAAGTCCACACTGTCTGTGGCTGCTTCCAGGGGACAAGAACAGTGTTTGATTGTGGTAACAAAGACAGCGCTGAGTGCCCAGCCTAAAATGCTTCTTCCTGCTGACCCCTTGTGTGAAGGAGTGGAAAGGGTGAAACACCTGCTAGGAATGGAGGTGGTGAAATCAGAGATGGCACTGGGAAACTGACATATAAGGAAGGCTGAACTCAGGATACCATTAGGGCCTTAGCCTGCGAGACCTGTAAGAAAATAATTCTATTAACTGTAGTAAGTCTGAGAAGGTGGTATCTATGCAGAACGGTAAGAAATGGAGTTTGAGGCAAATGTTGTTATCAGCGAAGATGGATGCAGTGAAGCCAAAGGAGAAACAAAGTGACTGGAGATGAGGGCCTGAGGGTCGTATTCCCAGAGTTGGAAAGTGAAAAGAAGAAGAAGAAGAAGAAGAAGAAGAAGAAGAAGAAGAAGAAGAAGAAGAAGAAGAGGAAGAAGAGGAAGAAGAGGAAGAAGAGGAAGAAGAGGAAGAAGAGGAAGAGGAAGAGGAAGAAGGAGAAGGAGAAGGAGAAGGAGAAGAAGAAGGCCTAACGTGAAAGGAGAGAGAACAGAAACCCTAGGGGAAATGTCAGTGTCAGCTGCAGATTAACAAAAAGGAAACAGGGAGGCATCTAACAGAGAGATGGACTATATTGTGGCAACATGGAAGCAAGATGTCACTGCAGAACAAACCAGAGATAGCTGCCCTGACAGTCCCAGGGGATGCCTAGGCCCAAAGGCTGCCCTGACAGTCCCAGGGGATGCCTGGGCCCAAAGGCTGCCCTGACAGTCCAGGGGACGCCTGGGCCCAAAGGCTGCCCTGAGAGTCAAATAAATGGGGAACATTGCAAGTTAGCCAAACACTTCAGAATATCACTTTTGGCATTTGGGACAAACTCCCAAGAATGAACCCGAGAACTAGTTGTGACGTCCAGTGGCTCGTTTATGCAAATGTCAATCAACACTGACGTGAAATTGTCCCGACTTTGGACAGTTTACAGATGGCCCCGACGCCTTTGTCTGCCTTAGTCAGAACAAACATTACAGATACTGTCTGGAAGCTTCTGGAATCACAGAGTCGGCTGAATGGCATGCTCCTAAGTGAGCCCTGAGGTCTCCTTACATCTTTCAAAGGAACTTGGTCCTTGCTATGGTCTGAGTCTACCAAAGAGCTCCATGACCCTCTAGTTATAAAGTCCTGGTATACTCTGAAACTTCAAGGACAGGTTAGTGTTTGTAGCCCTCTGCCAGTATAATTGATACATGCCCAACCCCTGCAATATGGAGCAAAAGCAAGTCAGTTTCACCTACAACTCTCATATGCCACCAGGATTGGTCAGTGTTCTCCCAACACTCAGCTTGA
The DNA here is from genome assembly GCF_964271855.1 of Acomys minous. Classification (NCBI taxonomy): domain Eukaryota; kingdom Metazoa; phylum Chordata; class Mammalia; order Rodentia; family Muridae; genus Acomys; species Acomys minous. Next base: position 85,674,801 of record NC_140494.1, on the reverse strand, counting down.
TGGTGTTCGTGTTCCCAACTTCAGAATGTTCTTCTTCGTCTGTAGATTATCAGCTTAAGAACTGATTACGCTACATCTCTGGAATGAAGTTGACTTGATCCTGGAGGACATTTTTTTTCATACATCCTTGTATTTGGTTTGCAAGTATTTGATTAAGAATTTTTGTCCCTGTTCATTAGAAATACTGGACTATAGACTGTGTTTTCTTTCTTTGTTTGTTTCTTTGTTTCTTTCTTTCTTTTTTGTTAGTCAGGAAATTTTTCTTAATTTCTATTTTGTAGTATAACTTGAGGAGAATTTCTTCTTTGAAGGACTGGTAGATTTCTTTGCTGAATCTATCTGTTCCTATGTTTTTATTTAGTTGGGAGATTTTAAATTCCTGCTTGTATCTAATTGAATGTTGTGGATCTATTTAAATTGTTTATTTCATCTTGATTCACCTTGCATAAGCCATATACATCTAGAAATACATCCACTTGTTTTAGATTTTTCCAGTTTGGTGGAATATATATATATTACATTTGTCCTCATAATGTCTCCCTTTTTATCTCTAATTTCATTAATGTGCATCCTCTTTTGGTTAATTTATCAAGAGGTTTGTTGAGCATGCTATTCTTTTCAAAGAACCAACTCTTTGCTTTATTAATTCTTTGTATATTGATTATTTTCATTTCTATTTTATTGACTTCAGTTCTAATTTTGATTATCTCTTTGCATCTATTTGGTGGGGAGTTGTTTGTTCTTTTTTGCCTTATGGCCTTTGGGTGCATCAGTGATTAATCTGAGGTCTCTCAAAGCTTTTCCTGTAGGCACTTACTACTAAGTCCTCTCGGGACTGCCTTCATTTTGTGCCTTATCTCTGGTACGGTTGTGTTCTCATTTTTGGTATGTTGTGTTTTCATTTTCATTCAATTCTAGGAACATTTTAATCCCTTTATTTATTTCATTCTTGAACCAATAATCCTTTGGTATTGTATTGTTTAGTTTTTGTGTGTTTATGTGTTTTCCATCGTCTGTATGGATGTTGATATTCAGCTTTATTCCACTGTGATCAGAGGAAATGCATGAGATGACTTCAATTTTACTATATTTGTTGAGTCTTACTGTGTATTTAATATACAGTCAGCTCTGGAGAGTGTTCCATGGGTTTCTGAGAAGACTGTGTCTCCTTTAGTGTTTGGGTAGAAAGTCCCATAGATAGCTATTAGATCTGATTTATGATGTTATTTAATTTAAGAGTTTTTCTGTTTATCTTATTTGGAGATGACTCTTAAATTGGTGAATGAGGCTATTGAAATTTTCCATTTTTACTGTTTGAGGGTCAATCTATTATATTAGACCTAGCGATTCTATTTATTTATTTTATATCCTGACTGTAGCCACCTCCCTCCTCTCCTCCCTGTCCCACCCCTCCCTTCATTTCCCCCCACCCCTTCTCTATTCCTCAGAAAAGGGAGGCCCCCTGCCCACCAACCCCAGATCAAGTTGGCTCAGTACTGAGCATGTCCTCTTTCCCTCTGGCCTGGTGAGGCTGCTGCACAAGAGGGCAGCCCCTGCTCCCCTTAGTAGGGGACCCACATGAAACCTGAGCTGCCTGTAGGCTACATCTGTGTAGGGGGCCTTGGCCCAGTCCATGCATGGTCCTTTCTTAGCGCTTCAGTCTCCACAAGCCCCTCTGGGCCCTGGTTAGTTGGCTCTGTTGGTCTCTTGTGGAGCTCCTGTCCCTTCCAGATCCTTCTATCCTTCCCCTTATTTTTCCACAAGACTCCCTGCACTTTGCCCAATGTTTGGCTGTGAGTCTCGGCATCTGTTTGGACCTGATGCTCAGCTCGTATCTGAGAGCATAGCAGAGTATCACTCACTGTGTCAGGGTTAGGCTCTTTCCCGTGGGGTGGGTCTCGGGTTGGGCCAGGCATCGGTTGGATAGTCTCTCAATTTCTACTCTATCATCTTTATCCCTGCACATATGATAGGAAGGGTAAATTTGGGGTCGAAGTTCTTGATGGTAGGTTGGTGTTCTCCTCCCTCCACTAGGGATCCAGTCTAGTTAGAGGGCGTACCCTTCCGTTTCCATGACCACTGATGCTAGAAGTCTCATCTAGGGTCACCCCTACAGAGTCCCAGAAGCCTACCCTGTCTTAGGCGTGCAGCTGGTCACCGAGATGCCTCTACCTATAGTTTCTCTTCTCTCTGCAGGCCCTCTGTCCTCCGACCTTCGCTCTCCCCAGGTCTGATCTCCACCCGCACATCTCTCTGCATTCCCTCTCCTCCCTCTAAGGCTTCCTTTATGAAGATGGGAGCCCATAGGGTTGGTGTATTTATGTGCAGGTTGGCAATATCCTATTGGTAGATGTTTTTTCTTTAATAAGTATGAAGTGTCCTTCTATAACTCTTCTGATTAGTTTTGGCGTACAGTTTATTTTATGAGATATTGAAATAGCTATAGCTGCTTTTTCCTTAGTTTCATTTGCTTGAAATATATTTTTTTTCATCCTTTCACCCTAAAGTAGAGTCTTTGATGGTTATATGTATTTCTTAGAAGCAGCAAAAAATTGGATCCTGTTTTCTAATCCAACCTGTTAGCATGCATCTCTTTATTGTGGGAATTCATACTATTAATATTCAGAGCTGTTATTGAAAAAAATGTATTCCCGTCTTTTTTTTTTTTTTTTTTTTGACTTTGTGGTTATTTCAGGTCTCTTTGGGTTATTTGTCCTGGCATTGTTTATTTCTTCACTATGGCCTTTTAGGTGTGTTTATCCTTCTCCTCAGACTGAAATATTTCTTCTAATATCTCCATAGGGCTGGCACTGGCCTTGTAGTAATAGATACTTTTGATTTGTTTTATCATAGAAAGGTTCTTATTTTTTGTTCAATTTTAATAGATATTTTGTTGGGTATAATAGTCTGACTGACAGTTATGTTCTTTTAAGACTTGGAATACAGTCCCATCTGGCTTAAAACATTTTTATTAAATAAGCCAATGTTATTTTAATAGGTCTGCCTTAATAAAGGACTTGGCCTTTCTCCCTTGTAGATTTAAATTTTTTCATTAATTAATGTCTTAATTTTAATTTCTTTATTCTGTATTTTTAATGCTCTAGCTACAATATGTTATGGAGAATTTCTATTCTGGCCTTCTCTATTTGGTGTATTGACACACGTATTTGGTGTGCTGGCGTCTTACACCTGGATAAGGGTATTTTTTTGTAAATTTGGAAAATTCTCTACTATGATTTTACTAAAGATATTTTCTATGCCTTCTCTATGGTTTTATTCTCCCTCTTCTATGCATATAATTTGGAGGTTAGGTATTTTCATGAAGTCCCAGAGCTTTCCAATGATCTGTACACACACACACACACACACACACACACACACACACACACACACACACACAATTCTTGAACTTTACTGAGTGATTCCTTGACTTTGTCTTTTATCCCTGACTCTATTTTGGTTCTTGTTGTTGTTGTTTTAGGTTTTTTGTTTTATTTTCTTTTTTTTTTAAGATTTATACATTATTGTATGCACATGAGCCTTTTGGCTGTGTCTAAGTATGTATACCAAATGTGTGACCAGTGCCCACTGAGGTCATAAGGGGCCTTAGATCCCCTGGAACTGGGCTAAGAATGATTATGAGCCAGCACCATGTGGGTGCTGGGTACTTAGGCCGGGTCCTCTGCAAGAGCAACAGGTGTTCTTAATCACCTTGACATAGCTCCAGCCCCCAACTCTCTCCACTGTGACAGCATCCATTCCACTGGGGAGGCCTTCACTGAGGATTTTAATTGGTTTATTGAGTTCTTCATTTTCAGCATCATTTCAGTTGGAATTTTCTTTAAAAATTCAAACTCTGTTTTCATGTCTTGGGTTGACTTTCTTTATTTCATGCAAACCTCTTTGTCTTTGTCTTCTTTGGGTTGTTTGACCGTAGTTAAAAATCATTCTCTTGCATTCTTTGTTTATAAGTTCTTAAATGTCATTTTTATTAGGAACCATTACAATTGGATTTGTACTTTTGGGAGTTGACATGCTGGTGTGTGTGTGTGTGTGTGTGTGTGTGTGTGTGTGTGTGTGTGTGTGTGCTGTCTTCATTTCTACATTGGGAGTTGTGCAAATGTAGGTAGCTTGTTGAGTTTTTCTTTTCATTTGGTTGGTTTTGTATGGTTGGTTGGTTTTGCTACTCAGGCCGCTTTTCTTCTTTCAGCAGAGATACTTCCACTGTTCAGGTAGGGGCTCATTTTTAAAAGGGCTGGGATCTTGATTTCTTCTGTTTGACTGATATTTGGGGATTCAGTTTCTAACTATGTCTTCTGTTTCTCTGCTACATTTTGGTGTCTTCAGCAGTTTTGACAAGGAGCTGAAAACAAATTTCTCCTGGCAGCATGTGGACTGGTCATGGGTCTCAGAGTCAGATTAGGGTACCAGGAGGGTCTGAGTCAGGCATCTGGAAAGGATCCAGGACTCTGGGTTACATATGATATGTGAAGGAGGGTACCTCAGTGAAGATCTGGCTAAAGAGTCCCCAAGGGAGGGAGACCAGCCAAGACAAGGAGGCTGTCCCTGACAGCAAGTGGATGGTGGGACAGAAGAGGCAGAGAAAGGCTGGTGAGCTACCTGTGTCCATGCTACATGTGGTGGCTACAGGGTGCCTGGTTGCAAGCAGGGCTGGGATCTGGCAAGTCTCAAAGGAAGAGAGATGGGCCGAGAGGAGAGGGGTATCTCTGACAAGCGCCCCTTGACTGAAATGACGCAAGATATTTAAAATGAAAAAAAATAATGGCATAGTGAAGAAAGCGTCACCAATTATAGAAGTTTAGCCCTTTGATATTGACAATTATTTTTTTTTAATATGAGCATGGAGAGAGAAAGGAGGGCAGGGACAGTAAGACAGAAGAATATAGGAAGAGAGAGAACTTGACAATATTTTTGGCAGGACATTTCAGAACCCAGAAGGCACTTGATTTATCCTATCTGTATGACAAAGATGCCATGTGCCCTTGACTCTACAGCCTACTCTTTTTATATTCATCTTGCCTATGCCAGGTTTCCCTTCAAAACTCAATTCAGTTCCTTGTCGTAGACAATCTACCCTGACTCTTTCCTCCTGTATTCCCAATAAATAAAGTCAATTCTCTCCTTTGACAGACTTGTGTACACAAATTGCATATGGTGTCCAGTTTTCTTGCGTAGCCATGAGTCTCTCGGCTGCAGGCAGAGCTGAACATCATTTGTCTTCTGCATCCCCGATATCCTGCACAAAGAAAGCACTTGATAATGGTGTGGTGGGAAATTGAACGATGCCCCCCCACCACCCGAGGTTCATTTGTAGAACAGAATTTTGTCACACATGCCTGTAATTGAGCACTAGGAGATGCAGGGGCAGGATTGCCACAAGTTCCAAGCTAGCCTTTTCTACATAGAGAGAACTTATCCCAGTAAAACAAAGGAACAAAAGTTTTCATTTTGAAAGTCTTCTACCCAATACGAGTATATTCAGAGATGAGACCTTTAGAGTAGTGGTTCTCACCCTGTGGGGGACGACAGCAAAAGACAGATATTTATATTACAAATCATAACAGTAGCAAAATTACAGTTAAGAAGTAGCAATGAAAATAATCCCATGGTTGGGGGGTCACCACAACCATAAGGAGCGGTATTGAAGTGAATTAAGCACAAGGAACAGCTTAAAAGAAAGAAATGGGTTTAAGTGATGGTATAAGGTCCGAGCTCTAGTCCAACCTGGTGGATGACCTTAGAAGAAGACACACAGGGACACAGAGAAAGACAATGAGGCAGCAAAAAGGCTGTGACCCAAGGAGAGAGATTCAGGAGAAGCAAACCCACTAACACTTTAAATCTGGGCTAGCAGCTCCTATGGCCATGAGAGAAAATAAGTCTGTTCTTGACTCCCCCGACAGTGGTGCCTTGTACGGCAGCTAGAGCAGACCCATCCAAAAGTAGCTGACCGGCCACTTGTCTCAGAAGGCAGTTCCCCGTGGGTGTTTTACTTTCCTATTGTTAAGCGTTTATTTGCTTTTCCTGTTCCAATAATATAATTTTACTAAAATGAGGACAAATTAATCTAAATTTTGTTAAGAAAATGAAAAACAGCAAACAACATATGTCTCTGCTATAGAAAATATAAAGGCATTTTCCATTGAGTCTTTCCATATTCATAACTTCTGATTATTTTTTGCATGTGTGTGTGTGTGTGATTTAAGGTGAGAACATCGAATCCAGTGGAGCTATACATAAAAGGTGAGCCCAGAGCAGGGTTGTCTTTTACCTTGGAAAGTAAGGCTGTTCTTATTGGCATGTGAGGAGAAAGCTAAACCCAATTCTACCTTCTTATTCGACACCCACCCGACACTGAGGTTACAGCCCCACCTCCTCCTCACCTTGGGTTTTTCTTTCTACAGACACCCCAATATCATCCTCTGGCCCTGGCAAGGCAGCAACTTGGGGAGTCAGGTCTAGTGGAAAGATGGCTTCTTTGTGTACACTATAAACAAGAAGACTGAAACAAAATCAAAGAGGCGCCGAGCTTGCCTGCAGGGGGGGCAGTTGCAATGGGTTCCCAGTAGCCTTTAGGACCCCTGCAAAGGGCTATCCTAGCAGTTCACTGGCTGCTTATCCCACGGGAGCTTTAGGTTAACAACGGTCAGGGTCAGTCTCCTTTATTCATCTCTTCATACAAGTGAGGGACACACAGGATTTTAGCATGGGGATTAAAAAGGTATTAGCAGCTCTTGGTATGTGTCTGCTCTCTGCCAACTTAACCTCTGACCTTTGTCCTTCAAAATATCTTCACATGTAACCTCTCCAAATGTTAAAAGGTGTATTCTTGTTTTGTGGCCTTTTTTTAATCAGATGAGAATAAATCCAGGGCTGTCTCTCACTCGTAGCTATATGTCACAGTAGAAAGCATGCATGGCCTGACTGTGGCCGTCCAACGCCAGGTGTCAAGACCCAGTGATTAAGGGATGGCCTACAGATCCCTGCCTCAGTGGAGAGGCAGGTTGTATGACAATAAAAAATTTTAATGTCTCTGGTCTCTTTTTCGCTCGTGTGCCAAATGAGGAGTGGCAGCAACCTCCAGCCTTTTTGAGACTTGCCCAAGCAGATGCAAAGAGAGTGAAGAATTACTAAAGTTAACCGCTGTGATTATCGCTTTGTATTCTACCCAGGCCTTTGCATTTCCTTTCTGCAAATGTCCCCATTGACAGCCTTGGCAGGGTTCCCCAGGGCCTGTCTAGGAAGCAACGTTTTTTGTTTTTTTCTCACACATGGGTAGCAACTCTTGGAAGCCCATGGCGCCATTTGTCCTTAAAATCTCCCAGGATCACGAGCTCTCTGGATTAATTATGAGTGGTACAGGAAGAGCTCTCTGAGGACCATACTAACAGCCTGGGCACTGGGCCAGGAGCAAATGGTTTTTCCTCCCTGTAATTTTTCCATACCCTTTTGGTGCTGGGAACCCACTGCTCCTGTACCCAGGAAGGGCTGGCCCAGGAACCATTAGGGCATGAGGGGAGAGGCATCAGGGTGGGAGGATCCCTGCCCACCCCCATCCCCCAAGCAGGTCAGGGCACTCTGACTGCAAAGTTGGCCCTGCAAGGCTGCTTCTGTCTATTCCTGCTTTTCCCTCTGGAGGGACCTGCCTGGTGTCTAAGAGAGCAGTACATATAGTGATGGAACCACAGAGCTTAAGGCTTAGACTAAGCTAGAGCTAGGCTCACAAGAGAGTGGCTGGAGCCACTGTTTCACAGTGGGGCAGAGCTAGAGACAGGCCGCCATTCCGGAGGTACCTTCAGACCTCACCCTCTTCTCCAGATACATGGAAGAAAGAGAAGGTCTAGGCAGTCCTGTTTTACTCCTTCACGTGACAGCAATGGGATTTCAGAAACCATCAGGCTCTAATAGGACAGGAAAAGGAAACATTTTAGCTTCTGGGTACAGTCACTGAGCATCCGTAGCATCCAAGGGGCTAGATGAACCACTGTTGGGCTGATTCTGTGGATTCTGTCTGATGGTTTCTTTAGGATATGACCAGAGGCTATCGCATCATTGGAGATCTCTTGCTTTCTCCCTCTCCCTCTTCCCTTTCCCTTCCTCCTCTCTTCTTCCTCTCTTCCCCCTCTTTTTACCCTGATAGTGACTTACAGACAACTTGGTCCTGAGGATGACTCCAAGAGAAGCAAAACCCAGGTCTATTTTATAATCTCAAAGCCCAATATATAGCTCAGAAAAGATAAGAGGCAGTTTAGATAGCAGTACAATATGTACTCTAAAGCTGAAACACAGTTTGGCTGTCCATTGAGATAAGAGTGCCTCTTGTAGAAGGCAATCATTAATCAGGGCCTGGCTGGCTGGCTGAGGATTTACATGGGTAAGGGCAGAGTGTCGGGTAGCAGTCCCGCTCTCCACACAGGGCACTGTAGGATTTGAACTCTGAGAGCGTGGGGTAAGGGTGTGATGCAGCTCAATGCACACATTCAGCACTGCTGCTCTGGGGGTGTGAGTTTGTTTGGACCAGGGGAGGAAGGCCCAGATTCAGGGCAAGTGCAATCAGCGAAAGGAAAAAGGCCAGGGGCTTGTTAACTGAGGCCTCGAGCATCGCCCGATACAGAGAAGCCTGCAATTAGGCGTGAAGGAAGGACACAACCAGGCAGTATTCTACCCACTCGTATTTTTAGCTTCCTGAATGTTTGTATATTTTTAAGCACCTAGCCCGAGGAAGCTTTCCTCTTCCTTCAGTGGTTGCTTGAGTTTTGAAGACTGCGTAATTACTTGAGCCTTTGCCTTCTTGTTCATTGCCTTAATTTTCCTATAAATCCTCCAATAGTCATGAAATTCATTGTTTTTTTTTCCTTTGACAATATTCTTGAGTGTAAGGGTATTGGGGAGTCCCTGCTGCCGGCTGGGCTGATAGGAACCTCTCCTTCTGTTGGAAGCAAGGATACACTGGATAAGGTCACACCTAACTCAGAGATACCTTCAAACTCCTGTAGGCATGAGCCTTCCTCAGAAAGCACTGAGCACTCATCACAGAAGATACAGAGACAGCAGGTGAGTACAATAGATGCCATTCTTCAGAGTCCCTGGCTGCCTTACAGATGACCCTCTTGTCTCATCTCTCTCTCTCTCTCTCTCTCTCTCTCTCTCTCTCTCTCTCTGAAAGCATAATAACACTCAAGAATGACAACAATGTAAATCGCCAGCATCATTAGGCAGAACCTTGATGAATTAAAATTGCATACATCAGGGTAAGGCTTGGTTAGGGGCCTCAAAGGGAGCCGGGTGCTTGCATGCACAGATTTCCGTCCAGTCTAAAGCACACAGTCAGGGTTCCACGGTCTCAGGCTCAGCAGCGTGATAAGATCATCCTTGTCTGGAAAGGACCAAATTACCCTGCCGTTTAGTTCCCCTCTAATACTCATCTCCCAGAGACAAATCACCCAGAAGCTCTGATGTGGTTGAGTCTCCAAAAGGCAAGATCTGGCCACAGAGTCAGTCCTGCTTCTCACAGCATGTGGGCTAGGGAGCTGGGCAGAAAGTCTAAGACATTGCCTAATGAAGAAAAAAAAAGTCATATTTGGATCACCAAGCAAGCCCAAAAAGTCCTGTGTGTCCTTACAGGTGTAAATCCCCAAAGCAAAACAGAGCCAGTAGGTCTCGAGTGTTGAAGAAAGGCTGGGAGATTTGGGTGCCTGACACAAATAACAGGAAAAATATTTCAGATGTATGGCTGGGCATGAATCATGAACAAAAATTCTACCATAAGACTCCAGAGAAGTGGGAGAAGTAATCACCTGGGGGACAAGTCTTGGTAACCACCAAATCTAATCGTCACTGCCAAGAGTCAGTATCATAAGTATCTATTCTCAGCTGTGAAGGGGAACTGCTTCCAAGAAGTTCTAGCAATTTCTATGATGATGATGATCATGATTTGAAAACAAAGTAAAATTATATTGGAGAAACTGAGAGTTGCCTTCTTCTGAGCCAAAGACCAAGAGGACAGAAACCCCAAAACTGTAACTTCAAACAAACCTTCTCCCTTTATAAGTTGATCAGCTGGCTTATTTGCTGTAGTAACGGGAAGCTGACCATCACAGAGCTGCATCCTGCATGAAACCTAAATTTTGTACACCTAATTCTTAGGTAATCACGTGTTGGCCTAATGAATAGAACAATAACACCACAATAGCTATTCATCTTCATTTGTGGGATATATGCTCATATTTTAAAAATTAACAAGAGAAATGATTTAAGATGAACACAAAATGACCCAGAATGGCCATTTGTCACAGTCACCAACATAGTACATGATGCAAAGTTACCTAAAGGACAACGTAGAAAGAGCTGGAGAGTTCTTGTTTGAAGCCTTAAGACGAGGCTGTTCCCTACCGTGCAGTAAGGAATCACCTTGGGCTATTATATGGATCTGGAAATGTTAAGTCCAGACACTTAGGAAGATGAAGAAGTAAAAGGGGCCATATTCACTCTCACTATGTCATGGTGCTACATAATTCTCAAATATTTTTATAGCCTAACAACCCAGTGGAGAAGGTGTCCCCATCCTACAGATGAAGGGATTGAAAGCCCAGGCGTAGCCAATGTTTCTGCTATCAACTGAATAAAAAAAAGATCATTTATGACCTAAGTTTGTCGGAATCGCAACCAAAGAATCCAAGCCCCAGTGTTCCCCAGAGGCACATGTAGGACAGGACATCAGCTAACCCACATTAACAAGGCACTCTTTCATTCATGGGAGACAGGGATGATGGGGAAAGGATCTTTATTTTGTCCCTCATTGGGTCCTCCCTGCCCCCTCCCCGTACAGTTACCCTCAGGCATGTTTCTACGAAGCAATTTGAGGTTTCAATGTCCCGTGATGTCAAGCTGCCAAGCAGGAAAGGAAAGCCAGTTTTAACAATGCATCTCATTTTTCACCAAATTAGTACCAACACACTTAGGGATGTTAAGAGGAAAGTCTAACTTGTCAGCTGCTGGCAAACACAGGCCCATCAGTGTAAATCTGTCCTCGGTGGGGGTAGGGGTATTCCCCCAGTGTGCAAGGCTGTTGTTCTTGGCTATATGATGGACAAAACCTGGTCTCTTCCCTTTTAGTCTGTGGTTCTGGAAGAGTCTGGCACTGGCCTGCACAGGCTAAACTCTCTTTTGCCGTAGGCTCTCTTGTGATTCTTTGCACCTAAGAAGGCTGGCTCTGAGGTAGTGAGGCGACAGGGCCACCCCTTTCTTCTCCCCAGGAATAGAAGCTGCCTTATATCAACTGTCTACCACCATGGACTCTCCCGCCTCTCTGTTCACAAAACGGAAACAGATGAATCCAATCAAACATAAGCCCCCGAATTATGGCTTCCTTTATACCTTGTGGTAAAGGAGTTTATACGTAATTGGAACATGATTTTCTCTGGTGGTTTCAGAGTTGTTCCCAAACGTAAAAAGGAACCGTTCAGTTTGGGAACGGGATGGTTTCGTTCAAACCAATCCATCATGCCTCTGAAGGCTGAGGGTGGGTCAACTGAGTGAAACCAGGGAAGCAGCTGGTGGGTCAAGGCCTCTGTGGCTCTCCGCTGGCTGACAGGATCAGACAGTGGGTCAGCTTGAGGAGAGACACAGAGACCCCTTTCAACAGCTGTGAGGGCTCTGGGAAGTGAGACTGTCACAATTGGTGGTAGAAGCCATTGACTGGCCTAAGCCCTCACCCAGCTATACTGCTGCAGACTCTTTTACTGGACCAAGAAACAGGGAGGGAAGGCCCTCCCTCTCTCAGGTCAAGGTGGCTCAGCAGTCAAAGACTCCACATTTTATAGACACTGTTATAGACCCTATTTAAAAAAACAATAACAAAAAAAAATCAAACCAAAAACTCCGGACTCCTCCAACAAACATGTTTCCACCAAAAACCACCCTGGTCCCCATTCATCTATGGTCATGTGAGCCTTTAATGAAGTCAACACAGACAACAGCAAAGGCCACTTTACACTTGGTGTTTTAAAATCTGGATTTGGATCCCGAGTGCTTTTTCCTAAAAAACTATTAACAAAGCCCATGGGTTAATATGTCCAAATGGGGCACCCAGATAATGATCCTATAATATTTAGGCTAAAAAAAAAGGAAAATAATTGTGCTTGCCTCCATAATAGGAGGTATCTTAAAAGCTTTGGCCTATTTATTTTCTATGGTTTTGCAAGCCCCAAAAAGGAAATGCTCGATTTTGTCAGAGAGGATTGCTTACATGGTATGGAAAAATACGCTGCTCCAGGTCCTCAGAGAGTAAAGGCTCATTAGAGATGTTACTCAGCTCCATGGCCTCAGCATGTGTCTTAGTTCAGGTTTCCATTGCTGTGAAGCGACACCACAACCAAGGCAACTCTTATAAAGGAAAACATTTAATTGCAGTTGGCTTATAGTTCAGAGGTTTGGTCCATTATCATCATGGTGGGAAGCATGGCAGCATGTAGGCAGACATGGTGCTGGAGAAGGAGCTGAGAGTTCTACATCTGTATCTGCAGAAAGGAGGAGACTGGATACCACACTGGGCAGAGCTTGAGCGTAGAGGACCTCAAAGCCTGCCCCTGTAGTGACACAGTCCCTCCAACAAGGCCACACCTCCTAATAGTGCCTCTCCGTATGGGCCAAGCATTCAAACACATGAGTCTGTGGGGGCCGTACCTATTCAAACCAATACACTGTGGTTCATCCTTCAAGTTCTCCTAGAAGAAGACAGAGTGTAGGGGTATCTTTCCTCACTCATCATAAGGGTCATGAACAACACCCCTAGAATATGACAGATTAACAAGGAAAAAAAAGCATAATACACTTATTTAATGAAACTCTTATGTGTTGAAAGAGGCTTTGAGCAAGACCCAAAGAACCAGGACAAAGGTTCTCTATTTCTATGCATAGAGTCTAAGGCGTGGTTCTCAGTGGTCCAAGTAGTGAAGAAAGGAGTTAAGAAAAGCCTTCTGTTGTTAGGAATCAAGGAGCTCGGAGCCTCTGGACCCCCAGGAGCTCCAGTGGCCCTAGGACTCTCCATTAGGTACAGAATAAAATGATCAGAAGTCCTGAGCATCATCGCCAGGCAGCACAACAAACCACACTACCATTCTTATGAAAAGTTCATGGTAACAGCAAAGGAACAGGCCCCGGTTTCGGGAAAAGAAAAACCTTCTCCAGCGTTTTCTCCAGATAAGTTTTATGACTAAACAGAACCGAATCCATGGCTGGGATTAAAAACAACCAAATGGAAGATCCCTTGGAGTTTACAATGTGTTTTATGCCTGTGATGTCATCTAACCCTCACAAACACCCTCCAAGTTCTTCTTGGACCTTGAGGGTTTGTGGAAAGGACTCCTAGAGGAGTTCGCTTCTGCGCATGCCCGCAGCAGGCTTGTGCCCCTGTTCTGTTTGGGAAGGAAACTGAGGCTTTTTCTAGGCTCAAGGCTTCGACGTGAGGAAGGAAGCTACCAGCCCAGCAAGTCAGATCGATTGAGTCAATTCTGGCCAAGCCAGAAAGAGAAACACCCTGCAGGTAATTCACTCACGTGTGTGCCACGAGCAGAGGCTATCCCCAACGCTGTAGATGAAGGCATCAAACCCGGCAGCTAGTCTGAGTTGGCATAGCCAGGGCGTAGTACACACGCCCCGTGGGCCCTGGTTCTGGCTCACATCCTACGGTAAGGCTGTTTAGTGTCTAGCAGTTAGGTGCAGCTTCCGGTCTCATCTCAGGCTGTGCTAGTAGGTTTGTTTGTTTGTATGTTTGTTTCCTTTTGTTTGTATGTTCAGCATACAGGAAACTAATGAATGAGGAAAAAATATGACAATGCTAGGAAAGGTGGTTCATGTTCAGAACTCCCCCACAGCCTTGGTATAAACCATCAAAATGACGGCACAGCCATCGTTCCTGACTGATGCTCTGCTGAAGGCAAATGCTTTCCTTCACTGCTGAAGCTAACTAGTCCCCAAGTTTCACTTGTCTTTGTAAATGTGCAAAGAGCCGGTTTCTTCCCCTCATCACTGTCTAGTCTGCAGTCTTGTTCGGGGTGAATTTAGCAAGTCTGACCCGAGCTCCTGCTTCTTGCGAAGCTCACACCACCATCCATTAGGTTACAGCGTGAATGCCATTTCTGAACTAGCACACACCGGTCCTCCGTAGCCACCTATGAAATAATTAATAATCTCTTTCTTTTCCCACCCTCTTTCTCAAGTGTGAAGTCATTAGCAAAACTTGTTCAAAGTGACTGATCACTACATCCAAACAAGGACTCCTCCTTGCCGTGAAGGTCATGGGTCAGACACGAAAGCAGGGTGTCCTGGCGCCCACAAGGCGCTTGGGGCAAATTAACCACCAACTTAGCGGGTGAGGCCACCCAGTCCTATTTAGAACATGTGGCAGACACAAGCTTCATTTTGTTTCACTTCCTTTGAATAAAAATGTGTCTGATGCTTCACCTACAATGAAAATATCCTACAAGCCGTAAAAAAGAAAAGTAGCAACACGCTTCATAGGCATGCATAGCCAGGAGATAATTGTCCAATTCTGTTCACTGGGGTCACCGCCATCCCCCAGAACGGGGCTATAAAGTGTGCCTTGTTGTGTGGTAGCGCCTCGAAATATTATTCATTGAAAGTTTATAATAACAAAGCATTACCATAATAAATACCAGCCACAAGAGTCTCCTATAGAAGAGGCTCCTAAGACCCTGTTCATATCCCCAACCTTCGGTTTAAGATTAAATTTCACTATTTTAAAAATCGGAGATTCTAAATCCTAACAACTTTAAAGCTTGAAATCGATACCCTTTTTTTCTTTTTTTTTTTGAAAGAAAACTGAGATCAGAACTCTCAGAAGGAATGATCAAAATGACAAGAAACAAGTCAGATGATGTGGCCAAGAGGTTTTCCTTAGTTCTCCAGTCAGGAAAACACTGAAGTGTCTTATCTCCCTCAAAGCCCCAAAGCCAGTGTCCCAGGCCAAGCAAGCCAAAGTTGTTTTAAGAAAAAATAAAGACACAAAAGACCTCTTAGGCAATTCACATTTAAAGTGTTACTTAAGCCCACAGCTCGGGTCATTCAGAAACCAGCGATCCAGGGTGGTAGACGGCAAATAAAAGAAGAAATTATTTACACTAAAGATCAAAACCCCATACAGTAGAAAGAGGAAAGAAATATGGTGAGACTGAGGTTGTTTAATTATTCTGCTCTATTACTTTATCAGATGTTTCTTGAGGCAAGTAGGTTAGGATTTAGAGCTTAAAGGTTTAATTAGTATGTAAAATTTTGTTGGAGGGGCCCTAGAATGCCTTGCTTGAGAGGAGGTCTTACTTTTTGAAATCTGTTCATAATGAAGCATTGATAACTCCTCCCATTGGGCCAGTGAGCTCATGTAAAATGGGTCACCCAGTAGAGAGAAACCTTGTTTCTCCATCACTGGAGTTGGTAGTTATTAAGCTTGCTATGTATTAAAAGCAAACTAGAACCCATTTACCTTGACAATTACAAGAACCGTTCAAGAAATGTTTGCTTTGTCTTCTCTCATCCTCACAAGAATGATGTCATGTCAACGTACAATGAATTAGGAGCTCCATTCACCTCCCCTTACTTTGGCTTCATCACGGCAGCCTGCACCTCATCTACATCAGGGAAGGGGCAACCAGAGGAGCAGAACCACAATGAGAGGTATACAAAGTTGTCTTTGCAGGAACTAGACCTTATGAGCTCTTGTAAGCAGTCCACTCAAGTCTGTTAGCCTTGCATCTGGTACTGGGCCAAAGGTCAGCAGAAGTGATTTATGAGCTCTGGGTGTGAACCGGGGACTAATGGCAAACCAGAGCCCCTGAGGATGAGCTGGATCTTACAGGGTGTCTCATGCCATCAAAGCTCCAACACACACTCAGGCCTGCAGGCAAGCTGTCTCAGCTCCTCCCTAAACTCCACCCATACTAAAAGAGGCTGAAGGAGAGCTGGAAGGGATGATAGGAGCTGCACTTGTGGCTGCCTCTCCCAAGCAAGGTCCACAGGTCAACCCTCTGCTGTCAAACACATAGCCTTCTAAGTCTTGTTCAGGTCTGTCTGTTTGGCCTTGATCTACAAGTGTATGGATGGACATTCTTAGAAACATGGTGCCAGTTATCACAGTGTCCCCTGAGTTCAGCCACAGGAGCAGCCATGACCAATGGCATGTGAGGCAAAAGTCAGAGCTACGTGAAGGGTTTAAGAGGCCATAAGCCCTTGCTGACCCCTTCCATCTCATGCACATCTGAAGTGGGTAGTGAGCAAACTCATCACAAATCCAGTCACAGCTGAACACAGGGAACCTCAGCCAAGACCAGACGCAATGAGCTGAGCCACAGCCAACCAGGCCGTATGCAAGCAACAGTAAATGATCTTCATTGCTACTGAGTTTGGGGAACTGATACACACCCATTTTCACTCTTCTGAGTCATGATTTGTCTGACTACCCATCACGTCCATGGTCCTCAGTTCCTACAATCTGTAAGCATACATCCATGAAGTGATACAGGCAGAAACACTGGACCCACACTCCGGCCCACCTTCTGATTACTCTCCCCCTTTAAAAGCAACCACAGCACACATATATAAATTTAACGTCAAATCCCAGCCATGGCCATAGTAATACAAAACCTTTGGGAAAACATTGAAAGAAACACATAAGTTCTGCATGAAGGCAAACGAAATCTGACTGATGGGCATGGGAAGACACAGTGTTCCTACGTGGGAAGACATGGCGTTGACAAAAAGCCAACTCTCCAAATTAAATTATGAATGTCATTGTAATCCCACTTAAAATCCCGGTGGGAGTTTGGAAGAGATAAAACTCGCTAACATCATGAGGAGAAATAAATTGCTTGAGAATGACCCAGAAACAGCTTTCAGAGGTAAAGGAAACTGTTACGATGTGATGGTGGAGGCCCTTCTGGCCCTGGGACACCATGAAATCTCCACCTTAGAAGCCTTTGCGCTCTATTTCTTTGGCCGAGGAACTTTACAGAGATTTAATGAAAGCTAATGAGAGAGAGAGAGAGAGAGAGAGAGAGAGAGAGAGAGAGAGAGAAAGAGAGAGAGAGAGAGAGAGAGAGAGAGAGAGAGAGAGAGAGAGAGAGAGAGAGAGATTCTTAGCTACACATTTCTGTTCTTTGAGCTCCTTCAAATATCTAAAAGTTGAGACAGAAGATGTAGTCTGTGGCTTCTAAAGCACCTACCCTCAATCCCCATGGTACAGAATTTGTCTAAACAGCCTGCTGTGACTAAACAGCCTGCTTCCCAGATCACAGGAATGAGTGATGTCAAAAGTCTCAAGCTTTATGATGAATAGAGCTGAGGTTTTTAGGGAGGTATTTAAGACAAAGGCTTCTCCAGCACTCAGGGGCCTTCTGTTTGCAACCACAAGAAGCCCAAGGAAATCCCATGCAGCCGGCTAATGCTCAGCTATGGACTTTCTTGGTGGCAAGACCGTTCTTGGGCCACAGACTTTTGAATCAAAGGCTTACTGCCATAAAATATGTGAGAGCTCAAAGAGCAGGTTCACTCTGGCCAACAATCCACAGTTTCTTCAATGGGCCAGGGCCAGCAGGACTCAAAGAATAGCCTGGTAGGGATGCCCGTCCTAGGAGGGCTATAGCAGGAGGTGAGGGTGAGAGGTGGGCTTGGATGCATGGCGGGATATGGAAGGCTTAGCCTGACAGAGAACTTGCTAGGGAACTGCCTGGGTTGAAGTCCTTACCATGTAGGCCACGTCATTTTATGCAAATTTTCTAGCCCCTTAGAAACTCTATCCTCATCAATAGAAAGATAATGTTTCTGCATGACAGAACAACAGGAAGATGCTGTGTGCCTAGAACATAGTAGGTGCTTTGGATGTAAAGTGAATGTTGAAACCAGCATTAAGGGCCAGCAAAGGCTCAGGGGCAAAGCAGCATCTCTCCAAGCCTCATGAGCTGAGCTCCTCAAGTCCCAGGAACTACATGTGGAAGTTTTCCTCTGACCTATACACATGTGTCATAGGACACACACACACACACACACACACACACACACACACAAAGAGAGAGAGAGAGAGAGAGAGAGAGAGAGAGAGAGAGAGAGAGAGAGAGAGAGAGTTCGCATATGCGAAATAAAATAATTTAAAATAAAAAATCATGTTGCTATCCCTGGAGTTCAGACCTATTTAACAGGCAGCAGGGTTAGGGTGGGGCTGTCACTGCAGCCTGGGTATTGACTTGGGTTTCTCAGAGAGGATGTTAGAGCTGGGTTTTCAGAAATGAATGGGATTTTGGGGCTCGAGAGGTGGATCAGTGAAGTATTTGACCCTCAAGTAAGAGGAGGACCAGAGTTAGCATCCCAGATAAATACCAGACAAATCATAGCCTCAGAAGATAGAGACAAAGAGTTCTAGACAAGATGTGTGACAAGACTAGCTATATCTGGGAACTCTGGGTTTGATTAAGAGACCTTGACTCAAAAATAGGATGGAAAGGCTGGAGAGATGGTCCAGAGGTTAAGAACACTAACTACTCTTCACAGGACCCAGGTTCAGTTCTCAGCACCCACAAAAGGCAAGTCACCACTACCTGTGACTCCAGCTCTGGAGAATCCGATGCCCTCTGGCCGATACCCATGTATTTCACATAGGCTCAAGCAGGGATACACACACAATAAACAAACAAACAAATATTTTAAAATGAGTCAGAAGATCAATCAAGAAACATTTTCAACATAAGTCTTGGGTCTCCACATATACACATGTGCCCACAATCAGATACATATATACACACATACATACATACATACATACATACATACATACATACATACTACACCATATAACACATGAAAAGAAAAAGCAGAAGAGATTGAGTGGGATTTTGAAGACAGCTCATGATGGAAGAACTTACCAGAAAAAAAGCCAGAGCCTGTGTAAATGGAGAGGGAGGAAAGAGGCATCAGTAGACTGAGGACACAAGTAAAGCGGTACACTGTGTGTTGCAGTAAAAGTGGGGACCTCACCCATTAGGCAAGGGTTTCCGCTACAGGAGGCTGTAAAAAAGGGGAAACTCCGGGTCATATAATGCCAAAAAACCCCTCTGCCATCGTACTGTAGGTCCTGCTGAGCGTGGCATGATCTCAGTACTGCCAGGTCGATGTGGGGCTGACAGGCTCCTCCAACAAGGACCGTCAACATGCTTTTCCTCCAGGCGTCACAAGAAAATACCTTTCCACTGAAGGTCTACTCAGTGTCATGTCTGATCTAACTCTAAATACATTTCCATTTTTAAAAGGAGTCAAATGAGTAAGATCCCCCACCCCTCCCCCACTGATCTCTAGTTTCTCCAGCTGTTGGGAGGCAGACATTGGCCTGCAAGTTTATTTTCCACCTGCAGCCATAGCTTTCTCTCTTTCTGACTGAGACAGGACAGGTGAATTTGTGTGGGACAAAGACAGACTCGTATATCTTGGAAGTTTGAATTATTCTGAATATCATTGTAGACCAAGGGGGTGACGAGGGGGCAGGGAAGGGGCCTTGGCTTCTCCTTAGCATTCGAATCCTTTCCCTCATTTGTTTAAGTTCTGTTGGTGCAGTTGAGATTTAGAAAGTCTAATAAAAAATTAGCTTCAGGGCTGGATAAGTGGCTCAGAGGTCAAGAGTACTGGCTGTTTACCCAGAGGATCCGGGTTCAACTCCCAGCACCCACATGGCAGCTCACCACTGTCTGTAACTCCTATTCCAAGGGATGTGACACACTCAGACAGACACACATGCAGTCAAAACACCAACGCACATAATATAAAAAATACATAAATTATTTTTTTTAATTCGCTTCAGTGATCAGCCTACCCGCCCTCACTGGGTCTCTTGTGCTTCCCCTTGGGGGGGACTGAGGTGATTCTTGTTAGGATAAGATGTGTGTGTTAGGATAAGGTGTGAAGAGGCACAGTTACAGACTGGCCATCAGCTTGTCACCACACTCCCATATGGGACCAAATCACAACAACCCCTCAGAGTAAGTGCCACATCTGTAGAATGAAAAAAATCTGGCCCAAACCCCCCTCCTCAGGTTATGGTGACTTCAAGATCCCAACCAGATTTGCCTTTTAATTAATTAATTAATCAATTAATTAATCAATTAATTAATTAATTTTTGGTTTTTGGAGACAGGGTTCCTCTGAGTAGCCTTGGCTGTCCTGGACTTGCTTTGTAGACCAGGCTGGCTTCACACTCACAGCTATTTGCCTGCCTCTGCCTTCTGAGTGCTGGGATTATAGGGGTGTGCCACCACTCCTGGCTCAGATTTGCCTATATTTTTTTTCATCTATTTGGCTTAATTTAAGCTTTCGCATTGAAACTTGCTGTGCTGTAGACCTTGGCACAATGCTACTCAAAGTGTATGTCGTTGGCCCAGGCAGGCAGATTTGCAA
Source organism: Acomys minous (assembly GCF_964271855.1). Classification (NCBI taxonomy): domain Eukaryota; kingdom Metazoa; phylum Chordata; class Mammalia; order Rodentia; family Muridae; genus Acomys; species Acomys minous. Next base: position 85,654,332 of record NC_140494.1, on the reverse strand, counting down.
ACACTGTCACCGGACAGTGTTCATGATAAGTAGATGAAGCTGGCAAGAAATATTTAGAAATTCATAGCCATTTGACATGGCTACACCATCCAGGCATTGACCAATGGCCGCATATGGTTGAGCTACATGCCCAGTTGCAATGTAGCAATTAAGGCGAAGAATCCCTAAGACCCAAGAAGGCTGGTTTCTAGAACAACCAAGCTAAAGCTGGGCCAGTTTTCAGCTGGCTGGTGGGGCAATGGATACCCGAATACAAACCGTGAACCTGACCTTTGACCTTTGTACACTGCAGCCACAAGCCAGAAACACAAAGCTGTAAACCCAGATCCGTTCTCCCGGGTGTTCCAGAAACTATTTCATTTGCTAAGGACTGAACTTACCATTCCACCCACATAGCCTGAGTGGCACTTGCAGCTGTCATTAGCCTCAGAAAAGACACATCTACTGTGATAATCTCTCATGAAATGAGGGGCCAGTGATGGTCTTGAGATCACAATGGAAAAAAGAAGAATCCAATATGAAAAAGACAAAGGAAATGACAGTGAGATTAAGTGGGATCTTCACTTAGAATCCACTGAGTACTAGTCTCAGGATCTGAGGATGCTAAGATCTACAGAGCTTCAGGACCATGTTACTACACACATCCTCCTGCGGGCTTTAAACCATCCTAGGCTACTGCACACATCCTCCTGCGGGCTCTAAACCATCCTAGGCTACTGCAGTGGTTTAAATAAGAACACCCCACCTCACCGCACCTCCCCATAGACTCATGCATTTGAGTGCTTGACCCATAGGAAGTGACACTATTAGGAGGTGTGGCCTTGTTGGAGGAAGTGTGTCACTGTGGAGGAAGGCTTTGAGGCCTCCTGTGCTCAAGCTCTGCACAGTGTGGCCCACAGTCTCCTTCTGCTGCCTGCACGTCAAGATGTAGAACTCTGAGCTCCCTCTCCAGCTCCATGCATGCTGCCAGGTTCCCACCATGATGATAATGGACTAAACCTCTGAAACTTTAAGTCAGCCCCAATTAACTGCTTTGAGTTGCCGTGGTCATGGTGTCTCCTCAAAGCAATAAAGCCCTGACTTATAGCTTACATAATAAAAAATTCTATAGAAATTGTAGCTAGATCATATTTTTAGGGAGTAATGGCAAGACAAAACCTGTATGTGTTCCCCACCACAGATGTACTCCTTTTAACTATTTTGGTTCAAACAGTTGAATCCTTGGAGTGGGGGGCATACGCACTCAGCAGGGCAACCTAACATGAGCCCAGGGCCTATTACAGATGTGTCCTCAACAGGCGCACGGACGGAATTTCTGCAGTTGTTCAGAAAGGTGCCCCTTCTTTCCCTGCCTCCCTTAGAAGTGAGCTTCGGTTTGGGTGGGGGACAGCACACTAAGCTTAAACACTCCAGCTCCAGATCCCCTCGCAGCTGAGATGGCTGTGACACTGTCCATAAATGCTGTGGGCTGCACTTGGGTGGATATCGTCTTAAAATGTGGGAAGGGAGTAGAGAACACAGAGGGACATATACTCAGCTGTGTCCCACTGAGTCACCCGTCACCAGCCTTGCTTCAGAGAACAAGAGGGCCCCACCATTTGGTCATGGTGAAGGAACCCAAGACAGGTCAGAGAAGTGGACTCTCCAGGCCCCACCCATGACCCCAGCTGTGACCCTAGCTGTGCCTGGGGACTGCTCCTCACCATAGGAGACAGAATCGGTGATTCCTTTGGGGTTCTGCTATAGGAGGTTTTGTTCCTTCCGTCTTATTACAGTCCTTAATCCGTATGAAAGGCGGCATTCCATCTGAATCGTTCACTCAGAAGGAGTGTCTCTCTTTGAACTAGATTCATGGAGTGATTGTCCCTTCGAAGAACCAGGCCATTCCAGGATGGGCCCAGAAGCGAGAGTTCCTTTCGGAGAAGTGAGGTTTTCCTTTGGAGGTGTCTTTCTTTGCTGGAAGGCAAGCTGACCCTCCACACACCACACGTGAGATGAGGTGACACGCATGAAGCCGCTCAACTGGTTTCATCCATTTTCTTTGGGTTTTGCTCTAAGGAAAATGGTTCCTCGCTGAGTTGATTTCACCCCCCGATAATTTTCTTTACACACCACTTCCTAATCGAAGAGGGCCCACATCGGGGGCAGAGAAACAGGAGTGATCCTTTCCCAGCCCTCTCCTGGGGCTCCTCAGGTCTTTACTGCACCGCTGGGCTGGCTTAGCAAAAGCAATTTGATGTCCAGAATTTCTTGGCAGCCGGCCACAGCTCTGTCTGCCTCAAAAGTACAGTCTGGGCATGCGGCTGAGCAGCCTCGCTTTGTTCTGCCTCTCTTCGGCTTTGTTCTCGCCGCCGGTGTGCTCTGTGCTCACAGTGGGTCTAGTCCTGTTGTGTTCATGAAAGCCGACGTAACTTTGGAAAATGAAATATACTTCCCCGTATTCCAGACCCTTTACTGCCTCAGGTGGACTCTCCAAACCTGTTATCTTGTGGGAGATCTCAGAGGGGAGCTTTTGAAACTAGATTCGCAAAGCCTCCATTTAAAATTGTACATGTAAAACTGTACCAGCTCCCAACTAAACCAAATGAAGAATCAAATCAATAAAATACCAGGCTGTTCTAATTAAAGTTCTAGGAGTTAGGAGAGGTGACACAATGCTTGAGATTAGCCTCGTCCTTCTCTCTAGGGCATGGTCCACCGAGAACTAGCCAAGATACTCAGATTCCCAGGAACACCTTTGGAAAACCCCTTGTCCAGTCAACTTACAATAGCAAGAAAATGCTCCCCTTTCAAGAAAGGAAGATGGAGACAGCCAGAGGCTGGGCCGCGGGGGTCTCTCCATGAAAACATCTAGAGCATCTCCAAATTATTTTTCATAACAGATGAAATTGTATATTTGAACCATAAACATTAAGATGTTATGAAGTATTCATCTGCTATGGTTCACTACCAAATAATGCGGCTCATTTTCAAGCTCCTCGTATTTTGTTTGTGCTTGTATTTTTGTTGGGTTACTACTTGTACTTTTATTTATTTTAGAAATATTTACTTTAGAAATAGAGCTAGAAGCAAGATTGCTAGGGCATATAGTGGTTGAGAGGTGTGTGTGTCTGGGTGTGTGTCTGTGTATGATTTGTATGTGTGTGTGTACATATTTGTGCAGCTGTGTATGGTGTGTGTGTGTATGTGTGCTCGTCTGTGTGTTTGTACGGCTGTGTGTTGTGTGTATGCATGTGTGTTTGTGGCTGTGTATGGTATATATGTGTGTGTGTGCACATGTGTATGTGTCTCTCTGTGGTATTCATTGGCACACTCACTCACACACATTTGCGTGAAGGACAAAGAGTCACTTTGTCCTCCTCTGTCACTCTGCACCTTACTTTTTGAGATCCTGGAGCTTGCCTTTTTGTCAGGCTGACAGGCCAGTGAGTGCCCAGGACCTGCCAGTCTGTATCCCCTGACAGCACTGGAATTACAAATGCTCGCAGTGGCCCCAGCACTCACATGGGTGCTGAGGATCTGAGCTCAGGCTGTCGTGGTTACAGAGCAAGCCCTTCCCACTCTGAGCCCCCTCCCCAACCAACCTCATTAGCCCTGGTTTATCCTCCATTGTTTTCCACAGTTTGGCACCAATTTAGATTAGAGCCCTGTAAGAAGATTCCCTTTCCTCTCCATCTCCACAACGCGCGTTATCATTACTGCTTGTGTTAGTCTTAAAGGCCTTTTAAAGCTTATCCTTTCACCCAACCCAAATAGATTTATGCCATCACTCCCTTTAAAAGGTTTTTATTAATAATCTGAGATTTTATAATTGACCACATTCATCCCTTCTCTTTCCCTTAACTCTTCCGAGATCCACCCCTATCTCCTTGCCCTACTCACAACTCCATGTCCTTTTTTTTTTTTTTTAATAATCCATCAACTTTAGTTGTGCTGCTCACATTACTTCTGCCTATGGGGCCATTTACTGGAGTGTAGTTGACCTACCAGGAGCCACATACTTGAAGAAAAGTGACTCTCCCTCCCCCAGGATCCATCTATGCATAGTTCCTCAGGTAGGGGTGGGGACCCACAAACTTCTCACACACACCATGCTGGAACGTCAACTGGCTTAGTCTTGTACAGGTCATGTGCAGGCAGCCAGAGCTGCCGGGAGTGCATGACTGCAGCAGTCCCATCATGTCCGGAAGACGCTGTTTTGTTTTGGTACTCTCCAACCCCTGGTTCCTACAGCCTTCCTCCCTTCACTTCCACTGGGGCCCCAGAGCTTTGGGGGTGAGGATGCGATGTTCATGTCCCATTAGTGACTCAGCACTCCACTGGTGCTTATTCTCTGCACTTTGACCTGTTGTAGGTCTGCGCATTAACGGCAGTGCACTCTGTAGCTTCCAGTATTGTGAGTGAGAGCAGCTGTCAGATTCTTTGACTCCCAAGAGCAGATGCACCATCATTAGACTATTCAGCCTCTAATTGTGTAAGTTGGTCTAATAAACCCCCACATATATGACATATACATACATATCCTGTTGCTTTTCTTTCTCTAGGAACCCTGATTAGTATGCTAATGCTTCTCAGAATACTATCAATATACATAAGCAGATATACCTAAATGGAAAAAAGATCCTAGCTCCAGCAGAAAATCAATTTTATTACCAGAAGAACAGAAGAGTAATATATGCATATTTGTATCCTGGAAGACCAAGTAAAATTGGGTCACATGAAAATGCTTAACATAGTGCCTATTCTAGTTTTCTTTTGTTGTTGTGATGAAATACTCTGACCAAAACAAAAACAAAAACAAAAGAAAACAACAACAACAACAAAAACCCGAACTTGGGTAGAAAAGGGTTTTTTTCGCCTTACGTTTCCATGTCACAATATATCATTGGCTTGCTCGGGCTCTCATGCTTAGCTAGCAGCCCAGGACCACCTAGCTAGGTCTGGTCCACAGTAAGATGGGTGTTGCCACATCTACCAGCACCCCAGCCAGTACCCACAGGCATGCTCACAGCCCAGTCTGATAAAGGAAGTTCCTCAGTTGAGGTTCCCAGGGAACTCCAGGTTGTACCAAGATGACAATAAAACTAACCATCGTGGTGCCCGACACGTCACAGAAACCATTCTGAAGATGCCGGAGATGCCGGAGATCATGTTTTCATATGTCCTTTCTTGGAGAACAGATGAAAGTTCTCTGCGTGACTTAGAAAACTGGAAAACGTGGGTGTAACTAGCCTTGCCTACCCCAAACCCTCAGGAAGTTCCACATTGAGAGAGTACAAGGTCTTCTGTATTTGTCACTTTAATATGTGTCCACATTCTGACACTCTTTCGCTTTGTTCTGTTGTTGAGGTTGTTTTTTTTTTTTTTCATCTTTTATCGATCGTCAGGCCCACAAGAAGGGACCTTTCACATAGCCAGTGAAGAACCTTTGTTGTGACTCAGCAACAGAAGCTTCCAATTTATTTTGGAATAACTGGCTTCCTTAAAAATGATTTCTTTGGATCAGCAACAGAATCAAATGTTAGAATGAAAAAAATCTTTCCTATTTCCTGTTGTGACTTGGATTCATTTTATGACAGAGAGGGAGAGGTAGGGGCCCCAGGTGAAGCAATTTCTACTTACGCCTCACCAGGACCACTGTGACGTTCCACCACAAAGTTGTCCCCACGGCTGACAGCGAGAACTGATACTGTATTCAGTCGTCAACTTTAAGTACATGTGCATTCATGTGTACACAAATACTTTTGTATGTTTCTAGCAATACCTATGTGCATGCAAGCATATGCACACACACATGAGTTAACCAAGACTTTGGTAGTGTGTAGTGGAAGTAAGATCCCAAAAATAAGTGCCTTCCATTTTCACTTTACACCTCAATGTTTCTTGGGTAGTTCTTCACCCATTATTTTCTGGCAAATATAGAATTGTGACTTATAGAAAGAAAATTAATGTCTTTTGAGCTTCCCTTTTAAGCCAAACCCAGTACTAGACAGTGTACCCTTTTGTGAACTCATGCAACAGCTCTGAACACCATGAATCACCGTTGTCATCTTAAGGCAAAGGACCCTGAGGTCAAAGGTCACCACTGGGGGGCTCTGCAGAAAATAGAAATTGCCAGGTCTGCTGTTATTTCAAAACCGCAGCTCCTCACACCTTAACACGGTGCTAAGGACCGTGTTATGCTCAGCGCGATACGGCGATCACACTGGTGTGACGTCCTGCCTGAGTTCCAGCCTGAAGACGGAGAACCTCCAGAGAGGAGGCTCCCCGGGGGCAGATGAAGACATCTGGAGGGGAGGAGGGGGCATGGTTTTAAGGGGGAGTGGAGGAAGACCTGGCTCTGAATTCCCACTCTTCCAGTTACAAGTTGTGTTTCTTTGGACATCCTTAAGAGGTCACTTTGAACCTCTAGTTTCCATGAATAATAGTGATAACATTAATTACTCAGACGAATATGCGTGCTACATAAGGGAACATACATGGACGCTTCCCGCTCAGGTCTCTGTACAGTGGCGATTCTGTCAACCTCTGCTTCTTTCACCCATCTCTGAGACTCCATAGAGTTCACAGACTCTTTACACGGTGACAGATTTGTACTGATTTGTACTGAGCCGTGCCCCTCCTACCCAGTGTTCGACATCTCAATGACAGGGAGAGGGAGCCATGTCTTGAGTCTATGACACCTTAAAAAACTCAGAGTAGTGAAATAAGAGTGCAGCACAGTGGAATTACTGTGCACATTTCGTTTTTCCTTCCTTGTAATTGAAACCATTTTCAAGTTTTATTTAGCACCAAATTAATTTCACATTTTCATCAAGGAGCCTGATGCCTGAGTGATTCAGACTTTCCAACACAGAAACTCATAGCATTCATTATTGGTATTTTTCAAGGAGTTTATGCCAAAAAAAATAGGCCCATTCTTGTCCTTCTGTACAGTAATGTTTCATAAGAGCTAACTGAAACAAAACAAAAAACTAGTTACTTGGACCCAACTTTTTAGTTTCCCAAATCAAAACATAGGGCTGGCTGGCAGGGGTCAAAGGGTAAAGACACCTGCTCCCAAGTCTAATGACCCAAGTTTGACCCCCAAGATCCACATAGTAGAAGAGGACCAACTTTCACAGCTGACCTCTGACCTCCACAGCACACCATAGTGTGTACGCTTTCCCATCCCGTGCGCATGAAAAAGAAATAGATGTTCTTGAGGAATAAACTGGCTTCCTCTTGACCCAGGCTCAGAACTTCCAGGGCTTACTCATAAGAGAGAAATGCGCATTAAATAAAAATGTGGGGGTAGACTTTGGCCAACAACATCAGAAGAATGAAATCCCGTGCCTCGGTACCGCACAGGTCACATGGGCCTGCTGGGGCTAGCACAGACACAGGCAACGATGCACAGTGTATGCTGAGTACCTCCTGAACTTCTGTTTGTCCCAGCAGAGAAAAGACGAAGATCTGTTTAAAATCATATAATGTAAATAATTTAGGAAGAAGTCCAGAGTTTGAATCTTCAGGACATCACCTTAGCGTCCAAACCTAGCCACACTGGGCCAGGTAAGCAGGGTCACTGGCCTCCAGGACAGGCAGTGCATGCCTTCCAGAGTCTTCTAAAGCAGCACGAAGACTTTCCCTGAGGGCACACTGTGTCCATGGCTCCCACAAGACCTCACCTTGAGTGTTTTTAAGTTTCAATTTTAGAAATTATTTTTAATTAGCATACAAAATAATGTGGTCTGTTAGGAAACTTTTAAACACATATCTGCCACTACACACTAACTAAAGTCTCCCAACAGCTTTGCTTTTACCTTTCTGGTAACATCAGACGTAGATCTAGCTGGGCACGGTGACTCATATTTATAATCCCAGTGCTTGGGAATCTGAGGAAGGAGGAACGCAGTGAGTCTGAGGGCAGTCTGGGGGCACTTGTTGAGTTAGAAAACATCCTGGGTTACAGCATAAGACTCAGCCCTAAAGCAAAAAAGATAAACCTAGATTCCATACATGAGAGGAAACAAGCAATATTTATCTGCTAAGTGTGGCTTATTTTCCATAGCAATATGATCTGTAATTCTGTCTACTTTTCTGCAAATGGAACTGTTTCTTTTATGTGGTTTGTGGTACTTTGAATAATAATGTCGTCTATAGGCTTGTATGTTTGGATATTTAGTCCCAGTCAGTGGAACTGTTTGGGAAGGCTTAGGGGTGTGGAGGTAAGTCACTGGGGTACACTTTGAGCTTTCAAAATCCTGTACCATTCCCATTCAATCTCTCTCTCTCTCTCTCTCTCTCTCTCTCTCTCTCTCTCTCTCTCTCTCTCTCTCTCTCTCACACACACACATCAAGAGGTAAGCTCTCAACTGTTCCTGCCTTTGCTCTGCCGTAATGGATTCTAACCCACAAAAGCCATAAATCCCAAACTACATGCTTTCTTTTATAAGTTGTCTTGGTCATGGTATTTTATCACAGCAATAAAAAAGTAACTAGGACATGATTGAATAAAATCTCTTTCTACATGTGTACTTCCTTTCATTATCCACTCGTCTGTTGGATCCATAGCTTGTTAATAGCGAATAATGCAGTAATAAACACGGGCACGCAGGTATCTATGTGCTATGCTGACTTAGATTTCTTCTGATATATACCCAGGACTGCTATTGCTGGACCATACGGTAGATCTATTTTCATTTACTTTAAGGAACTTCCATCCTGGTTTCCACACTGATTATACCCGTTTGCGGTCCCACCAGCAGAGGAACAGTGCTCCTCTTTCCGTACAGGCCCCACTAATGCCTGTTGTTTGTTTTCTAGCTGACAGGTTTAATTTCTGTTTCCCTGATCGCAAAGTGTGTTGAACATTTCATCAAATGTTTATTGGCTATTTCTATTTCTTCTTTTGAGACCTGTCTGTTCGACTCATTTGCTCACTTCTTGACTGGATAATTTGTTTAGAATGTTTCCTTTTTTATTTTTTAGTTCTTTATATATTCTTATATTAATCCTCTCTTAGATTATAGATGGAGATAATTTTCTCTCATTCCGTAAGTTGTCTCTTCACTCTGTTGATTGCTTTCTTTGCTGGGCAGAAGCTTTTTAAAATGTTATGCAACTTAGTTTCATGCTACAGGAATCTGGCCCTCAGATTCTTTGGTTGCCTTTCTCTAACTCCTGTCTCGCCGGGCACTGAGAGCCTCTTTCAGCCCCTGCACTATACGTGCTGGCCGCTGTCCCCTGCACTTGGGACAGCTTCTGCTTACTTTCTCAGGCAAAGCTCCTACTTTTATGGTCTCCTTTTGTATCAGTTGATGACAATATCCCATAACAGGAGTCAGCACTTTAATCAGGAGTTTTTACTATGTATATAGAGCTCTGAAACAATATAAATCTATCTAATTCTGTAACTTCTTTATTAGCCCATGCCTTGTAAAAAGCCTCTGTGTACTCCCTTTTGCCCAAGCTGGAGTAAGCCACCAGTCAGCTTCTGTATCCATGGGTCTGCCAGTCCTTTAAGAAACACGTTTGTCTTCGGCCAGTACCTTGGAAATGATGGTCAGAAGATGACCCAAATCATTTCAAAATATCCATGTCTTGATATATGTTGATAACTGTTCATTTGCCCTCGGAACAAAGGGTGTTGTTTTTATCATCTGCCTCCCTGACTCTATTTATTTGTTTCATTGCAGGGAACCTGAGCTCTTGCACAGATGCTGGCTACTACATGTACCTATGTATATCCATCCCTACATGTGTGTTATTGCCCACATGTATGTTCTGATTGCATGGAGCCAGAGGAATTCCCATAGCTTCCACACTACAAGGCCTGCTACTGTCAAATGTAAAGAAACAAACAACACTTGATCCAAGGTTACGAAGAGTCCTGAGTGCAGCCTGGCACCACAGGAGGAAAATCGGAGTTTGATTCGGGCCAAGTCACTCTCAGTCCTGGCTCTCATTCAATCTGCGCCCCCCTCACACACACACACACACACACACACACACACACACACACACACACACACACCACTGCATCCAATGTCTGCACTTGCAGAAGTGCGCGGAGGAAGTCGCCATTCACTCTCCTGCCTGCGGCCTCCTGGAAATACTCGGAGAGCATAATACAGACTTGTGAAGTTCTAGTCCAAGGCCAGCTCTCCTAGTTAAGACTCTTAAGTTGTCTACTTCATTTAAATCAAGTATTGTGTTTGTACATGTGTGGGGCTTTTTTTTTCTTTAGAGAAAAATGGGGCCTATTGAGAGAATAATTCCATAGAAATTAGAAATATGTGCAGGTGTTCAGTAGGTCGCCTTTGCAAAGATGTGTTATTATAGTCATGTTTATAGGAACTGGATTCACAGAGAGGCCCACATAGGAATTTTACAATTCTCTTGTGCCCGGTCTTCCTCGATCTTGACATACTACCGTAGACTGGGGAAATCTTTTCCATTTCTCTAGAGGTGAGCTTAGAAGAGCAGTGAATACACCCCTGAAACGTTTCATTGTGCTGTCATACTTAATATTGAGCAATGGAAGAGACGCGCAGTTTGCGTGGACCACACAAATTTGACCAGCTTTGATTTGATTACAATGATGCTGCCTACTCCAGGGCCAATTCTCTATGTAAATATGAGAGCGATTTAAAGACAAATTTAACCCTCTGAGGGGCTTTTGTTTCCTGGTTGTTTATTGTTGATTGATTCAGAGTCTCACTATGTAGCTCAGGCTGACCTGGGATTCTCTGGCCTTCCTGCCTCGAGCCTCCAACTGAGGTGGCCACAGGTGTGCACCACCATGCCTGCCTTTCAAGTGTAGTGCTGTTTATAGGACTTCCTGTGTTTAAAATTAAATACTTCAAGTCATAGTTCAGGTGCTGTTCACAATTACTGCTTCCTCTCCCCGGCTTCCACAAATCGCTAAGTCTCTAGTGACAATATAATGAGAGAGGGAAGAGAGAGGAAGGAAGCAGAGCCAGCACTTGCTTACTGTCTTGTTCTCTGTTGGTTTTTGATTAATTTGATCTCAATTTAAACTTCTCACAATCATCACATGAGGCAGATATTATCTCCATCTTTACAGACGAGGAGAGAGGTAGGTAGGGCAATTCACTAGAAGAAACAGAGCTGAGCTGGAACTCATAGCCAGCTTGGGATGCTTAAAAAAAATCAGATACCATTTAGCTAAACGCTCCCAAACCAAGAAGGAAGAGCCATGGGGAAGGGCCTGGCAAGCTTACTCTTGTTGCCGACTTTGTCACTCTCTTGGTCCTGTGGTCACAGAGCCAAGGCTTCTCTGGGTTTGTCTTTGATGTACAATAGGAACAGCACTGCCTCTCTCTCTCTTGCCTCTTGTGGGCATCATGGCCATCAAATTGGGCATCAAAGGTTGGCAAGATGGTGCTGAAGTTCAAAAGTAAAGCACTTGCATGTTTATTGTTGGGTGATTCAGAGTCTCACTATGTAGCTCAGGTTGACCTGGGATTCTCTGGCCTTCCTGCCTCGAGCCTCCAACTGAGGTGGTCACAGGTGTGCACCACCATGCCTGTCTTTAGTTGGGGGAATAAGTCAAACTTGCAGCTCTGCCATGGCAAGAGTTGCAGATGGGGATGGGGTGAGAGGCTCCTAGACACTTGGCATTTTACTTTCAAGTGCAGACAGCAGACAGACACTTTGGCATAGTGGATACATAGTCTATCAATAAACCAGACACGGATGGGCCACGGTGCTGGGCTGCTAGTGTGTCGTAAGAGCTGCAAGAACACAAATTCACGGAATACTCAGCGGAAAGCCGCGATGTGGCGGCATGCGCACCAGGAAGCTCTCGTGCGTGAATGAAGTTGCCTGTAGGCGATGGAGTCTTCACTTCTACTCCTCAGGTATCCTCCATAAAATAAACACCATAAAAAAAGCTTTTCCCCCTCCTTCTCCATCAATGGAACTCACTTTCAGGGTTAAAGTATTCACTATCTTTAATCAGACCACACTGTCATCATTGGTCCAGGTAGAAAAGATTTTCATCCTTTAACCCATTTGTTCACCCATGAACTCATCCAGGTATAAGGACATGGGTACCCTGAGCCCACTTTTCTGCTCACCGGTGGGAGCCGGACCAACCAGTGTTGGCCAGTTACTGCCATCCCACACAGGAGTAACCAGGACCCAGAAGCCAAACCACCATCTCTTGGCTTTAGAGAGTTTGAGGTTGTGTTGTTTCTAAGATGTTATCAGACTTCTTTTGCTTTAATGATAGGCGAGACCTCTGTGTCCTGCGGGGACCACCAGATCGCTGCACTTCCTGCAGTTCACTGTGTGATGTTCTCCTGTGTGTGTTTGCACCATACGCCCTTCATTTTCCTGAGATAAGCACCACTAGGGTTATTTACAGTTCCACAACACTGTTAAACATTTGTGTTCACAACTCTTACAAGAGTGTGCTAAAAAACCAAAAAAAACAAACAAAAAAAAAACTTAACAGAATAAAGCTTAGTGAATTCCCAGAGTCATGACGCACACGTCACTTTCTTAGTGACAAACTTATTCAGGTTTTCCCATATGCAAAACCTGAATAAAATTACTACATACACATAACTGTGAAGATTTGGATAGTAATGCCAGAAATCCCCAGGGCCCCTCCTGGAAAGCAGAGCTAACAACACATCCGCATTTAAAGCTCTTTCCCAGTCAGTTTGATGCCAAGTCTAGGCCGATCTTGTTTTTGTTTTTATGTAGTGAAGGAGGAGCCCGTGGTACTGGCAGACTTGGCCCATCCCTGCCGGCGCCAGCAGCTCCCGTTCACAACCTGATGCTCTTTGCTGCCTCCTTGGTACTTGCTCCCTGAGCCTTGGGGCATACAGTCACTGGAAAGGGCTGCAAATTAGATGACGGGGTCTCAACGTCAAACCACTGTGAAAACTTGTGAAGGGGCGGGGGCGGGGGTGGGGGAGGGGGAGAACGCTGCAGACAACTAACAGACAGAGCTGTGCTGAGAACACGTCCAGGAGGAGACTCCTTGCTGACCCCCACCACACCTCAAGCAGCTGGCCTTTCAGACCCCCTCCTTTGTCTCTAGCTGGGCACCTCTGAGACCATTGGCCTCATCAAAGCCCGGAAGCCATGCTGACTGCTTCCTGCCTCAGAGCTGCTGTGCATGCTGTTCCTTCAGCTCGCCGTTTCTTCAGCCCCAACTCCCTTCATGGCTGCCTCTTCCTTCATGACTTAGTTCTTTACTTGAAATCATTCCCTCATCTGCCCCCGAATCTACCTATTATTAATTCCATTGACCAGCTGAGCATCTGGGTTTGTAGAGGTTAAGTATCACCTCCGAAGCCCCAGGAAAGAGCAGAATAGAGATTTGACTCCAAAGTCACTAGGTCAGAAAACTACCAGCAGAGGTGGCTAAGGAATCCAGCTGTGTTGGGTAACCTTTTCTTTTCTTTTCTTTTTTTTCTTTCTTCTTCTTCTTTTTATTTTTGGTTTGGTTTTTGTTTGTTTGTTTGTTTGTTTGTTTTTCAAGACAGGGTTTCTCCATGTAGCCTTGGCTGTCCTAGACTCACTCTGTAGACCAGGCTGGCCTCGAACTCACAGCGATCCACCAACCTCTGCCTCCCGAGTGCTGGCATTAAAGGCGTGTGCCACCACCGCCGTTTCTTATTGCCAACATAGTTTCCTTGAGAATTCCTCGTTTTCTATGATAGATCTTGGAGCTGTTATTCTTGTCCTTTTGCACAACACTCTGACGGGAAAATGTCACCTGACTTCCTTATCTGTTAAACAAACATTTAGAATGGTTACTTGGCCACACTCACATTACTGTTCCTGCACCCATCACACACTGCAATATCACTTATCAACGGGAATGCTTCTTCCCAAGTGTCACAGTCAGACTTTAAAAGCCAAGTAAACCCATAAATTTTTCTGCTAAAAGCAGAAAAGCTGACCTCTTCCTTAGCACATGGATATTTAATCTGTAAATTATTTTGCTCACAGCATTTCTTTTCCCCCTCCCCCCCCCAGGCTTAAACAGTAAAGTAACCCTTTTCATTTCCTTTTGTATTTCCCCAAGTGATTAGGAAAGTATTGCTCTTCAGAAATACTGGCCACATTTATATTTTCAATAAGTAGATTATGAGAGGAGGGTGTTTGAGCCCACTAGGTACATCCTGTCACTCCAGAGATGTAAGCAACCAAGGTCAACTGTTGAAAAGAAGCAACATGAGTCTTTCACACAGGAAAGAGGCAGCTGCTCGTCAGGGGGTTGTTGTTTTGGAAAAGCCTGGAGACATCCGCCGGCCACAAGCATCATTTCCTTCAAAGAGTCAATAAAGGCTGTGTCTCAAGGAGCGAGCCTGTGACTAGCCCTTGCTAACGTGGCTCAGTCCCTCTCCCAGCACTCACTATGACACTCACTTGACCTAAGTAAATGCAGGCTTGGGTCCTTGCTTATGCTTTGCTTAGTGGTTCCCAAGTTTTTTGCCATGGAAGTCTAGTCTGGTCATGTTTATATGACAAGCAGTTTAAGGTCGGGAACTGTTTCTTCTAATTCTTTTATACCCCATGCTGGCCTGTGAGTGCCTGTGTTGTTACCTTTGGTTTTTTTCCATTCATGCAGCCGCCCTCCTCGGAGCAACTTTAAGGTCAGTCTAGATACTGCGTTAGGCATTTCTGGGAAGAAAAAAAAAAACCTGAAAAGTTGTATATGTAAACTTGAGTGCAGTCACAGTGAACAGGTGCTAATTCAATACACAAGCTGGGAATTAAAAGTGATTGTGCTAATTGGGCAACAGAGTCCTTCTAATGTCATTTAGTGACTTTTATATAGTCTACAGCAAGTGGTGAGCTGCTTTCAACAAAATTCAATCACTACATTGAAAAAGAAATCAAGGTCAAACTTTACATAACAAAGGAAAATGACAATGTAGTAAATATGTGCTTAGGGTGGAAATGTGTGTACTTGACCTTTACTACAGTGCAACATTTTCAAGGTTTAGTCCCTGTCTATACATTGAGGATAAAAATATCTCCTTCAGAGAGTCATTGTGAGAACTCTGTGTGATAACATGACAGGAAAATGCTTCGCAGACTCTAGGCGACGAAAGATACTGCTATTGACGTGAATTGGGTCTAATTTCAAACGGCGGATGCTAGATAGTTCACTCATTTCAGATACCACTAAGCATATTATGGGATTAGGAGGCTCAGGGCCAATTACCCACAAAAGCATTTTAAAGCTTGGTTCTTCCCCCATGGATGCCAACAATTTGCTCAGGATGAGTGAATGCTTAAGAAAAATAAAAGTTTTGCCCTTCCTATTCACAATCAAGAGCCAGGCACGTGGCGACCACAGGAGCAGTAAGTTGGCCGCGCCCTCAAAACTGAGATTTCTCCCATCATCTTCTGGGCCAGGGTGAAATTACAAGCTTTATGTTTTATTTTAATTTTGTTTTCACAAGTCAGAGAAACCATAGCAAGAAGGTGGCTTAAGGTTCCTTCTTATGAAAAGGAAACCCAAACAGCGGAGTTCTGCCTAACTCCAAGAGAAGAGCTGAGGACTTTGGTTTAGACAAACAGATCGGCCCTGCCCTGATGAGGCCGGAGGCACTAGGATCCCACGTTCGGCTGCTTCTTCTACAGTAGATATTTATGCTGTGCCCTACCAAGGCCCGAGGAAAATATTCTCTCTGATTTTCACTGTCCTAACAGTGGGGCTCCTCCTCGCAGGACCCGAAATATCTGCACCAACCAAATGAAGCCAAAGAAAAAGGCACTTTTTCAAACTTCCCTGACAAAAAGCCAACTAAAGGCAAAGCTGACTTAAAAACTGCCCTGTAAAGTTTTTAAAAACTGGCATAAAGGCATCCCCACACCTACCGAACCCCAAAATGCCCAGCCTCCTTGCTTTGCTAAACAGAGAGATAGCAGCTGTTGTCCAATCTCACTGGGCCGTCCTGGCTTCTGTGCTGGCAGGCCCCGGAGCTTGGGTAAGGCAGTTGCTCAGCCCCACTCGGGTCCTTACTGTGAGTAAGCATGCCTACCTCACCAGGCTGCCATGGGGTTCAAATGAGATGGTTGGTTGTAAAGCACCATGCACAGTGCTTGGCTTATACCAGGGTCAATAAATACTTGTTTCTGTGCCCTGCTTGGCAGCTTTCTCCTCTTCACAGATTCTGGAACACTGGCACATCAGATGTTCCAGGCACTGGGGTGGGGGGGGAGGCATTATATAAATCTCAGCTCCTTGAGCAGACCACCTACGGTTGCTTGGTGCATCCACTCCATGAGCTGAGACGCTGCCAAGTACAGAGACGGGAGACCTCCGTGTGCACCTCTGCCCTCCTGCCTCTGGTACAAAGGGCAAGCCCCACGGTCCCCCAGGGGACATCAGGGAGAGGGTTTGGTGATCAGATAACAGATCACTTAGCCTCTCTGAAAAGCTTAGCTAATCCCCAAGTAGTTCAGCTATCTCTTTCACCCACCGTCGTCACCCACAGGATGACGTCAGTTCACCCCCAGGAGGCCCGAAGAAGCACTTTGGGGGCAGAACCATTCTAATCTGTCTGAGCTGTGCACTGAGCCCTCACCAGGCTGTAGGGCTCACATCCTCAGCTAATAGTTCACTGGTCTGTCTACCTTGGGCTGCCTATGGGCGCCAGGCTGCAAGTTCAGCACGCTGTGTTGCTAGGACCATTAGAGGAAGGAGGCGTGAGAAAAGGCGGAAGACTCCAAAGACAAGAGAGGAAAATATGCCACTCCTAGCTCAGTACTTCATCCAAAGCCAGCAGCAGCTTTACCCCTGAGTTTTAGGAATGCCAGTACCAGCCCCACTAAATCAGAACTACAGTGTGAAGCCCAGAATGCTCCTTTCATAATCCCCCATATAAATCTGATGCTTGTTATGATTTAAGAACCACTGACTTACCTAAGTAATGTTTTGTGGACAAAAGTCTCCACTTAATGGGGAAAGCCAAGATCCAGAGAAGCCTGTTTACAGTGAAGCAGAAAGCCTCGCTTTGGCACAGGAGCTCTTGTTATCAAATTAGAATGGAATTAGACTCACCTTGTCAAAGCCTCAGTTTCCTTATGTGTGAATGTGATTAAGCCCCAAAGAATCAGTAGGTTGCCTATAGATGACTTCTCCTGAGACCGAAGATCTCTGCTGCAGTTCAACTCCCATTGAGACCATATGGAAAGAAAGTGGCCTGTCTGTGCACTCCACCAGGGCTAGCAACACTCCCTGCTATTTGCCTGTAGCTCTCCTCAGTCGTGACAACCAAAACTACTCCTAGAGAACCAAGTCACTACTGGCTGAAGTAGTTCTGGATATTCAGAATAACTAAAACACAGGAGCAGTCTCTTCCCAGTGCTAGTATTCTCCTCCCAGTCTGTCCATCAACAAGGTATCAGAGTAGGGCATTTCTAGGGACCTCAGTGAGCTGCAGTGTCCTCATCTACAAAATGATAGGTGTGTGGCATCTACTCCACAGGGCCACAGTGAGACTGAGGAGTCAAAGAAACTACTCAGTAAAATTGCACCACACAGTGATGATCGTATCTTTTCATTCTCCTGATTGGGAGAGTAAGCAGGGGAAGAGACTAATTGAACCTTAAGGGTTGCTCTTAAATTAAAGGTAAAGGGACGGGCAGAGCCATGGAGTTAAAAGGGCAAGCCAAGATCACAGAGGAAGGTTGCGTCATCCAGAGCCTGGATGAAAGGCTGGAAGAAGGCAGCACAAGGCAACTGTGTCAACAGGCCATATGTCCACCCATGTCTCCAGGTTCCTACCCTGAGGTCAATTATGCCTTATATATAGTTCAGCATGGCCGACTGAAACATGGTGAAGAGAGAAGAGCAGCTAAGATGTCAGGGTCCTCACAGATTCAGTTCATTACCCTAGTTCTGCACACATTGGCTCTGTGAGCCTGGCCAATTCCCCCAAGCTCTCGCTGCCTCCATTTCCTTACTGGTGACTGGTGGAAAGGTGAATGGCCATCACCTCCCCATAGTTCATCTCAGTGGAAAGTTAGCCGGTGTTGGATGTGTTGGATGACGGCTGTCGAAGCATTGCTGCTCTGTGCGTTTTATAATGCTGTGGGGTTTGCTTAAGCTCAGGACAGCACACGTGATGAAACTGAAACATAACAACGTCACACGACAGTGCGCTTCACTATGGAAACAGGTTTAGCATTTCACTAGCGTCCATTCCTTTAAGCCGTTATAAACTTTAGAGCCATCTAAACCAAGAGCTCAGTTACCATCTATCCCTAAACAAATGGTAGAACACACTGCTCAATATCACCAGGGGTGTGCACTTGTGACATGTAGGGCCTTCTTGAACTCCGTGGTAAATGGCTAGACTATCTTACCTCTAAGATAGGACAGAAGACCTCTATCTATTCTGTCATCCACTGGCCATTTAAAATAATGTGGATTAGCATGTAAAGCACATGACCCACTTTATGTGCATGGCCGCATTTGAGGTAAGGTGTACCATAACTCCCATTTTTTACATGTGTAGAAAGTGAAGCAAATAATTACACATCTCCCAGTTTAGGCAGAAATTTTCTTCAGTTCTTAGAGAAGTTTTACAACCCATCCACGTCAACTGTGTCATCGCCTAATGCTTTCCACGGTCAAAGGAATTATCTCCCTTTGCATTAGGCTGAGACTTGACTTTGAAAGGTGAGACAGACTGTACTAAAGCCAAGGTTGTGGGCTGGATTTATTATCTCCTTCACGATCTCTAGTTCTAGGCCAGACACAGCTCGAGGAAGGAAGTTGCAGGGCTCAACAACGCCCCTGCTTTCTGTCTGGAAATGGAACTGCCATCCTGGATTGTGCTTGACTGGCAGTTGGCAGGCATCTAGCTGCATCCTAGTCTTGTCCTGAACCTTCTGGGGAGTTGAGTTCAGTCCCCTCCTGTTCCTTTTGGCAGCTGACCAAAGTTTGCTAGTCCCCACACTGTTCATTCTCTGAATGCCAGCTGATCAGAATTGAACACCATGCCTCTGAAACTTCTCCGAGTATCCTGAATCTGTACTGACTGTGCCATCAAAAGCTGGGCTACTCCGTGGTTCTTCCAACATAGTTACAATCTCTCTTCTCTTCGGCGCCCTGACATCTAGAATGGCTTGAGACACCTCCTTAGAAAGTGATTTGGACAGGGACAAAATTTGGGAGTGGACGTCATCAGGTGACTTCAGGTGTTAGTTTATATGCAAGCAATATATGGGGAATTGCTCTTGCCATAAAACTTTCACTTCTAAACTTATTGTAACAAGGAAAAATAAAAGTCTTATTAGTGTCAATGGAAGCAAGCCAAAGCTGGGGGTGAGGGAGGGGCATGCTTTGTAACTGAGCTTTTGCATTTAGGTTTCTTTCTTTCTTTCTTTCTTTTTCTTTCTAAGTTTTGATTTCTAAGGTGTTGTGGGCCATTCGTCCTTGAATGAAGTGCACAGCAGACAGTGGGAAGCATGCGGAGGGATCAAGGGTCACAGCCTATACTAATCCTCAGTGTGGCAAACTCCAGGCTGAGCTGGCACTGAATTCGTCTCTAAGGCTTTATACAACATTTGGTCTCCCAGCTGAACTCCTGAAGGCACATCTGCATGGCTGAGCTTCAGGACAACTGGGAATGAAACAAAAACTGAGTCTTGCAGTAGCCTGAAAACGTGCTGGTTTTTAATTGGTGTCTGAACGTTTGTATCTGGGAGGAAGTGCATTCTAATTGTTAAAGTTGATTAATGTCCTGAGTTCTAATCTCTTCTACAACTGCCAAATGATTACATGAGACTGCTGCTGATGTCATTTAAACTGAGAGTGGCCTTGATTATTTTTTTGGTTTGGTTTGGTTTTTTGGGGGGGGGGTTGTTTTGTTTTGTTTTGTTTTGTTTTTTGCACTAAGTGCTAAAACCTTGGAATTATTCATGAACAGCTAGCATTTGAGATGGAATGTTTCAGCAGTGAGCAACCCTGCACTCACAGAGTGCTGTGGACTTCAAGCTCTAACACTTGGGCTTCCCTGGCTTTTCATTTCACCAACAAATGAAAAGAAAAAAAATAACTTTTTTTCTAAATAGCAAAGTGCCTTGCAGTGTGTTTGCTAACTGAGAATGAGTGCTGACTCAATGTGCCGTCTGGTCACTTCCTAGTTTCCAATGTGGCATCCAGGAGATGCTCTTTTCATGGAAGTCTTCCCAACAGAAAGTGAATAAACCACTGCTACCAGTTCATGTCCGTGAGGTCAGATGCAGGTCCACTTGGCTGCTCAGCACAAGGTTCACACAGGCACAGTTCTGCCTAGAGAAGGCCTGTGTCTCCTAGTGACCTGAAGAGGAGCCAGGAGATGAACAGCCCCTGTCCTGCCCTCAGACTCAGCAATGCATCTGGCAGACATCATTAATCAACCGGAGAATCTTGACCAGTAAGAATGCTCAGCCAGTGTTCTACCATCCTCCCCAACAGCTCGTGTGGCAGGCATCATTAATCAGCCAGAAATCTTGCCCAATAAGAACCTTTCTCAACATGCCATTCCAGGCATACTACTAATCAGCTGAATTTGGCACAAGTCCTATTTGTCTATCCAGCCTTAAGACAAAGGTGACCTGGTCCATTTAAGACAGCACTGTTTGGAGGCAGTGGGGTGCAGGAGAAAATGCATGGGCCCAGAGTCACAGACTTCAGATCTCAGCCCTGGCACTCAGCTGGCAGCATGGGTTTGTTTGGGCGAGCTGCAGAGGCTCTCTCTGTCTTGGTTTACTCACTGTTTAGGAAGGGTTGGAACATCCAACAAGATTCCTGCAGAGAGTAAATAAAATAAAGTGTCCCAGACAGCCAGTGTGATAGATGGAATTTCGTATGTGTTTAACAAACGCAAATGCTTTCCTCGTCCAGCATTAATCACACAGGGAGCTGTGCATCTTGCACAGAACTCCACATTCTCTCCTTGGTCTCTTCTACCAGTCCGCCTCCTCCCCAGGTTGTGCGCCCTTCGGTTTGTGTGGACTAAAATCCTCCACTAAGTCAAACCTTGAGAAGAGGGATTGAGAAGTACCTGCCAGACAGCTTGAGCAGAAAAGTCTCAGTCACGCACAACAGTCCACAGGCAAGGTGGGTTCAATGCCTTCTTGGTTCCTGGCTGATTCATTAAGAGGCGAGCGCTGGTAAATTAAGCAGAATTGGTATGACCTTGTATGGGTCACTGTCAACCCTACCATCCCTAACACAGCCACCTATCAAACGATTAAAAGCCAGGAAGGAGTGTGTACACACTCCACAAAAGCAAAAATGAAGAAACACAGACGCACTCGGCTTCACCA
Organism: Acomys minous; assembly: GCF_964271855.1. Taxonomy (NCBI): domain Eukaryota; kingdom Metazoa; phylum Chordata; class Mammalia; order Rodentia; family Muridae; genus Acomys; species Acomys minous. The sequence goes on along the minus strand of NC_140494.1, from coordinate 85,633,029 downwards.
TTCCTCTGGCTATTTCTTGTCAAAACCGTCACTTATGGCCTGGTAACAATGGGTCATTTGCTCTGCAACCCGGCTTACAATGCAACCTTGCTCAGCTTTCTTCCTCGGAAGCAACCAGCGCTGCCCTCCCAGCCCACCCCGCGCCAGTGGCCTGATCGCAGCACAGATACCAGCGCTCTCACTGAGTCCATCAGCTTAGAAAATTGAAGAATCAACAAAAAAGAAGGAGGCTGCAACCTTGATCTCCTTCCAAACAGCAACACGGCTGTTTGGGCTGGGCAGTCAGGAGCCATGAATGTAATCCTGACCAATGCTGAGATTACACCCATGAATGACTTGGCTTAAGCTTTTGTGAAAGATCAGAACTGTTTAGCAGAGGCATGTTTACAGGTTTATAGATCTGCCTGGGGCACCCGACGCCCTTGACTATGATTTATTATTACAGGACAGAGATTATCTCAGACTGCGCTGGAAATGGATCCTGGCCGAGTTATTTAACTCAGCGGATGCAATGTGTGAGGGTTGATGGCCTTGCTTCTCAATTTGTCAGTTGTAAAGGGAGTCCCCGAGGCTCAATTTCAGACCCAGTATTGTTTACATAGCCCAGCAATAATACATCACATGTGGCAAAATATTACAAATTCATTTTTATGCTGATGATACGGCCCGTGCATAATAGCAGCTAATGTGCTTCTCCTTTTATTTGAAACTGCAGCAGTCTCTAAAGGCACAAAGGGCCTTTTGTGTTTTGAGCCATAAAGAGGAGAAAGTATATGACAGTTTTTAGAAGGGCTTAATGAAGGGTTTGATCTGGCTCGGCCGCCATCTGTAAAACAGGCCAATTATAGCAGTTACGGCGATTATGATGCCATGCCATCTGAAGGTATCTGGCAGGAAAGTCTCGGCCCGTTGTTATCGTCATTATTGTTTGGGGAGCCGTGGAAAATGGCTGCCCATTTTGCTGTTCACATTCAGGTGATGGGAAAGGAATCGCAGGAGAAGTGGTCTCCATCTGGTGCTTTATTCAAATGACCGGCACCAGTTGCACAGGGATGAGTTTCGCTAGTATATTAAGCACAGGAGTTATGCTATGCTGAAAATGTGGAGGTTGCTTTCAACAATTGCTGAATAAGTCAGCTCACCGCGAGTCACGACAAATTGCCTGTACTCTGTCCCTGAACAATCTTTAGCAGAAAAAAGAAAATCTTAAACAGCATATTTTAAGGGACTCAAAAATGCCCCTCAAAGAGGTAGAAGCTGCTCTGAGTTTCTGAGCGTGGAATCCAAGAATGCGAATCATAGGCAAATTTCACAAGAAAGAACTGAAACTTTTAAAATAAGATTTTATGCTCTGTGACACTCACATATCAAAATAAAATAAAACAAACAAATAAGACATCAACTTCCTTGGGAATTTAGTGTTCTTAGCGAACATTTACAAAGGAAAATGCCTGAGCCATCTTTTTTTTTTTTTTTACCTTTTCTTTCCAGATATTTTCTAGCCCCACAAAACTGTATCTTTCTCCACACTAAAAGATGGCCAGTGGCTGCCTTTCCACGGGTAATTTGCATTTAATTGTGTTTGTGTAAGCCATACATTCCACTCCCAAAGCAGAAAAATGAGCCCTAGACATTGCAACAACTTGAAACCCCTACAGTCCATTGCCCTCAGAGAAAGATTCCCAGGGAAGTTTTATTGCAGCCTCTGTTTATTTTGGGGATCTTTCTAACACACACTAAGTTATTTAGAAGGAGGTAGGAGCAACCCAAAGATGTAAATACAGCATTTCCAAGTAACACCACCATAGCAGGCCCTAGCGGGAGGATAGTAGAAAAAGCAGAAACAGATCCCAAGGCTTTTATGAAAATTTGCTTATCAATCAATTCTAAGTGCTGAGGGGACAAAGGGCGGTGACAAGAGCTTAGGCTCAGCATGTACGGGGCCTGCATCAGGAAAATGGCTCCTGACTCTCTAAATGGGCTACAGGCAGGTAAGCTTAGGACAGCTGTTCAACCCTGTAGGCCAAGCTGTAGCTCACTGGTGTCTACTGTGATTTGAATGTGTCCTCCTAAGTTGACATGTGATAAACAACCTCATGGTACCGTTCTACAGAGAGGTGACCTCTGCCCTCATAGATTGCATAATTACACGGGGGTGGGGGTGGGGGTGGGGGTGGGGAGGGTGCTGGGGGTGTTATAAAAGCAAATCTGTCCCCTTTTTTGCTCTCTATCCCACTCTCTTCCCCCTCTGCTTTCTACCATGAGACAATCATCATACTGGTCCTCAACAAATGTAACACCAGGCCCCTGGACTTCCGACTTCCAGAATCCTTTAAGAAAAGAAAATTGTTCCAGAAACAGGCTGTTATCCACAAAATAGACTAAGACAGTGGAGATTTTTCAAAGGCCTGACTTCGGCTTCTCAATCGGCACAATGTGGTTAAGGAGGCTACGTTGCACGGTAGTTAAGGTATAGTGGAAAAAAGATGGATAGAGCCTTACCATTACTGTTCTTTCTCTAGAGGCTGGAGAGATGGCTCAAAGATTAAGAACGCTGCCTACATTCCAAAGGTCATGAGTTCAATTCCCAGCAACCACATGATAGCTCACAATCATCTATGATGAGATCTGGTGCCCTCTTCTGGCATGCAGGCCAGAACATTGTATACATAATAAATTAAGTTTTTTAAATGCTCTCTACTGTTCTTTCACTAGTGTCAGTTGACCTGGATTTCTGGACTCATGGAAATGGTAAGCAACTCAACAATTATTCTGTTCTGTGTGGGGTTGAAGATGAAAATGGAGCAACCCTGGGATGGAAGAATATAACCCTGAGGAGTTTCCGGGAAGCCTTCCCAAGGGAAATAACACTTGGGATGAGTCCACAGCACAGGTAAAACTGAGTCAGATAAAGTAAGGCCTCAAGACGTGTCAAGTCAAAGAGGCTAAGGCTATGGCATGCCCTGGACAGGCAGCCCCATGCAACTGTCTCAGTATTGTTTTCCTTTCTTTCTCTCTCAGTTCCCCTCTCCTTCTTCCTTCTACCTTTTTTTTTTAAACATTTGGCCCTGTTTTGGTTTGTTTTTCTTAATGTCTAGGAAGACAAATGGTTCTAGAGACGGGACCATGGCGAGAGGCACCCCACAGGCAGAGGCTGCAAACAGACCAAACATTCTCTGTCCTTTTGGGCAGCTTTAGGCCCTCTTTGGCCCTGCTGTCCTTGAAGCTGATCTGAATCCCATTTCCACCTCACCAGCTCCTCTAATGAATGACCCAGCCAACAGCTTAAAAATGCATTAATGAGGAGAGAAAAGACCAAAGAGACAAAATAGAGAAGACTTAAAGAACACTCCGAGAGAGAGAGAGAGAGAGAGAGAGAGAGAGAGAGAGAGAGAGAGAGAGAGAGTGTGTGTAAAGACTTGACTGCAAGGAGCAGGGAGTCATCCGTTTCCCAGCTGCAGCTCTGTACAGAACACACAAAGTTCCTGTGTGACGTTTCCTTCTGATGCCATAGCTTTTGGGCCGGCATGTTTGGAGTCCGATGAGAGAGAGAAAGAGGAAGAAAGGGAGAGTTAGGTACGTGGTACTGTTCTGCCCCTAATATGAGGGAGTGATATTGTTTGTTTGTTTGTTTTTATTTTTGTTTGGTGGTTTGTTTGTTTGACATTGTCCCAGCCTATACACAGATGCTCATAGGACAACAGAATTAGAGGGAAGTGGCCCATGCATTTCACAAGTCAAGATCTAGAGCAAAGCAAGAAAAGCTGAGGTATTCTGCTTCCTCTTGTCTTACCAGAGTAAAACATTATTCTGAGGAAAATGGGGCCTTGAAGATCCTGTGAGTTCCTGAGCTCTAGGCTACTGGGCGCATATTAGAGTCATCCAGGTCCATGTTTGAGGGGCAGATTTCTCAGAAACACTAGAGGTTTTTGCTTCTAGGCAGGAAAGCCAGGAGCCTAGGTAGTTTGCCAAGAGCACCCAGGACGTTCTGATGTGGGTGATGGTGACGGCTGGACATTTGGAAACATTGCCTGCACTTGACACTGGCATGCCGTTGCCCACATTTCTTGCCTCACTGCCTTTGTGGGCTTTCTTTGCACCCCTCTTCTAGAGCGCCTTCCAACCTAAGATGTGTTTTGCAACCTAGATGTAACTCTAACCTGGCCCATGACATCTTGTCTTTCTCTAAGAAACGGAAGGCAACGCCACCATTCCAACACCATTGCCAGCTCCCCAGGAAGCTCTGGAAAGGAAGCAGTCAGCCTGGGCTCTGCCTTTGAGATCCTGGGTTTGGCTGGTCAAATCAGGAGCAAGTTGTTCGGCCAGGCAAAACTGCAATAGTGCCTGCTTGATGCAGAAGGTACATACTGATAAACTGCTGTTAAAGTCTGCTAAAGGAGAGTCTGTCACCAGCAGGATTTGTCCTGGCACCCGTCCAGTTCAGGATGAGTGGCTGCTGTGCTGAGCTTTCCGTAGATTTTGGTATTGCTGGTTTACTGACATCTCCAGCTTCTGTGGTCGTTGTTTTAAAGTCTGGAGGGGTACACTTGAATCCTGAGAGGGGACAAGTTGAAGGAAGCAACTAAGATGGAGAAAAAGGTGGAGGTAGTCAGGCAGTGGAAGTGCATTCACCCCCATTTCACCTAGTAGTAGTGGCCTTAGGGACAGGTGAGCCTTTATAGCAGCAGCCAGCTGTGTCTAGTAGCCGTATGATGGGGTGGAATGTAAGGATGAGTTACAGTGGAGCCAAGGCCTAAAGGTCAACTCAGAACTTTCCCATCCAGCCAGAGGTTGCTCCTCCTTCTCCAGAGTCTAGCCTGACCCTATACTCTATGCACTCTCCCTAGCCTTCCAGATTAAGCTTAGGTACCACATACAGTGTCTCAGCCTAGTCTAATAGCCCTGCCTGCACTGGAGACAGTTTTCTGGCACTGCACAGGGCCCATCCTCCCTGCCATCCAACCCACCAGCCTCTTCCACAAAGTGTCCAACCTCTCCAGATCCACCCACCCACACTCCGGGCTTGGACCGGGAGGCACAGCCTGCGCACTGTCCACCTGACTTCATCCCACTCAAGTCATTCCCGACTTCTAGGGTCAACCCACCCCCTGCATCTTCTCTTCTGCCCCAGCCTGCTGCAATCCACACAGACACATAACTAACAAAAGAAGCACACATGCCCAGATCTCATGGCAAAAATACCAGCAATGTGAAAAAGCATACCGGTATCTCCCCTACCCAAATCTGCTAGTCCTGCAGAAAAGTTTGCCAGCGGGAACTTCCCAGATGAATTCCAGGACACAGACTTTTAAAAGAACAACCATAAAGTCAAGAACTTTAAAGAACACGTAAAGAAGCAGCCCAATTAAATTATAGTTATAAAACTAAAGATCTCAAATGTAAAAAAAAAACAAAACAGCAAAACAAACAAACCACTCAAATATTGGATCTAGAGAGAGGGCTCAGTCACTGAGAACACTTCCTGATCTTACAGACCAAGGTTTGATTCCTGGCACCTGCCTCAGGCTGCTCACAGTTGCCTTTAACTCTAGCTTTGTGGCACCTGATGCCTCTGGACACCAGAGGCACCTGTACTCTCATGTACAGATAGACAGACAGACAGGCAGGCAGGCAGACAGACAGACAGACAGATGCACACATACACACAGAGACAGAGATACAGAGACAAAGACACACAGAGAGAATAACACAAATGTCTTTAATAGAGAGCGTAATACAAATAAATCTTTAAAAAGCAGGGTACTAGTGATCTGAAGTGAGAAGTAGGGAAACAGAGGCTCTATTTAGGAAGATGAGAGATAAATACAGAAAGATGGAGGAGCATAAAATAATTGTAAGAATGCCTGAAAAGGCCGCGAGGGACCTTACTGCTACTAACACCACCTAAAGATACATATAATGCTTGTAATTTGGTATAGAACTGCACATGCGTAGTTTAGATGAGATTTTCCCATCTGGGATAACAATGCCCCTTCTAAGAGCCACCACTTAACAAAAACCTCAACACCAGGTATGAGAAGTCCTTTCTTGAGGGTTGTCTAAGAGACTTCCAAAACATTACAGCCTTTTACTACTGCCCTTGATTGCCCTCTCCCCCACCCCCACTCCTGGGGTGGCAGGTAAGTCCCTATTATCTCAGGCACAAGGCTCAGAGGCCACTGAGACGGAACTGATCTGAATACCTCTTCCTGGAGGACTAGTTCTTATGAAGCCAGAAAGTGCCATGCAGTCTTCCAACATTAAAAACCAACCATCTGTCCTACCTAGCTGTGATGCCAATGAACAAAACAGGACCAGCATGGCATGATAACACTAAGGGTACCGTAGTGGCACCCATACCTTGGCAGTAACCAATGACCCTTTAATTGGACTCAAAACCTGATATTAGAAACCTAGCCAACTATACAAGGCTAGTAAAGCCATGGCTCTCGGAGGAGAACCTACAACCGCCACTTTAAACAGCTTAAGCCCTAACTATATTCGAAATATTTACCATCATGCCCACAAATAAATGTAGTCCTCACTCCTCATCAAGAAAAGTTCTTTCTTCAATAGGTGGAGACCACTGAAGAACACAACAAGCAGTTAAAACATATCTACAATCCAGCTCCTGTAACTAAGGCTCAGAAAGCACTATGGGAAATGGAGCAGAAATATTGTAAAAAGCCAGAGGAACAGAAAGTTTTCTGTGAGATTGTGTCTATCAGTGTCAGAAATTACACCCATAAAATCTCATCAACATGATCACCATGGACGAACAAGGAGACGTGCTAACGTGGATGGGGGAATTCTAAGAGGCCTCAGTCCTGCACAAAGGCCTACAGACAACTAAGGAATGGTGAGAGCAAGAAATAGTCTTCTCCAGGGAAAAGCACACCAATGGCTTATCCATACCAAATTGTCAACCCTGAAAATATACATGTAAGTAACACACTGACTGAGCAGGTTGTACATGGAGGGGGGAGAGGGGGCAGGTCTTGCGGCATCGACAGTGTGCTGATGCAGGGTGAGCAGGGAGCTCTGTTAAAACTCAGACCTGCTCATCGCTCTCTTCTGCTGGACTTTGTTTTCTCTGTGGTTTACTTGCCTTTGAGTTTCGGGTCCTTACAAAGTCGGCCAGACCCTGGACCTCATCCCTTCTACCTCTTCTCAAGACCTTGTTCCTTGGGCCCACACTGGCTCCTCTTGTTTCTCGAGTTCTTCTTAAAGCAGCACGCCACCCCTGAGAGGCTTTCCCGCAGCCTCTGCCAAGCATCCCTACCTGTCCTCTACCCCTCTGTTAATGTGCCCCTCCCCTGCCAAGGCTTCCTAGACGAAGTCTCCATCAGCTGATAATTGGAGTACCCGAGTAATTTCTGGTTCACCCATTTTGTTGCTGTTTTGAGACAGGATCTTTCTGTGCATCCAGGCTGCCTATAAACTCTCTATGTAACCCAGGTTAGCTTTAAATTTACAATCTTCTAGCCTCAGCTTCCCACGTGCTGTGATTATGTGCTGGGATTACTGACATGTACTGCCATGACCAGTTCAATGTATTTTTAAATACATTTTAAAAACAAGTTTCATTCAGGAAAATCTTGTTGGCCCTATCACCATATAAAACTGTCGTTCACATGGCCAATCTCATTGAACTTTCAATAATGGAGGAGTGAGTAAGTGGTGTCTGTGAGAGAGATGTTATTCAATCGGCCGTCTCTCCACCGCAAAGCTCACTTGGCACTTCCTCAGTATCTGAACTCCTGAAGCTGTCCGCGGAACTGAGTCTAAGTGTGTGTCCTCTAACCAAGCCCAGCAGACTTGTTGCCACCCTGGGATGTGCATCAAATTAACCAAGGTGCAAGCATTCTTAAAACTTCACGCCTCCATGGCTGCTAAAGCCTATATGGTCTCAACACTTGAAAGGTGAAAGCAGGAACATCATGGGTCCTGCGGATGCAACTCCGGTCCTGTGCCTATGTGCTGAGCACATTACCAACCAACTGAGACCTCTTCGCTCTCCCCCATCATATCTCATTAGTCATCCCAGGCTGCTCTCAAGCACATAACCCTTCTGCATCTGTTTCTTAGACCGTGGGATTATGAGCATGAGTCACCATGTCCAGCCCTGTATCTTAAACCGATGGCCCCAAGTTGCGATATGTGAATGTCATGAGTATCTTCAGATCAATAGCTTCTACCTCTGAAAAATACCAATGTCCTTTTTCCCAAGTTTTTTTTTAAATTTATGTGCATTGTGTGTCCATTGTTTCTGTATAAGCGTGAAGGTGCCAGTGGGGATCACAGGAAGGTACCAAGCCCTCTGGAGTTACAGGTGGTTGTAAGCTGTCCAACGCTGGTACTGGAAATGGAACTCAGGTCCTCTGAAAAAGCAGCAAGTACTCTTAACCAATGAGCTATCTCTCCAACCCCACCAGGGTTCTCTCTTTTTGTAACTGTAGGAGAAAGAGTGTAGGACCATTTTTCAGTCATTGCAAGGTTTATTGCTGGGGCCCCATAAGAAAAGACATAATAGCAAGAGAAGGACACAACAAATTCACTTACAAGGCCACATTTAAAACAGGGATGGCAGACAGTATCAAAGCATGGTCAATGATATAATATCTCTTCCATTATAACTGCAGTGAACTAAGCTATAAAGCACAATTTTTTTTTTTGCTTATAGTAGGAGACATACCTTTTAACAACTCTAATGTTCAGATCTACACAAAATATATTTTCCTTACTTTCCAGACCAATGAACTATTCTCCCGGAATTTTTCTGGATGGCAATGTTCTTGTCTAGTCTGAAAACATACTTCCTAAACTGGAGATACAGGTCAGTTGGGAGAGTGTTTACCTAGCACACACAAGGTCCTGTGCTCAGTCCCCAGGCATCAGCCAGGCATGATGGTACATGCTTGTAGTCACAGTACTTGGCAGATAGAAACAAGAAGGTCAGGAGTTCAAAGCCATCCTCCGCTGCATAGCTGGTAGGAGGCCAACCTGGGCCATGTTAGCATCTGTCTCAGAAAGCAATACAAGCAGTGGCTAGAGAGGCAGGACCACGGTCACCAGCGTGCATTACTCTTATGGAGAGCCTAAGCTCAGTTCTCAGCACCACGGTAGGTCACAACTACCTGCTTTGGCTCCAAGGCATCTGTGCCCTCTTCTGGCCTCTACAGACACCCATACATAGACACACATGGACGCGCATTGTATACACACACACACACAGACACACACATACACATACACGCTTAAAATAACACAGTAAATATTAAATACAACCTTCTCTTCATATGTGACCAAGCCTATTCAAGCTTAATTCTTTCTCCAAGTAGTCTCTAAATAGTCCCCAAATGATATAATTATAGTCCCAAAAATAATACATGTGTGTATTTGAAAATAGTTTGGATATTTGTTCGCACAAATATTATTTGGTTTTCAAATAAAAGCTCTTTTTCTGAAAAAACAATTATCATTAGAAGTACGGGGATTTTAAATATTAGTATATCATTCGTGGCTTGTGTAGAATGTGTAATATTTGAAACTACTTTTGTTATACTCCAACTCAAACCAAGTAGGAAAAAAATAGTATCTATGTTAGTGAACCTCAAAACACTGTGTATAAAAGGGATCGCTGTTAAGTCAGAGCTGGGAAGTGGTAAGATGGCTCTCCGGGTAAAGATACTTTCTGTCTAACCTGATAGACCCAAATTCATTCCCCAGGACCCACAAACCCATATGGTGGAAGGGAAAACTAAGCCCCACAAGTTGTTTTCTGACCTCCATATGTGCTCCCCTACCCACACCCTCATACACATACACACTAAGTAAACAATAATAGTATCAAATGGAAAAAATCTAGAAACAAGCAACTCATGCATTTTAAGTTGCCTGTCACTGTGAATAGGTGATGTGGTTGTCCATGCGCCTGCTTTGTTCCACTCAGGGTGGGCGCCAGCCTCATGTCCTGCACTATATGCTGCCCAGGCCACCCACTTGCTGGTCACTATTGTCAGATATTCTTATTGGCTGGTAACAGGATCATGTATAGTGTTTTCAGTTGCAGCTTCAAGCATCTAGTGGGAGACTTGGGACTTAAGGCTGTGCATAAGGGTAGTCTATAGTATAAAGAGATAGGAATGAAGTTGCCATCGTGGAGGCAGAAAAGGAGCTCCAGGGTTGAGAACCCAGTGGGCTTTGCTATTCAGAATTCATGGAGCTATAAAGTTGTGAATATTTACTCTGGAGATTTTCAGATGCCACGAGGTGGTAGGTGTTGGGTTGATCTGGAGTTGTCCTGTTGCTTATTTTGTTTCGGAAGGACAGAAATGCCTATGAATACATTGTATATGTAACAGCGTGGTTCATAAACACTGGACTGGACAGCGAGTGAACAGAATCAGGTGTGGGTCATGGGAACATATTCAGATGAGGGAGAGCTGGTCCATGTTGCCCGTTAGTTCCAAAAATAACTAAAGGAGCAAAGCGGATGATGAATAGATGCGTTGAAAGAGCAAGAGGCCGAGCTGAAGAGTGAGATATTTGTGTTTTATGGAGAAACTTCTGGAAATGACAAATAAGAAGTGCCCATGGGAGGGAGCCTCTGAAGCCTGATGAGGGAGGGAAAGACAGGGCTGCTGAGACACTAAGGATGGCGGTTGCGTAGTTGCTTGAAAGCCATCCACTGGGAAACAGCTAAACTGCAGTAAGATGTACGGAAAACTCTAGCACAGACAACGTGTGGTGGTGGCATTGAATAAGACACAAACCTGCAGACAGTGTACGCTGGCATTCCTTGCCTCAAGCATGCAGCTGTGTCCTCTGTCATCTCTAGGCCGTGAGTGCTCCTCTTTGTTCACGCTTAGGTACCAGAGCACAGCAACAAGCATCTTCGTCTCTGGTTCTTTACACTCCTGTGTAGTTCACCAGAGAAGCACAAACGTTTGGTACTTTGGTTTTGGAAACGGGCAAGGGAAGAATTATCCAATTCTTAGAACAGTGTTTCTCAAAGGGTAGTTTGCAGAATACTAGCTCCCCAAGGGGGCACACGGTAAACTCCAAGAAAGGAATTCCATGCCTTAGAAACACTGAAGGGTCCTGAGTGAAAGGAAATGAGCTTTCTTGCTATAGGATTTCTCAGGGACTTTAATGCCCAGCTGTATATTGTCACCCTCCACAAGGCAGCTGTGTTATGTACATTTCTTTTAGGCCAAAAAGATAGAAGAGTACACCTAACAGAACAAAAGCCGGTTCATCTCAGATAAAGATTTTGACCCCTAAATAACCTTAGGTCAGAAATCCCGTCCCTCTGGGACACCCCCTAATCTAGAGTGACTGTCTCTAAAGCAAGTGTTCTCATAGGCCCAGGAGCAGCAGCAGAGAACCTGCCCTGGACCTGGTCCCGTCACATGTATCAGCACGGCATGCAAACCACCAAGGGTTTGTCAGTCTTTCATCCCCCAGTGGAAGCAACGGGCTGGGCTCTCACGTCCCAAGCTCATGCTACCTGGGACCTGAATGGCCTCTTTCCAGGAAGGCAACAGAGCAGAATTCTGATTCTGGGTCTAAATCACAGACTCTGATTGGTCTGGCCTGGTTGCAGAAGAAGACGGTGAGAGACATGCTGAACATGAAGAGAGAGGAGCCTGATGAAGGCCCACGAAGATGTGATGGCACAGTATCGGAGGGGAGCCATGGACATGCGTGGCCCCTGCTGGGATTCCAGGCCTACTTGTCTATAGACCTAATCCTTACTGGCGCTGACTGATAGAGCCTTGGACATAGCGGGGGCAAGAACACATGGGCTTGGACTCCAGGGACACAAAGGCTATGCTTTCAGTCTGGACACTGAATGGGAGTCCACCAGAGGCCAAGAGGCATCACTATCCAAACATTTACACATGAGCGAAGTAGTGGCCAACTGCCTACAGGCTCTTGGCAAGTGCAGCTCAGAATTACATAGCCTTCGAAGGCAACAAGACTGCCTGAGCTTGCTCTGAGTCACACCCAACGGAACGCGGTGGTGTTACAGCCTTCATGTCTCAGCTGCAACACAAACTGCACCTCATGGCTGCCGCTGCCTAAGAGCCCGGATTCCCATCACTAAGACGACCGCTGAGTGCAAGTCTCAGAGCACAGAGATGTTTGTGAGAATACAGGGATGCTAAGGTTGGCTGAAGTTGTAGCTCGATTGTATTTGTGTAGCATTCTTGAGCCTTGGAGCCCTAAGTTCAATACTGAGCAATGGAAAAACACACAAATTTTAGGCTTTAATCTCATTTGGGAGCTGGAGAGATGGCTCAGCGGTTAAGAACACTATCTGTTCTTCCAGAGGTCCTGAGTTCAATTCCCAGCAACCATCTATACTAGGATCTAATGCTGTCTTCTGGCAAGCAGGTATACATGCAGATAAAGCACTCATACATAAAATAAATAAAAATCTCTTTTTTTTAAAACCTCATTTGGAAGATTCCCAGGGCCAACACCAGGAAAAGTCTCCATCAGCTCAAAGTAGAGAAGCCACTGTCATCCTAAGAAAGGGAGGGGCGCACACCCTGGCCTCAGAGTGCTCAGTCATGATCCCTGACATCAATGGAGTGCAAAGTACCAAACGGCTACATAGCAGTCATCCACAGCAGGACTCAAGCCTCTCCTTAAGTACTGGTCTTCTCTATCTAGACACATGGCAGGAAGATCTAAACTGCATGCCCAGGCTTAACCCACAGGACTGATGCCTCTGGGTCCCAGTATCCTCAGGCCTCCAAATCAAAGCCTTCTTAAGGATCCAGTAGCCCAGCACCATTGCTGGACCTGCCTGCTTGGATGGGAGTGAGCACGTTCTCTCTTTTCTGGGGTTCTCATGAGTCCTGGGCACATCAGAGCTATGCATGCCTGTGAAAGAAGGGGGAACTGGAGGAAATACATGGCGTGCACCAATAGTGCTGTCATTGTCCCCTGGCACTTCCTTCACTGTGTCTTCCAGTTTCCTGCTGCCATCGCTGGCTCCCAGAACTTGACTTGGTGACTTGGTGGTGGCAGTCACCCTCCCACTAAGAACTAACTGTCCGCATGCCCTCACCTGCTCTACTCCATCTTCCCCAAGACACTAAAGATTCCCATTGCACTCAGCTGCAGGCAGCTGCCCTCCCCCCCCCCATTGTCAGTCTAGATTATTGCTCCAATGCCCCAGTTTGTACCATGTCCCTGTAAGGAACGGAAGGTTGTAAGGGCCAGTTTATGGTCAGACAACATGGCACTGGCATGAACATGCAGTTTGAGTCAACTACAACATGTCTGACACTGAGCATCTTAGAGGCCATGAGTCAGCTAAGGATGGCTGACACTGGAGAGAGCCTAAAAGTAAACAGCAATGTAAACAAATAAGAACATCACACACCAAAATTTACCAGACCCACAGCCTACACAACCCAATGAGCTGCTATATGGTTAGATTTGGCATTTGTATTTAATTGAAAGGTTTTTTTTTTTTTCAATTAAATTTGTTAAATTTTAAGTATGCACTGATTTAGTCTGTTTTATGTTTTGGTGGAATGTCACTTTTGTATGTATTTGTGTAAACAAAGCCTTGAAGTCAGAGGCAAGTACCCTTGCCTTTGCCAGCCTGCCTGTGTGGAGGCCTGAGTGGCCACCTCCAGGACTTCTGTATGCCAGCCTCTGGGTAGTCTGTGTGCCTTCGTGTGCCTGAGTGTCTGCTGCTGCTTGCCCGCCTGGCACAGACCGTTCTGGCCTTTGCCTGAAGTGAATAAATTACGTCTTACCTGCCCATGGTCTCCTGTAATTTTGTCAACCTGCTCCCCTCCCTTCCGTGGCTCCTTTCATTTCCTGGCAGCTGAGTTTGGACCTCACAATCCCTTGAGGCTTACCATTTTCCTTAAACTGACTGATACATTTTAACAAATTGGTTTTGAAAGAGACACTTATACAATCTTCATCCATGGAGAATCGGCATCTTTGGTCTTCAAAAAGAGGCGCAGTATAAAGAGACTCACTGAAAACAACACAGTGCTAAATCTCACTCTAACTACAGGTCAAGGTGAGGTCCTGAGCCCACGCCAAAGCATTCTCTCTGGTCCCCACAGCTCCTATCTATAAGAATGGGTGGGGAGGAGGCTCAGCCCACTCACCAAGATTCCTCCTGGCTTGTCTGAGAGGCCAGGTTCATTCAGAGAAGATCAGAATCAACCTTTGCCCTCTCCAGATTCTAGGCCCTTCTCAGGACCTGCCCCTAGACATTGCTGTCCTACCACCACTGTCTAGTCCCCAGGGAGGGACTTCTACACCGGCTCACTCATTCCCAGGGGCGTTTTGCTTTCCTCTGCTGCTGTGGAAGAAGCAAGGTAGTGGGGCACCAGCCACAGCTCTCCACGTAGTAATATTTCCTCTAAAATGCCAGATGGAAACTACCACGTGACAAAGTGTAGCTCCCACGGTCCAGCCACATTTCATTAAAAAAAAAAGACCACAGTATCTATAATATTCACATTCTATCCTAATAGAAAATCAGTGCTGTAGGTGCAGATGCAGAGAAAAGGAAACACCATGCATCACTGGCGGGGCTGCAGGGTGGTCCATTTGCTGTGGGAGCCGTGCAAGGCCCTTGAAACAACCAAGCGTAGAACTCCCACCAGATCTAGCTAAAATCAGAGTCTCGAAGTAAAACTCGCACAGCCTTGTTCCAGCAGCAGCCGAGGAGAGAAGCAGTGTTCAAACAGAAGAAGGGACAAGATGATCCGCGTCCCTGCAAAGGAACACGATTCCACCGTAAGCATAAGTAAGATTCTGACACAGTCAGCACAGTGTGGTTAAGCCAGTGCTCTGCTCCCGAACTACATCCCCAGCCAACACCACAACTTGGGTGAACCATGGATAATTATAGAAAATGAATATGGCCAGGAACAACAACAACAACAACAACAACAACAAAAAACAAAGACATCATTGGGTTCTATTTATACAAAGTGCCTAGAGTAGTCAAACGTATAGAAGTAGAAAGTGAAATGCTGTTGGCCGTGTGTGGATGGCAACAGGCAATACTGATTTGCTAGAATATAGATTTATACATCTAGATGGGTGGTAGTGATGGCTGCACACAGTATGAATTTATTTGATGTATAGGACTGCACACTTTCAAATGACCAGAATATATATATGTGTGTGTGTGTGTGTGTGTGTGTGTGTGTGTGTGTGTGTGTGTGTATCTGTGTATATATATATACAGATATATAGACCAGCAGTTAATCACACATGTATTAAAGTATTTTTATGCCAAACTGAAGCTTTCTACTCTACTGAACTCAAACTGAAGATAGAACGGTAGCAACTTCTTGTTGTGTGAAGCCCCATATCGCTGTCATTTGACAAATTTCAGGGGAAGACTCTACAACTTGTTCACTCACTGTGTAGAAGAGGATGGCACACCTCAGATGTGACTAAGTGGCTTTCCCAACATCACATATAGCAGGTGTGGCGCGGCAGGTGGTCTTCTGGCTGCTGGCTGGACAAGCCCTGCCCCCTCGGACTGGCCCTTCTCCTCCTCATCCATTTTCTTCTCCTTGGGCATCCCAGATGCTGACCTCTGTTTCTCTGACTTAATTCCTTGCTCTGTGTTGTAGTAAGTTTTCAAAGAGTAATAGAGCTTTTTAATTTAATTTTATTTTTTTAGTCGTGTTAGGGGTTACAGAAAACAATGAGTAGAATGTGCTGAGTATTTTTCTTTCTAAATAAATTCGTTAAAATGTGAGTCTATTTAAAAACAAAACGGCACTAAGTTGGCAACTCAAAAGGATAGCAGGTAGGGGAGGGGAGTAAGGGGGAAATGGGAGGGAGGGAGGAATGGGAGGATATAAGGGATGGGCTAACAAATTAGATGTAATATGAATAAATTAATTTAAAAAACAATTGGAAAAGGAAAAATGGCAGCAAAAAAAAAAGGATAGCAGAAAAAAGATGCTATGGCATGTGGGAACACTGCCAGTGCCCCCAGTACCAGTGTCTTGCTCTCTGTGGGGCATTTGTTAGCCAACACTTGGCTACAGCGTGATGACCTAGGCCATCGTCCACGTGTGGGGTCACTCTGTTGATTTTGAGGAATGACTTGGTCTCACCATCACAAGGTCACACCGTTTCTCTTCTTCCTTACGATTAGACACTCCGAGAGTCCTGGCCAGGGGCCTTCTCCCTACTTGCTGTGATCTCCTACTTGCTTGACTCTTCTCCTTCTCCCTTGAGGCCAAGGCCATGAAAGGGAGGAGGAAGGCTGCTGCGGCAGGTTGGAGGTCTGTCTGTGAGGAGCTTAGACTCCCTGACTGCAGGAATCTATCTTCAAGTCCTCTGACCCATTCAAGATAATGACCGGGTGGAGCCAGGAGCCAGGCAAGCAGAAGAAGCCCGCCTTTGTAGTCAATCTGAGGAAGTCCTTTCTCTCTTTTTTCACATCAAACAAGTCGTCCCCTCCCCCCACAACCCCGACTCCCCTGCTGTCTTTGATGTCGGCTCTTCCTGACCTGGGTCTTGGTGCCCAGTGGGAAGATAGTCAGGATCAAACCAGATCTGCTGATGACCCACAGAATGGTGGGAGTTTATTGTTTTGGGTCAAAGTTCAAGAACTCATTACAAGTTTCTTTTAGAATATAAAATCGTCATTTTTTTAATTAAAAATTCACAGGGCTAAGAATGGCCCGAAGTCTGCCTCCCTGGGGGAGGTGTGGGGGGAGTCTGGGGAATTGAGAGGATAGAGAAGCCAGCAGGGTGATAAAGGGGTGGGGATGGGGGTGGAAAGCAAGGACAGAGCAAAGGGGGCACTGGAAGGTGGTACCGTCCTGTGTGTTGTGTGGAGTAGCACATGACCATAGTGAGAAGTCATCTGATACCAGAAGGTGCCAAGCTCTCCAGCCTGTGGCAGAGACAGCACTCCATAAAACCCTCAAGGCTCCAGGCTGCTTCTCCCACCCTGCCTGCTGACCCCGCTCTTCCGGCTCATGTTCCTCACTCTCAGACCCACACAATGACTGTTTGCACATCCAGACACCGGGTATGAGCTCTGGACCTGAAAATAGATCACAGCGTAGGCTGAGAGGCATGTGCCTGTAAGGCTAGTCTGTTGATACCTTAGGAGCATTACAGGGGGAGGAGGTCCCCCTCAGTCACAGTCATAGGGGAGGGGAGTAAGGGGAAAGCGGGAGGGAGGGAGGATACAAGGGATGTGATAACAATTTAGATGTAATATGAATAAATTAATAACATATATTTAAAAAGGACAAAGAATTTGCCTGGGGGGTTTCTCCTTTTGACTTCTGCCCGCGTTTCACTGGAGAGAACAGTGTCATCGGCCGCCTGAGGCACGAGCGAGCCTTTGTAACACGGCCAGACTGAACAACATTTGAGAGCGGTGGGAAATGAAGATTGGAACAAGCCGGTTACCACGCCTCTATCAGCTCTGAGAAAAGTCCCCCAGGGTCAGTCGCTGGGCACTGCCAACCACTAGCACTGATAAGCCAGGCATGGAGTGAACCCTTGCAGGAGTACAGCCTAGTCCAGTGCTCAACAGTTGCAGCCCAGCCCAGCTAGCTGCACCCAGCTAACCCGTCCGTGATTTCTGTCTCTGTCTGTTCAGCCTGAGGTAACAACGCCATAGACAAGGGGCCAGGCGGAGTACTTGCCAGCATTCTCAAGGCCTTGAGTTTGGTCCCCGCACGGAAGAAAAGAAGGGGGTGAGGCAGGAAGATGGGAGGTTTGAGGCAGGTCTTGGTTACATACCAAGAGGTGAGGAGAGAAGAAAGGGGACAAGGATGGGAAGAAAAAGAGAAGGACTCAAAGGCCTGAAAGGCGTACTTACATCAGGTGACTTATACACAATGGAAAACTATTTCTCACAGCTGTAGATTCTAGAAAGTTCGAGACCATGGTGGCATGAAGACATAGTGAAGGTCCGCTCCCTGGTTCATGAGTGGCTATCCTATTGTTGCTAGCTCACGTGGCAAAAGGATCAAGGGAACACCTCAAAGTCTCTTTTATAACGACACTAACCCAGATCATGGAGGCTCTACGTTTCCAGGCCTACTCACTTCCCGGAGTCTTCACCTCCTCGCACCACCAGGCTGAAGGCTAGAATTTTACCACAGGAGCGTTAGGGGGACCCAGACCTCCAGACCATGGCAACAGCACCTCAGAAACAGTATGAGCTCATAAATGAGTGATAATTGGTGCTTTCGTTAAACTCGGGCATAACCTGTTACACACAGCAGTGGAAAACAAATACAGGAAACGAGGAGGAACTGAAAGGACACAGGTTGAGCAAATGACTACACACACACACACAACAGGGAAGGTGGATTTCATTTCTAGTCAGAGGGAGAATGCAGACAGCCTTTGGCTGAGGAAATAATCCCTTAGAGAAGTGTCCATGTACGGATGTCCGGCAGGCAGAGGGAAAGCATGTGGAAGAGTTCCGGTGGACCAGGAAGGGTTATATGCAACCATAACTGCTGTCCAACAGGCAGGGAGGAGCGTATGAGCCTCAGGGAGCACCACTGCCCCTGTCTTACTTCAGGCTACTCTTGGTCACACGGGCGACAGAGGGAACAATATGCTGGGAGAAGGAAGATTGAAAGAAACTGGAGGATTTGAGAGAGCTGGACAACCCCGGCCTTGAAGTCCTTGAGAGAAATCTTGGTTTTGGTCTCTCAAATGATGAGGAACCATCTTGGCCCTTGGAAGGGATGATCATGACCAGGTAGGTCTATAAAAGGCCACATTAAAGGGCATAAACTAGCTGGACGCCCAACACCATTTAAAAGGAGATTCAGCTTGCCCATGAATACATGCAGTATTGGGCAGTCACACAGCACTTAGCTACTCCCTGTAAGGTCTAAAAGCAGCCCAGCCTGCTGTATCCTTCTATCTAAATCACCAGCGGCAGGCCATGGGTGGAGCTGCCGGCCTGAGCACAGAGTTCAGTGTCCTCAGTGTACTGCGTCCTCAGGAGATGCTTTGCCACTCTGAGCCTCAGAACCGTGGTGAATCCCACAAACAGCCTGCATGAAGATGCCAGACAAACACCTTGGAAAACTGCTCAGTACACAGGACAGTGGTTGACAGAGGAGCCCTCTTCACGTGTGACTTCTGCGCAGCTTGGGTTTGAACATGGCCATCCCGAGTGTCAGCTCAGTGTCCTTCCATGACTTCCATGGACTTCCATGTCCAGTGTCAGACATGATGCACAGCCAAAAGACTGCATGGTCGCTGGCTCCGGGTGACAAAAAATCAAAGTTAAGGAACCTCAGTGAAAAATAAAGTGCAGAGGCAAAATGAGAGCCAAAGATTATTTCACAAACAGTTGAGTCTTCTTCACCTCCCACTGCCAATCCCCAGCCTGTCTGCGTCTCCTCTGGTAACATCCCTTGAGGCGTGAGCAAAGGTTGTGCTCATGCCTCTGTGAACGGCCACTTGGCTGCTCCATGAATGGGAAGCCCTTGGTTTTGTCACTAGTCACGAGTGCGGTATTCTCATTCAGAAAAACACTGAGGATCTGTTGTGCGCTGGTTGCTGGGTCGGTCCAAAATCAGGAAGAGAGAGTCTGAACCATTTCACAGTGGCAGTGAAGAGATGGAAGGCCCCAAGGTTATAAGGAGGGAGCATCCTTGAGTTGGGTTTTAAAAGATGCGTAGAAGCTCACCAGAAAGAAGGGCAATGGAACTAAAGGACAGTACCACGATGGCATAGATCCATAGGCTGTTTGGAAACGTTAAAGATCTCGGGTACCTAGCTGGTACCCGGCTGGACAAGAGGTAAAGCTGGGAAGGTAAACTGAGATGGCAGTGTAGGGCGAGAGACAGGCTGGGCTCAGGTTGGAAGGCTCTGGGGAGCATGGGAGGTGTTTGTAAGTGCTAAACGCACTCACCATCAGCCTTTTGGAAATGGTGACCATCGGGGGATGGGGCGCTTTTTGAAACGCAAGCCTCCCACAGACTTGAGTTTTCTCAAGCAGCCAACTCCATAAAGAGTGCAGACTAGCCGACTACCCACTTTACTGGACACCGAAGAGAGCATTGGAGTCACAGATGAGACACCACATGAATAAAGTGCGTGATCAGGAGACATCTCATCTGGGCCAAGCCCATTTGGTCATGAGTGATTTATCAGAAAGCAAACACACTGCCAAGATATGGGAGGGGGCGTCTCCCGGAGTTGATTTACACGCCCGGCAGAACACTGACGTCACTGCAAGACTCCCTGGAGCCGGCACAGCTCCTAGTCGGCTCACAGCTTCCCCTGCGCCCTACTGGACTCTCTAGCAGAAGAACCCTCATTGTTCAGGCCACCCCAGCGCATGCTCAGCACCAACCAGCCAGAAAGGGTTTGGGTGGGTGGAAGTTGCTGCAAGTTCCCCAGATGGTACTTGATGCGACTTAAATTCCGAACAACCAGCTCATCCAGAGGCTGCCCGGGTGTTCCTAAAGACACCGGGCCGCCGCTGGGACAGAAGAAATTAATCACCTGCAGTTTCTAGGCCCAGGAAACGACTCCTATGGTTCAAGGAACATCCTGCCTAAATATTATTCTGCGCCAGGAGTTTACTGCCATCTCCCATTGCCTCTGCAGTCTGGCTCTGGGCCCCTCCGCCACACCCCGAGGGAGGAAAGCCCAGAGTGTGTCCACTATCCACCCCATCCAGCTTCTCAGATGACAAGCAGCATCCCAATCTCCCTGGCAATGGAGTGCCTAGCTGCATGTGAGACACATTAGACTCTGGGCGGCAGGTGGGGGCGGGGGGGGGGGAGGGGAGGGCGAGGGTGCAGGACCTAGCATTGTTTTGTTTTGTTTTGTTTTCAGTCTCCACTTATTTTATTGTTATATTGAAATAATCTGATCAGCACTGTAATCTATCAGAACCAGTCAACAAGGAAAAGTGACCCTGGGTTAAGTTCAATAAGTACAAAAAGGACAACATTAAAAAGCCAATGACATTACAATTATTAAAAATTGGATTAATGGTATGCTCAAATCTCTGAAGAAAAGAACAAGTTGAGCAGTTATGTTTATTTTTAAAAATATTTTATTAATTTATTCATGCTACATCTCAATTGTTATCCCATCCCTTGTATCCTCCCATTCCTCCCTTCCGCTTTCCCCCTACTCCCCTCCCCTATGACTGTGACTGAGGGGGGCCTCCTCCCCCTGTATATGCTCATAGGGTATCAAGTCTCTTCTTCTTGCCTGCTATCCTTCCTCTGCATTGTTTTGTAACATAAACGCCTTCCACCCCAGGGTGAGTGAGTCAGGGGCCTGTTGATCGCGGAGGCGGAATAGCCCCTATCGCACTGTTATTGTAGCCTCCCTCTCTTCCTGCCGATTGCTGCACTCAACATAATCTATGGCACCGGGTGATAAACCCCACCGTGCTCAACTTTATAAGCAAACAATCCCTGTCTTTTTTTAGGCACTTATCTCCTCCAGGAAGACTGTATTTAGTGTCTCCCTGGCGTCTAATCCTTTTCTCCCTCCCTCCTCCTCCTCCTCTTCCTTCTCTTTTGACACAAGACATAGATTTTATGTTGGGTAAAGGAGCAGAGTTTAGCCTCTCCCTGGAGCAGGCTGAGCATCCAAGGCTGGTGGAGGACAGAGAAGTATGGGCAGAAGCTGGCCAGCTGGAGGCAGGGTCCTCGTGTGGCCTGATGGTGATGTGTGTAGAAGGCCAAGCAGAAGTGAGAAAAACAGAATTGGTGTTAGGAAATTTAAAAAAAAATGGCAGGGAGGCAAAGGACCAATGGCAGAGCTGTGTAAGAACTTTTCCCAGGATCAGTACCACAGTGACGCCATAGGAAGGCTTATTTACATAGCATTTTCAAAACGGTTCATGACATCTGCATAATGATCGCCCGAGGCAGGTTGAGATAAGAGCTGCTCTTGGTTTTTAGATGAGGAAATGTGGGTAAAGACAGGGGCCTGGAAAGCCATAGTTGCCTTATGCTTCCTTGTACTTACTCATCATGGGCAAATTCACTTGCAAGCCACATAGTAACCCCGCAGCTGCCCCCAGAGCTGTAAGTACTCAAGAGGACACACAGAGAAGTGCCCGAAGTTTCCATACATTACAGAGCTATTTATTGTATTATTCCTGCATCGAGCGCGGTTAATTGCTATTGAGAAAACAGTCTTAGCACTTTAGAAGGAAAACCAAATTAACTCAAAGTTCAGAGGTGAAGTTTTCATTTAATGCACTGTTTTCTGTACTCCACTTCTGAAGAGGGTTGGGGACTTGGAACACAATCCCTTAAAAGGGCTCAGCTCCCTTCCCAAACGTGGGTCTGTGTGGCTCCTGCAGGAGCAGGCACTTGCCCTATACAGCAGCTGCGTCCCACCTGCTGGTGCCGAAGACAGGTGTTACTGAGGAAAATGCACACCATGGGTTTACAAACAAGGTTTTCTTTTTCATTTCATTTCATTCATTTATTTATTATATATACAGTGCTCACTTTATAGATGGTTGTGAGCTACCATGTGGTTGCTGGGAATTGAACTCAGGACCTCTGGAGGAACAGTCAATGCCTCTAACCTCTGAGCCATCTCTCCAGCCATCGTTACCTTTTATTTTTATACTGTGCCATGTATGTGTGTGTGTGTGCATACGTCCATGAGTGTGTGTGTCGTGTGCTGTGTGTGTGTGTGTGTGTGTGTGTGTGTGTGTGTGTGTGTGTGTGTGTTTAGGTGTGTCCAAGCATACCATCATGCATATGTGGTTGTCAGAAGACAACTTAAAGGAAGAAGTCATTTCTCTTGTTCCACCATGTGGCCCCCAGGACTGAAAGGTCAGCAGCCTTCTCAGCTAGTGCCTTTACCTGCTGAGCAACCTCACTGGCCTCCAAAGGAATTTTAACTACAAATTCAAAAGGACAGATGTGTCTCCTTTCACACATGTTCTAGGTAACTGAAGGTGTCCTCTGCAGGACCGATGGCTTCTCACACACTTCTTAGAACAAAGCGCACTGGCTGCTCAGGATGAGATTTCCTGCCTGGTGGCCTGAGATGGATCTTTAGAGATGAGACCCATTCTTTATCCCAAATTTCAGATCAAATTCACACACCGGAATTGCTGTGACAACACTGCGTCCCTCTGCGTGTTTTTAGTCCTCGCCGTGCTCATGTCTAAGGGAGAATCTTCTAGAATGAGGATTGTTCTGGAAAACAATGCTTGTGTAGACCCAGGAAGACGCACATAAAACAAAGCAAGGCCATGCTGCCACTGTCTTTGGTGCTTAGTGAGTGTGTGTCAGAGGGAAGGCAGAGCCAGACAAGGTTCTGAAATGTAGGGGGCCATGCCATCTGACCACAAACAGAAAAGATCACTGGAGCTTAGACCCAAGCCTCAAGTCTTCATGAGTGAGAGGAGCTGGTAGTGACCCTAGGAGCAGAAGACAAAGCCCCTGAGGCGCTTACACATGGCCACATGGGAGTGGACAATCGAATCGACACAGCCATGTAGAGCAGCAGAGGCCTACAGGGCCCAGGATGTACTGTGTGTGTGGTGTAATAGTTCACAACAGAATTCCATAATGAAGGTGACTCTTAGAGGGGAAACTTGAAGAGTTGTTCCAGATAGAGAGGGGCTGGGTGCGGAAAGAACGCTTTGAACAAAACTAAGGAGGCTGTGGATGTATCAGTGGTCACCCAAATGGTATGTCACAGCCTGTCCCTGCAACCTGTAAATGAGACGTCATATGGGAAGGGGACCTTGTCAGTGAGTGTCATTAGGTGTACCTGAGGATGACATCATACTGGATAATCCAAGTGAGTACCAAATCGAATGACAAATGTCACACAGAGAACAGGAAAAGCCAACAGAGCCTGAAAGAACTTGTACAAGGGTGGGGCTCCACTCAGTCCTTGAGTCTGGTGTCCAGAGCAGTGAGGGACGCATTTCTGTTGCTTCAGGAGCCCAGGCTTATAAAAAACTAGTCGTTGTAGCCTCAGTACCTGGCAGAGCTGTAGGCGTGCGATTCTCTAGCAGGTCCGCTTGTCCCCAGATCCATTCCAAAACAGGATGGGCATCTTCTGACTTCACGGGGAGTGGCCTCTGTGTACATCTGTGTCTGAATCTCTTTTCCTACGGGAACACTACCTAAGTTAGATTGGCGTCCGCACTAATGAAGTTGTCTTGACTAATTATCAGCTTTAAGAGTGCTTGTCCAAATATCGTCACATTCTAAGACACAAAGATTTAGGAATGCACACGTGAATTCTGAGAGACACAGCCCATGCGTTACCAAGACGCGTGAGGTAATGGAAGACTGCGAGATGGTGAAATCAAGACTTGCCCAGTGGGAACGGGAACAGCAGTGCAGTCAGAAATGACGACATCCTGTGAACTGGTGGGCGGGAGGGCACTGGCTCAGGGTTGCACAGTGCTGTCCAGGAGTCAAAACCCACGGCCAGTGAAGATGCCAGAGAGGGGGATAAGGAAAGGAAGAGGGCTTAGCAGGAGTTGAACGGATGGAGAATTAGACTAGCTTCTGAGTATATGTGAGAAACTTCAGAAGCTTCCAGAAAGCTCACGCTGAGGATCTAAAGGCTGGGGAGGGGGTTGGGGGGGGGAGGGAATGTCAAAAGAAAAAAGGTTTTCATGCCAGGCGTTGAGTCCCACCACTGGGAAACCTGAAACAAGATCATCACAAATGAACGGGCCTTCCTGGGATACTCAGAAATATCCTGTCCTGATACAGGTATAGGTGGGGGTAGAGGGTAAAGACCAGTGGTAGAGCGATTGCATTCAAGAACCTCAGTACAAGAAAGAAGAAAGAAAGGAAAAAGAAAGAAAGGAAGGGAGGGGGAGGAAAGCAGACAGGGAGGGAGGGGAAAGAAAGGGGGGAGGGAGGAAAGGAG
The DNA here is from genome assembly GCF_964271855.1 of Acomys minous. Taxonomy (NCBI): domain Eukaryota; kingdom Metazoa; phylum Chordata; class Mammalia; order Rodentia; family Muridae; genus Acomys; species Acomys minous. The sequence continues at coordinate 85,608,126 of NC_140494.1, read as the reverse complement.
GGGGGGGAGAAAGGGTTTTCACTATTAACAGAACTCTGTAAATGCCCATGGGGAGACAAAACCCCAAAACTGAAAGTCTGTACATTGAACTGAATTAAGTAAGTTCTTCTCGCAGCACAACACAAGCAAGCACGCACACCTGTGACTGGTCTCCTTTACGTTGTGTCCCTGTGGAGGTAAAAACAAAAGCGAGGGCATACAAAAAGCCATAGCAAGGAAAACCACCCAAGAGGTCGAGGCTGATCTAGAACAGCCATTCTTTCGTGCTAGGCACATGCAGCCTCCACCTCCACCTCCACCCCGAGCACCGTGGTCCCAGGGAGCCGTACGCACTTCTGCAGATGAGCCATCATTTATTAATATGAGACTCCGCAGGGTGAGGCACAGTAAATTGTAATTCGTGAAATTTATAAACTGAGATAGTGCTTGCACGAGGTCCTGTGGATTGTAATTCTCTGGACGTGACAAATGAACTTCTTTGAGCCGCGACAGCTTTAGCAAAGTGAGAGAAATAAATCAGCCGCCTGTGCTGTGGTAAGAAAGCAAGCAGTTTTATTGGTCTGTGGATCTGGAGAAAGGTTGATTAAGTCAGATTTGGAATCCCCCACGGTTGTTTTACAAGCTGCTTTATCCTGGAGACCCACATCCCACCTCCCGCCCACCCCCCATGTTACCTAGTCTCCATGGAAAAATGAGGAGCGAGTTACACAGTGTTTAGGATAGGAAACAAAAATATATATCTCTTTATGGTCCTGGAACAAGGTGAGTGTGACACTCAAGAAGGCTCCTGCATACCGAAGCCATATTAGCAGAAATCCACAGATGGCCTAGCACAATAGTGATAACTTCTTGATCACTTGGAGGGGGAAAAACCAGAAAATACTTAGAATATATTTAGAAAAATGGGACTGGCCTGGAGTTAGCTTGTGAACTCACTAAGTCTGTGTTTACTTGGCAAGCTATAGGTAAACCCAGGATGCAGTGGGCAGCAGTTAAACAGCAGACACTGGAACAAACTGCTTTTAATTATATTTATGTCCTAAGAGAATCAATTTGCTATCAAGGAACTAATGTGCTAATTACGCTCTGGCGTCTTGTTTGAAGAAAGTTCCCCCAAAGACTTCATTCTAGGAAACAGTTTGGTTTCAGCAAGTTGTTAGATTCATTTTTAAACGGAGTCATCAAACTCAAGACGCCAGATTATCAAGGTTTGCCTTCCTCCCAATCACCAGGAAGGAACTATTAAATTCAGAAATGTGTTTGCAAAATCCCAGACAGGGAAAGGTAGCAACCCCAGGAAAGGGCAAGGCAGGGAAACCCCCTCACGCTAGTTGGCATCTCTGTGCCGGGTTGTGGGCGCGGGGTCACGTGATCTTCCAAAAGCTACTACAGTCATGCGTCGGTGCCAAGAATGCTGCTCAGGGCACACCCCCCACCTTGCTATAGTCACAAAGCAGTGGTTAGAAAAGGCAGGACTTAAGTGACCTTTAGGTCGATAGAATCTTCCACATGAAACGGTCTTCTGCACGTCCCCAGGCTCTCTTTCAGCCTAAAGATACAGACTTCTTGGATCCCAAACTCAATCAAGGTCTACCTCATTCTCCATCATGCCTAGGGAAGGAACTCTCTACCTTCTCCCAAGGCAAGGGACGCTGCGTCTGTCCTGCTTCTGAGGCAGGATTGCTCTGTTTGTTTGGTCCTCCCTTTTGACCTGCATGAAGCAGAGCCCGCAGGGAGGGACATGGGACCTTTGCCAGCTTCAGAAGCTGGGCTGCCCCAAGGTGGGGAAAGGCAGGTCACAGCCTCGCTGCGGCCCAGACCTGAGCAATTTGTCGCAGCCACGGGAAACTTCCGCCACGTCTTTCCCAGAGGCTGAGGTTCCAGTAGCAGCCCCGGAGTGTTTGTGTGGCTGCAGGGCACCGACATCAGAGCCCAGGATGTTCCAGGATCCCTGCGGCAACTGGAGCAAGAACTTCAGGGGGTCGGGGACATAAACCACAGCAGTGAAATCTGACTTCAAAACAGATCCTGGGGATGTCCACTTCCGGAACTCTCTGCCTCTGGGCCAATCACCAGCATTCCTAAGGCGGAGGCAGGGCAGGAGCGGAACTTTCTCTCCTGTGGAGATAGATGGCTATGGCTTACCCTCCCCCACTTCACTCTGCCAGTTCAGGCCAAGAGTCCTATGGCCTTCCACTCAGGAGCAGGTTTCAAGGGCTTCTTCCATCTCACGTTCCCCATATCCAGAAATCATCCTCTATACCATCACTTGAATATGAGCCCAGGTCTCCCAAATAGGGCTGTTAAATGTGCAGGTTGTAAATCAATGGTGTGGTGACAAGATTTCTGCTTTGCAAACAGGCTCTGAGGAACAATGAGGCTGTTGGTTTGGGGATCGGTCCATTAGATGTGCCTGCCTCCTAAGGCTGATGTTGAAAACTTACGGCCGCTTCCCCCAGCCGACCAGCCCCAGCCCACGGGGGATAAGTTAACGCTAGGTCACCCACCACATACACCCATGCTTGCTGTGCCCCCTTGTTGACAAGGCGTGCATCCTTTGTCACTAGAATCCTACTCCATGACAAGTCCTAGCTTTCCCATAAAGCCCACTGTCTCCTTATAAGAAGAGCCACGCTCCAGAGTATAGCACACAGAGCAACCTGCTCTGTTAGGAAGTCGACCCCAGGGTCAGTGTTTGGGGGACAGATATAGATCCCCATTTCCCTCCAATGCGACAAGCCTCTGGGAGCTGCCTGGGCTGGGGCCACTGCTTCTCTGAAGGCCCTCCTCCAGGACAGAACACTCACTAGACCTTTAGGATGTGACTATTTGGGGACCTAGTAGTCCTGTGCTGAATACCAGTCCAAGAGCACCTGGATGGTACAGGTAGAGTTTGGTTTTCCTGCCGCCTCACCTTGATGAGGCTAAATGCCAGCTGATGAACAGTGGATCATAATCTTGATGCTTTTCTATTGGCCGGACACTCTCCTGGGAAATGACTGCAGGACACTTCGCCTTTCTTTAAGGATGAACTAGTCGAAGGCTTTTCTCCTCACAGAGCCCTCTAAGAAAGCCATTCTGTGGCTCTCTTCAGTCTTCCTGTTTTACTGTAGATAATGAAATTATACCAGGGTTTTCTGGTTAGAGAACCTTGGCTGATGCTGGTATCTCACAAGGAGTGAGATCAATCATTGATAGAACAAAACAGGATAGGATAGGAAATAATAGACTAGAAATAGAATAGAATAGAACAGAATAGAATAGAATAATAGAAATTTCCATCTTACCTATCTTTTTTGCATAGGATGATGTGGCAAGATCAGTGCACACTGGGACTGAGGGAGGCTGTGAGCCTTGCAACATGGAATAGGCTTTCTCTTTCCCAGCTTTGCTGTCTGTTGTTTTCAAGGAAAGTAGGTAGCCCAGTTTTAAGGCCACTTGGATTTCAAGAGATAACATTGACTATAGGCAGTTGTACCTTTTGCTTAAAAATAATGACAATACATTTCCTGCCGTCGTTCTTTTGGGCTTGGATTAATAACTGGATAAAATGACTGCTTTAAGAAACTACACACAGAGTTAGCAACAAGTCTCAAACTCGTCTGAGCCCAGTCTGCAGAGACACACTAGATGGGAAGTCAAGTCTCTCAGAAGGAGTTATGTTCCAAGTCCAGCTCCACTTTCTAGAAGCATGAAAGTGCAGAACCACAGGAGCCCAAGTTAGGTAAAAGTCTATCAAGAGTCTCCAGAATGTAGAGCACAATTAATCCAGCCTCTTCAATGACAAGAAACAGACATCACAAGTCACTGATGCATGCCACCAGGGTTTGATTAAATATCCAGCGAAGTGTCAAGGTCTTAGAAAACTCAAGTTATCTTGATGACATGCCTTGCCACCCAGCCACTGACCCACTTTGTAACGTTGGGTTTATCCTGTAAGAAATCTGGAGAGTGGGTTTACAGACTCTGTTCTTGCAGGGGCATTGTGACAGTCAAATCCCTCAGCAGCCACCACCAGAGATGAGGGCCCTGTGACAAGCAAGCAATAGCTTCTGCAGATTTGGGGATTCGGCTAAAAGTTAAAAGCGGGAGAAACGGAAGCAAGCGATAGGCATTTTTACAGGGATCAGAACTGCCTTCATTATTGTGTGTGACTCCCTAAACCTGCCCTGTGGCTTCATATTCGGTCCTCAAATGAGTTCTTCCATCACACCTCATCACTCTGTCAAAGACCCTGGCTGACTTAGATAGCCTGTCTTTTCTCCACTCCCACCCCCCCACCCCCACCCACACGCAAGCACTCCAGGGAAGAAGTTACCATTTGGTCTCAAGGAGAGATTGCCTATTCTCTTCTCTGAAGGATGGAGGAAGGGACAGGGCCTCAGGAGAACAGCGCCTGCCAGAGCCCATAGCTTCCTGTAGGACTGGAAAGGTGAAGACCTGTGACCCCAAATGTGGAAGTTATACCTCTCTGGCAGCCCACTGGAGAGGGCCTGAGGCAGAAATTGGAGCTGGGGCAAAGCTTTGCCGAGCACCTCAGTGGTCCCCCGTGTAAACCAATGACCAGAGGACCCTCCTGGAGCAAACTTCGAATGAATATCCCAGAACATAGGAGATGACATTCGGAAGGGGTCTGAGACTGAGCTCAGCCCAACAGATCGGCTGTAACACAAATTGAAATTAAAGTATCAAAAAGAACATGCATTTCCTATGCCCTGCCATGTGGTACAGCGCTTGCCTGTGTGCTATCTTTCTAGAACATTCTTTAAGATAGTTCTGCTTTCCTTGGGTACTATAGATTTTAGAAGAAACAGTTCTATGGATCAGCACACACTTTCTGAAGTTACTGCCCTCCCTAACTCCCAGTGAGAGTGTACACTGGGAAACAGCAACCCAGCAAATATTTCCTCTACAATCTGAAACTCAAGCCTTGAAATCCCCACCCCACCCTCAACACTGCCCAACAAACCTTGAGCATAAAAGTCTTTCTCTTTCCACTGTCCACCAAGGAGCACATTATAAACACACCAAGAAACACAGACATTGCAGATTATTAGCAGGCAAGAAGCAATGCTGAGCCACTCTAACCAAGGAAGCCTTACAGAGGTGTTACTGTCTTCCGTTTACACTGAAAAAAAAAATAATTTAGAACCAGACGTGTCAACCAAACTTGCTAAAGACACCACACGATTGAGCAGCAAACCTGGGATTAGCCTCCAGCTCCAGGGCTGAGGTCCGTGGCCCACACGCGTAAGGCCACAGGTTCAATTCCACTGGGCCGTGGAGTCTCAGTTACCTGATGCCATCCAGCAGCATGTCCCCTGTTTCCTTGAGCATGTGTGTAAAGACTCTGAAGCAATGACTATTGACGTGTTTGCTTAACTTCAGGAGAAGCTGTGAGTTCTAGGAGAGTCCACTGAGCTGTTGGCTAAACTGCCAATTGGCTCACTTAATGTGGTGATCCAGGTGGGGCCCTGGTGACAGGCAATGAGGTGTTGGATGCTGTGCCATACACTGATGTTTGGAATTTGTCAGAGCATCATGTCAGTGCTCCAAAAGCTGCTGTGGCTTCCATTGTCCCATGCTCCATTTGCAGAAGTCAATGGCAGACGAGCTGCATCTCTGTAAGGTTACCACAGGCTCGGAAAATGCCAACCCTTTTTCGGAGGCCAGTGACAGGTCACTGTCACCTCACATCCAGAGGCACCTCTGCTGTCTGTCACTGGGTGAAGGGGACCTGCAGATTCCCTCTCTCATACCTTTGGTCTTTAGCTGAGCTTCAAACAGGTGAACAGAGGTCGTAGAGAAGGATGAATGGGCAAGCCACATTTGCCTACAGGGTCCTTGTGGCATGCCTCTTCTCAGGGTTGGTCAGAAACCAGCCTCAGCCCTCGGTTTGGCATTCAGGGTCACACAGGGCATCAGGGTCAGGAAAGTGTCAAGAAAGCCTTGATGCTCAGGCTGCCCAAGGCTTGATGAGTCATTCGTGGGCAGGCCAGCTGGACCACAATTCTCTTCCTCAAATCTACTCTAAGCAGTGCAGAAGGTTTGGGAATGCTGCTGGCACCCAACTGTGGAAATCATAGAGGTGTCCCACAGGCCCGAGATTTCTGAAGGGTCACCCTGCTCTGTAGAAAGAAATTTTACCTAAAACCTTCAACATGCTAGAGTGCTATTGAGTTGCCTTGGATTGACCTCTGCCTTGATGGATCTCTATGAAACAAGGCCTCACTGGGTCCCTGTTCCTGTGACATTGAAGCTACTATTCAGTTTCCTCCTACATAAAACAACACCTCCTCTATTGAGATGATAGCCTCTAACTGAATCCAGAAAAACACATATGACTTGGCTTGGGCCAGTTGCTGTAACAAAACACCATAGGCTCCGTAGTTGATGACCAAGCAGAGGCTTTGCCGCAACCAGTCAGTACATTGCATCACAGACCTCTAGCTTCCCCCTAACCCTGCATACCCCAGTTCCCCGGTCTTAATGACGTGTGCAGCACGCAAGCAGAGAGCTGTCCCGAGAGCTCACTTTAAAGTGCTCACTGAGATACTACAATTCAGAACGTGCTCGGCGTAACACGAGATTGCCGCAAATGCAGGCTGCTTTCCTGGATCCACTGCCATGGCTTCCAAATGCTCCCGCTCAAAGGGAGGGGCAAGAGGATGCCACACTCCATGGGCCACGGTGAAACAGGAACTAGCCTCTCTCTGCCTTCGGAGTGTCAGGATGCTGCTCAGCCTGTGCTGAGGGAGGCATCTTCCAGTCCTCAAGCGGGGAATGGAAGATCATGCGTTGGCCTGTGGAGGGGTACAGTTCATGAGTGGCAGAAACTGAAGACTGCAGAGGTGAAGCTTCAAGCTAGAAGGCTTGGAATCTGCAGACAGAGGTCTGCAGAGAAGGCTACTGGGGCTTAGAAAAACCATCAATTTCCCATCCATTTCAATCTGAAATGGTCCAGAAAGGAAGGCTCTCTCCTCACTGCAACAGTACCTGACAGGGAAGTGAGGTTTGCTTGGGCTTAACTACAGGGAAATAATACCAGAAAAGGGCCATAGTCATGGAGACAGTTTGGCTCCCTGTGCTGAGAGGATGACGTCATCCATGCAGATAAATTCCACAGAATCTACTGCCCCTCAAACAATGTTTCACTAGCTTGTAAAATGTTCCAGAGCTCTGTCCATCCTGACAACCCTTAGGGGCTATCCAGGGCATTCTGGGAAGTTATAGTAAGAAAGTGTCTGTCCAGTTCTCCTTCACCCGGAGCCTAATTTCTTTTTAGACTTAGTCTAATTTCTTTCTGCTGTACGATTCACTGTTAGATGGAAACACTTGTTTCAGCCTTAATATTGAATGCCGTGCAAAGAAGCAAAGGAAAATGAGCCAAGTCCAGGTTGCAATCGGAAGGCATGCCAGAGCTGGGTGAGGACCACGCATTAAAGTGGCTCCCTCTGACTTTCTGTGCCCCCACAGGGTCACTGGGCAAGCTCTGCCTAGAGGCGTCCAGCCTTGTTTTCATCCTCCAAGTTAGCAAGGCAACAAAATGAAAATAGGAGATTTTGGTGCTTGCTAGTATTTAGCAGAAGAGCTGTTTGCCACTAGACATTCTCACTGTCGTTTGCAGGAAAAGGAAGTGGGATTCAAGACAGTAAACAAAAGCGGAGACGGAAGGGTACAAAGATGGCAGGAAGCGCTCCTTGAGTCTGTGAAGGCCTGGTGTTATTTAGGGGGCGTGGCCCCAGGAGGCAGAGACACCGCCCATCAAACCTCCTCATCAAGCAATTCTCTACCAGTCATAACTCCTTTACAGGGAGTAGTACAAGCTGGGTTTCTAAAGAGCACTTGAAGATATATAATGTCTGACTTGTTGCTGACAGAGCTGAGCTCTGTCTCCTTATTGCTGTTTTCCAGGCGACGAACCAGACGCTTGGAGAAGGTACCTTGCCCAATGTCATCCAGCTAATAAGTAGTAAAAACAGACCACCCAGTAACAGAGCTTGTCTGAGTCCAAGTGAATGCTCTTTGCCCTACATTTCCGAACCTCATAAATAGATGAGTTAACCAGAGCTTGTGGCATTGGACATCAAAGGAGACATTTGTCAAGAGAGACTAAACATGCACTCTGGCAACTCCCCCCCCCTCCGCCTACTCACACGTGATGTGCATGGCGCAGCACACTAGAGAAGGTGCCGTCAAAAAACCTGGCCAGCTTGGGGCGGGGGGACACTATAAGCCTGGCCTTGTCAGGTACGCCCATTGAGACTGATGAGTAGTGTCCTTTCCAAATGGCCCACTGGGACCTGAGATCCCAGAACCTCAGGGAACCCCTGGCCATCTTGGTCTTCTGGATGTTAGGATCTGGTCCTGAGAGCTACAGACCTGAGCCCCATTCCCGGGGTACCATTCACACAGACCCTCTCTGCCACACTCAACCTCCCCACAACTGGCTCAAGAGGTGAAGAGAGGTCAAGACAACACCCCCAGGGGTGGACCGCAGTGTAGGTGTGACGTCCTTGGGAGCTGAAGCCAAGGCAAAGTGGCTCATTTTGACCAACACAGTCACAAGCCCAGATCATAAGGGAGAAGGCAGAAAACCAGTAGTGTAAGGAAAGTACACTGTCATCCAAGGACAATAAAGTTTATGTATTCTCAGATGTGGGTCCTCCCACCCAAGCAAAGCCAAGGCCCACTCCTGTGAAAAGAACTTTTCTCCAGCAAAATGGGAAAGCAGCTTCTTTTGGGCTAAATTTAGATTTTTACGCAGAGGATACATTCCGGCTCTCTGGGGCTGCTGACAGAACAAGCGCAATGTTCAGTGTCCCCTGGCTCTGGCCAGCTTCAGGAGTCTGAAATACCCTGAACAGAGAGAGAAATACTCTCTCTGGGGCTGGACTCTGGCCAAAGTTTGACCTTAGCTTGACTATGTTTGCTTTTGGTCACTACTCGTGTGTCAGCTCCGCCTTGACTTCACTGGGGAGCAGCACCTCAACAGCCATTGCTCCAAAGACCAGGGTTCGAAGTCACCACAGAGTGACCAAAGGCTGAGGCTCCTCCCCACCCAGGTAGACTAACAGTGTCTTGGGAATACATCATTGGGAGAGCAATGCTTAACAAAGAAACCAAACTCATAATAGTACAGAGAATGAAATGGTTCCAAAGAAAGAGAAATACATTGCCACAGCCACCCAGGGCAACAGTGAGAGCACTGGGCAGAGGGGGTGGTCTTGGTGCAGAACCCCCTTCCTCCATCTCTGTCCCACCTGCAATGGCCTCTCTCTTTCACCAATGCTTTTCTGGATAGTTAAAAGCAAGCATGGCAGATTATCAGAAAGTTGGGGCGGGGGTGGGGAAGGGGAGAGAGTGTGGTCCCCTCCAAAGCAAGTCAGCTAAGGCCATTTTGTTTCTCTGATCTGATCTTCTTTCTCAAATAAGGGGGAAGATGGAGGTGGGGATGCTCTCAACACTCAAGATCTCTCCTCTCATGTTAGCCTGCCACATCCTACTCCATCCCCATCAGTACTGATAAATTCAAGAAGGTCTGGCAAGGCTCGGGGCTGGTAACAAGCTTGTTGATGCTTCCTTAATCCCCAGCTGTTCTCGCTAATAGAAATAATCAGTGTCCTCCCCGCCAGCCCCCCCCTCCCCCACTTCATTTTCAGAGGGAGCAGGGCTGCCTAGCTCTAGACCAAGTCTCCTGACTGGCTGGTGTCCCTGCCCTAGCGAAGGGATGATGTTCCTCAACTGTCCCAGACTGGCTCAGCAGGCCAGGGACTTTCAAGAACAGTTCCCCACCAGTCCTCCATGAATGCACAACGTCCAGGAAACAGACAGTGTGGGTGTTGCCTCCGGAGCAAACCATCAGTCTTGAGCTCTGCAGCTTGCTCAGCCAACCAGGAAAATTAAGACCGCAAATCCTGCTAAACCAAGTAAATAAGCTTTTCAGCAGCTAGGCGCTCCCAAAAGGGGCTTTGAGATGCAACAATGCAATGTATTAAACAAGACTACTGGGTGAGTGCTGAACAGCTGCAGTGGGCATGCGCGTTCCCCTCAAAAACAAATCAACATAAATAATTGTAAATCACCACGTGTACTTCAAGCCTGAGGGAAGACATTGGACTAAGCAGGTAGGAGCTGTCGCCCTCTACTGGATGGAATGTCGCAAGAATGCCATGATTTCATACTTGGCAGTTGCCAGGATGTTTTTTACCTCCCAAAGAAGGAGGTGGTCTCGGTGGTCATGATGAGTTTCCATGGAGGAGGGAGAGGAGACAGAGAAGAGAGAAGAAAACATGAGAGTGAGGAAACCGTTTCAGACACAGACACTCACGCAGACAGAATCACCTAGCACCTCCAGGGGACCCTAAGAGAGGTGCTGTTGCTGATAGCCAGCTAAGTATAAAAAGAGCCAGGGAGGGTGGGGATAGGACTTGGCTCTGCCTTTCTAGAGCCAGGGAGGGTGGGGATAGGACTTGACTCTGCCTTTCTAGAGCCAGGGAGGGTGGGGATAGGACTTGATTCTGCCTTTCTAGAGCCAGGGAGGGAGGGGATAGGACTTGACTCTACCTTTCTAGAGCCAGGGAGGGTGGGAATAGGACTTGGCTCTGCCTTTCTAGAGCCAGGGAAGGTGGGGATAGGACTTGGCTCTGCCTTTCTAGAGCCAGGGAGGGTGGGGATAGGACTTGGCTCTGCCTTTCTAGAGCCAGGGAGGGTGGGGATAGGACTTGGCTCTGCCTTTCTAGAGCCAGGGAGGGTGGGGTAGGACTTAGCCAGGGAGGGTGGGGATAGGACTTGACTCTGCCTTTCTAGAGCCAGGGAGGGTGAGGTAGGACTTGGCTCTGCCTTTCTAGAGCCAGGGAGGGTGGGGATAGGACTTGACTCTGCCTTTCTAGAGCCAGGGAAGGTGGGGATAGGACTTGACTCTGCCTTTCTAGAGCCAGGGAGGGTGGGGATAGGACTTGACTCTGCCTTTCTAGAGCCAGGGAGGGTCGGGATAGGACTTGACTCAACTTGTTTTTTCTAATCCAACCCTGGAACGACTCCTTCCCACTCTCTCCTTATCTGCTAGACTTTATATTTACTTAAACCTTTTAGGGTGGGTGGATTTGGCTCTCTAACCAAAAACAAGGGACTAGCAGAGAGTGGGGAAAAGGAAGAATTCTTACAGAGCTCTCTTGGGCCTGCAGAAAAGGAGTAAACTAATAATATGATGTCAAAAAGGAGTAATACTAAGGGAGTGTTCTTTAAGAAGTAATGGGGCATGGCGGCACAAGCGGTGTAAGAGTGGCCCCTGCAGCAGGTAACAGGACGCCCCTGATAACAGGGACAACAAAGGTTCTACTATGTAGCAGAGAACTTCTGTCTACAGTATCTGTTTCGCTGTTATTCCTTTAAACTCACCAGAGCGCTTGCACAGTTTGAGCAGCTTTGTTATATGGAAACCTGGAAAGTGCCCAAATGTCCTTCCGTAGGAGAGCAATAGGCACTCCACTCCACCCACGCCACCGAGTGCTACTCAGCTACAGAAAGGAAGGAAGTCTTGATTGCGAAACAACTCGCGTGTATATGAAGGGCGTTACTCTGAATAAAGCAAGGCAAATCTTAAAAGACTGCACTTGGATGCCACAGAGCGGTGGTCCTCAGCCTTCCTAACGCTGTGACCATTTCCTCATGTTGTTGTGACCACCACCCCCCCAACCAGGCAATTACTTCCATTGCTACTTTATAACTGTAATTTTGCTACTATTATGAATTGTAATGTAAATATTTGTGTTTTCCAACGATCTTAGACAATGTCTGTGAAAGGGGGTCGAGACCCACAGGTTGAGAACCCCTGCTGTAGATGAAGGGCAGGTAACTGGATGTGACTATTGCTGCTGCGAGTGGCTCCCCATGCCACTGGGGCAGCTCAGGGGTCTGAAACCGTGGTTGTGTGAATCTACACCACAGAGAACACAGGAGCACACAAAAAGAGTGTGTGTGAAGGCTAAAGAACAGCAACAGCACCTGCAAGGTGCTTGATGATTCAGAGCCAATCAGAGTTCTCATCGCATCGAGGTAAGCTGTCCCTGCAGCGGGAGGCAAGCTGTAGGCTCCTGGGACTTTCTTTGCAATAGTGTTACCATTCACTTTAATTTATAATTATTTCTAAAGAAAAAGAATACAAAGAAGATAGAGAATGTGTCCTTAGGGCTGCCATACTACTGAACAGATCCTGCTGTTATGTCCTGTTTTTTGTTTTTTTGGTTTTTTTTTGGGGGGGGGGTTGTTTCTTTGTCCAAGACAGGGTGACATTCTGTATCACAGGCTGGATGGGAGCTCACCATGCAAGTTAGGGGGGCCGTCCTACACCCAGCGGCTCCTCCCACCTTCCGCCTCCTGAGCTAGCTTAAATTGGGCTTGAAGATGAACTTCCTGACTTCCTGCCTCACTCTTAGAGAGGAACACCCAGAGCTCCTGGGCTTCGGAAGCTGGTGTGGTGGGAAGGCCATCAGAGAGTGACAGTGACAAGGAACCGTACAAGGAAGAAGCAGTTGTTCTACAGTTATATGAAATAAAGACGGAAGAAACTAGAATGCTAACAAAAACTGAGTTTTTAGATGGAAGAGAAAGCCCTGCCTAGAAAACCTACTCTCTAAAGACAAGACCTAGAGCCTCAGTCGTTCGAGCCAGGGAGGGAGCAGGCAGGTCCCTCCCCCTTCATTGCCTGGGCACCCCAGGGCCCCACTCACAGCAAGAGGGCTCTGGTGTTGGCGCTAGTGGATTCAGCGAGAACTGTGGTCGGCTGACAGGGGCTCTCAGACTTGAGGATACAGCCACAAGTCTGGGGTGCACACAGCCTGAGGTAGCCTGTGTCACCTTGGAAAGCCTTTGGTGGGTCTGTCGGGGCAGCTGCATGTAAGGGCAGGACATGGGGTATGAACTCAGCCAACGCCACGAGTCAGGATGTTTATTCCTGTTCAGAGATGGGATCAGATGGGTCTCCAGGCTGTTCCCACCCCGATGTCCTGCTTTATTCTGACTCATCGAGCTGCCTGAGTCACGGGTTCAGCAGCCACCGGTGCTCCCTGCTGCCTGTGTCCTGGCAGCCAACATGAAGTCACCTAGTTTTGTGCCAAGTATTTGACACTCATTGGGAACAGCTTCTATTATTGACTATAGTTTTATGTATCTTGACCCAAAACTAAATTTCAAGTTTCCCCTGAGACCATAATTGACTGTTACTTGTAACCCTTAATGTTCTTTCACACAGCACAGATAATAACAAATTTCAACTGAGCAGAACTCAACAACAACAACAACAAAATAACAATTTTAGATTAAAATGTTGCTAGATTTAACCATATGAATGTGCAAGAAGTTAAAAGTCCTACAAAGTAAAAACCACCACAAAATTAATATAGCAATAGCAAGTTGAGCAACATATTTGCAGAAATAGATGAAAGATAGCGATCCAAGCAAGGAGCGAGGCCAAACAGATGACTGACAAATATAAGGAGAGACAGACGCCAGTCTTCTACTCACCAGACACAGGGCCAGGAGATGTAATCTGCCAGGTCAGCAAACACCAGCATGAATCAGATTATTCAGTGTTGGTGATGATGTGAAAAAAACGGTCACTCGTATTCTCTCATCATTCCCGGAAATGATGACAGTGGAGAGGCAGTAAACTTTTACCGTAACTGATACCATAGCTTGGATATTGGGAACAACATGGATAAAGCCTCAGTGGGTGTGGCATCAGGCATCTCTGTAGCAAACTTATTGTGCACAGCCCATGGTGTGGCTGGATCATACGGTAGTTCTATTCTTAGGCTTTTGAGGGAGCCTCTATAACAATCTGCATGGTAGCTGATGGATGTAATTTATACATCCATCAGCAGGGTTCAAAGGCTCTCCTGGTACCCTGCATCCTCACCAGCATGTGCTGCTCTTTATCTCCTGGACCTTACCTTTGGACCAGGGTGAGATGGACTCTCAATATCACATTTCCCAGGTAGCTAAAAATGTTGCACATTTTTTCACACATTTATTAGCTATTTGTATTTCTTTATTTGAAAAGTCTGTTTGTATCCACCGCCTACTTGTTGGATTATTTGCACTTATACAATTAAATTTTTAGTTTGTTGTTGTTGTTGTTGTTGTTGTTGTTGTTGTTCTTGTTCTTGTTCTTTATATATATTCTAGAAAAAAATCTCCTGTTGGGTGAATATTTAGAAAAATTGGGTGTGTCTCAACTGCCTCTGTGGCTGGGCAGCAACTCTATGTAGATGCTGCAGGATTTTTCTGTTACTTTGATAAACACCATGACCAAAAGCAACTTACAGAAGAAAGAGCCTGTCTTAGCTTATGGTTCCAGAGAGAGAGAGTCCATGGTGGAGAAGGCATGGCAGCAAGTGGCTGGACCAGCAAGTTGAGAGATCACATCTCTGTTCATAGAAAGGAAACAGGGAGTGAAATAGAAGTGGGGTGAAGTTATAAACTCGCAAAGGCCATCTCCAGTGATATATTTCCTCCAATAAGGTTCCATCTCCTAGTGGTTCCATATCCTCCCAATGCTGCTACATCCCCTGGTAGCAAGAGTTTAAATACACAAGCCACGAGGATGCATCTCATTCAAATGATGCCACAGGCAGATCCAGAGGAAGGAGAGGAGTACAATTACACTGTATTTACCCAGCCATAAAGGAGACTAAAATCATGTCATCGGAAAAAATGGATCGAAACAGAGATGATCATATTAAATGAAACGAATCAGCGTAGGTGCATTTCATATCAGCATGGTTTCAGTGGTGGATAGGAGTTCAGACAGAAAGGAAGGGGAAACAAACAGTAAAAGGATAAAACACTGGGATGCAGAACGGGATTGAGAAGGGAGGAGATAAGAGGGAAGAGAGCAGAGAGAATACTATCAAAGTGGGTTATATGCCTATGGTGGAATGGTACCCTGAAATCCTACACCTTGTAGGGTTAACGCATGTCGGTACAAAATACATGTAGGGAATTTGATAGTAAGCAATAAAACACTTTCACATGTGCCCAGACAGTTCATTTGTGAAGTATTTTTCAACTTTTTTTTTACAGTTATGTATTTATTTACTGGAGCAGGTAACCAGCATGTGCCATGGCACTTGAGAAGAGGTCAGAGGGCAGCGTGAAGGAGGGCATTCTCTCTTCTGCCGTGTGGATCCAGGGCTCCAACTCAGGTCATCAGGCTTGGCACCGAGCCTATTTCCTGCTGAGCCATCTCAGCAGCCACTTGAGGTGTTTGTTTAAAATAATAACAATAATAAGGAAACTAATACAAGAATACTCCTTTTAGGGCCTAGAGAGAAAGCTCAGCAGTTAAGAGCATTTGTTGCTTTTACAGAGGACCCAAGATTGGTTCCTAGCACCCACATGACAGTTAACAACTATTGGCAACTTCATTTCCAGAGGACCCCCCTCTTCTGGTCTTCATGGATGCTATACATGTATACACAGACAAACATTCAGTCAAAATACCCATACACACAAAATAAAATTAATTAATTAAAAATAGTCACTACAGAGTTGTTATAAGACTTAATTTGGTTGTTCATTCATAGAAAGATTAATAAACATCAGTTTTTATCAATGAAGTATTATCCTACGTATAAAATAAGTGAACTAGATTTGTAAATCCCTAAGATAAATTATCGATTCATTCCAAATATCAGAACAAAAAAAAAAAAACAAACCTGTATAGCATAATAGCAGCTGTTATAAATTTTTAAAACAAAAAAAATTAATTTTGCTCACAGATATACAGCGAGTGTTCCAACATTATCAAAATTGTGTTTGAGAAACAGAGACAAGACTGAACAAGAATACCAATGGAACTGCATCTACATTTGTGGCTTTAAAAAGATGGCTTAACAGAGCTAGAGAGCTGGCCCAGTGGCTCTACGCCCGGCTGCTCTAGCAAGGGACCTGGCCTCTCCTCCCAGCACCCACACGGTGGCCCACAACGAACTCCAGCATCAGGGGATCCGGCAACCCCTTTTGCCTACAAACACAATAACACACTTGTGATGCACAAACATACATGCAGACAAGACACTTTAAATAAAAACAAATACATCATAAAAGCTTTTAAGGAGTTCTTTTTGTATTTTGGATATTAGCCCTTTGTCCGATGTAGGGTTGGTGAAGATCTTTTCCCAGTCTGTAGGCTGTCGCTTTGTTCTGTTGACAGTGTCCTTCGCCTTACAGAAGCTTCTCAGTTTTGTGAGGTCCCATGTATTAATGGTTGATCTCAGGGCCTGAGCTGTTGGTGTTTGTGTTCAGGAAGTTGTCTCCTGTGCCAATGAGCTTAAGGTTCTTCCCCACTTTTTCTTCTAACAGATTTAGTGTCTGGTTTTATGTTGAGGACTTTAATCCATTCAGACTTCAGTTTTGTGCAGGGCGATAGATGTGGATCTATTTTCATTTTTTTCTACATGTAGACATCCAGTTAGACCAGCACCATTTGTTGAAGATGCTATCCTTTTTCCATTGTATGGATTTGGCTTCTTTGTCAAAAATCAAGTGTCCATAGGTGTGTGAGTTTATTGTACTCTTAAGACAGCATGCATGCTCGAAGTGCACCAGCTGCATGCAGTTCCTGAAAAGTCCGGAAGAGGACACCAGATCTGCTGGAACTGGAGGAACAGGCAGTGTGGATACTGAGAACTGAACCCAGGTCCTCCAAAGGCAAGCCATGCTCTTAATCACTGGCCCATCTCTCCAACCCCACAGGCTGAATTTTTTTTTTTTTGAGACAGGTTCTTGTGTAGCCCAGGCTGGATCAAACTTGCTATGTAGCCGAGAATAACCTTGACCTTCTCACCTTCTGCCTCCATTTCCCAAGTAAAGGGATTACAGACAGGCCATACTCCAGGTTACTGCTCTGAATGCTATTCCCTTTGCAGTCTGCGCTGATAAGAGGCATGAAGCACAGTTTAGATTTCTCTCCGCTGACCTCACACCCCATGTCTGTTAGCTACCTGATTTGTATGACATTTTGAGAGGAAGGACACACTCCTTTCATTTGTTCTTCAGGGCTCCGGGTTATTTTTGACTTTTCATTCTGTGCTGGACTGCTTGCACATACAGAGGTACCACATTATTATTATTATTATTATTATTATTATTATTATTATTATTATTATATTTTTATTATTATTATTTTGGTTTTTTCAAGACAGGGTTTCTCTGTGTAGCCTTGGCTGTCCTGGACTCACTTTGTAGACCAGGCTGGCCTCAAATTCAAAGAGATATTCCTGCCTCAGCCTCCCGAGTGCTGGGATTAAAGGGGTGCACCACCATGCCCGGCTGGGTGCCACGCTATTACTACATGCAATGAAATATCTCTTTTTCTGGAATGTTTTGGCTCTTGCTCCACAATTTGCTTTGCTATTTTGTTTACCATCCCGTGTAATTTGTGAGGCCTTGCATATTTACGGCTTATCCTTCCTAAATAAGAATGGGTGCGCTCCCCACGGTTCTGTGTGAAAGTGGTCACATGCTCTCTGAAGACAGAATTTGTCTAAAAAGATTTATTTATTTATTATTATGTATACAGTGTTCTGCCTGCATGTACATCCACATGCCAGAAGAGGGCATCAGATCACATTATAGATGGCTGTGATCCACCATGTGGTTGCTGGGAATTGAACTCAGGACCTTTGGAGGAGCAGTCAGTGCTCTTCACCTCTGAGCCATCTCTCCAGACCCTGAAGAAAGAATTTTAAAGTTTCTTCACATATTTTGGGTACATGCGGTGGTTTAGATGAATGCCAACTCCCAAAGTGGTATTGCTGGGGAGTGGGTAACCATTATGAGGTGGTACCTAGGGCAAAGAAGTGATGTCGATGGGGGTGTGAGCTGGGGCCTTTCCTCCTACCCCTCCCTCATTCCTCCCTCCCCCCTCCCTCCCTCTCAGAGCACTGTCTGCCTGTCATATGCTTCTGGCCATAAGGTACAGCTTTACCACAGAGTCGATAGCCATGGGCCAGTCAACTAGAAACAGAAACAGCTGCAGCTGTGAGCCAACGGAAACATCACCTTCACAAGTCAATCGTCTCAGGTACTTCATCACAGTGATGGAAAACTAATACAACATCTCTATGAAGTTTGTTCCCAAGGATTGCATCTCCGTTATTACCATTAAGTATGATATTTTAAAATAACCATCTTTATTCCTATAGGAATTCTACAAGCCTTACATATGGTCTGTGCGGGATGAGACTGAGATAAAGACCAAAGACACATATGACTATTATTACTATTTCAAGTATTTTTATCAAGAATCACCATGAGATTGTATCAAACGATCTAGAAGGAAGCAATTCATTTGTATATCTCTTGATCATGTACTCCATCGTGCATGCTGTAACAGTCAACCGTGACTGTCGGTTTGATTAGATCTAAAGTGATTAAGAACCACGCCCACCCCCAGCCTGGAGGGATGGCTCAGTGGTTGAGAGCACTGTCTGCTCTTCCAAAGGACCCAGGTTCAATTCCCAGCACCCACATGGCAGCTCGCAAGTGTCTGAACTTTGACACCCTCACACCACTGTGCATAAAATTTAAAAAAAATAGCTATTAAAAAAAAAAAGAACCACACCCCCAGGTAGGTCTGTGAGGTCCTTTCCTGGAAGGATTAAATGAAGGTGCAGACCCTCCCGCAGAGTGGTCAGCGTCTTCCAGCCTCAGCACAGATACAAAAAGGGTTGAGGATAGAGAGGATGCTCCTTTGCCTGCCTGCACTCACTCCCTGCAGGTGGGCGCATCTGCCCTGGTACTGGCTCCTCCGTCAACATCAACACAGAATCCAGCTTCTTTGGCCTTCCAATGTGACTATAGACCAGTGGCTCTCCAGGATCCTCTAGACCTTCAGCGGCATATCAAGATGCTGAGGCAGCCAGTAGTATGGAATAAGTAGCTACTGGATTCTCAGCCTGTCTGGCGTTGACAGCCATTGTTGGACTACCCAGCCCACCTCATGGAAGCCAATCAGATGAGTCCCCTTTGTAATAAATCTACATTTATTCTATTGGTTCTGCTCCTGTAGAGAAGCCTATATGCACCCTAGGACATCTCTTAGCTATATTTCTGTTTTGACGTTTTCTATTTTAGGAAAAACACTTATTAAAAAGATAACTATTTTGCAATCTTTGGGGTTTACTATCAACAGTCAAAATTGTAAGTTATATTGTAAAAATTGGATATTTTCCTTCCTTTGCTTGTTTTCTGGTTTTTCTAAGTTATGAAATTGTTTTGTTTTGTTTTGTTTTGTTTTAACACAATGATGTGTTAGAATTCCCCGGAAAACATTTTGGGCCTGGTGTTTCTGTGGTGGATTGCTCTTTGACAACTTCACATCTTCTGTGGGGAATGTATTGGTTTTGATTCTCTTTCTTTTCTGGGGTCAGTTTTGGAAGTATACGCTCCTGGGAACCTGTCCCTTGCATCTGATGTCAAATTTGTTTGCATTTGATGATTCATCAAATGCCGAGAAAACATTTTTATGATTTTTAATTCCCTCAATTCCTATCTTTATTGTTTAATAATTTTAAAGATAAATAGGAATATTCTATTATATAACCAGGATGGAAAAGGAACGCCCCTTTAACTACGATACAGCATCTGAAGCCACAGTGATAATCTGAACAGTTCTCACTTGAAAAGCAACAACAAAACTCTACATAGGGAAAAACTATAGACAAATTCAAAGGTTTAATAATAAATTTTTGGAAACAGCATATTTTGTAATGAATCAAAAGCAATATTCTTGCATAGGTATTGGGGCGGGTGCACATGCATGGGGACCAAACCCAAGGTCTTACATAGCTGGGAAAACACTTTGCTACTAAACCATATCCCTGTCCTCATTTTTTTTTTAAATTGGACCTTGTCGTGTGGCACAGACTAGCCTCAAATTGTTGATCTTTTCACACCTGCCTCCTGAGGGCTGAGGTTTCAGGTACACACCTGTAGAAGATACATTGAAAGCCTTTGTAAACACACTACAGAAACTCAGGCTTGTAGAAAGAAGCAAGATTTATGACCATATAATTCAGGGAAAGATGACATATTAAGCAAGAAACTCCTAGATCACACACACACACACACACACACACACACACACACACACACACACACCCCACATGAACAAAAACCACCAAGGCTATTTTTGTTGCTGTTATTATTGTTGATTTTTTTATGATAGGGCGTCTCTGTGTAGCCTTGGCTGTCCTGGCTTTCTAGACCAGGCTAGCCGCAAATTCACATCGATTTGCCTGCCTCTGCCTCCCTGAGTCACCAAGGCTATTTTTAAATAAACCCTTGAGGTGTGTTTCAGGACTCCGTGGAGCCTGTGCATAGCGTCAGTGTCCTGCAGCTAGTTCAACACGAACACTATGTGACTAGACTAGACTAGATGGGATATTCTGCAGTGTTTAGAAAATGATGACACGAAAACCACCCTGTGAGTGAGTGTCCTGCCAGCAGCGCCAGACCACGGGGCCCAACCACACACAGGACATACTTGCTTGAACTCCCAGACACTCAACTGAGAAACATAGAGGGTGTGTTGTATAGGCAGAAGCTGTCACTTTGATCACACGCCCCTTGCAGTGTGGCCTACACGAGAGAAGCTTGTATGATGCAGCTAGAACTAAATCTCATGCAATTGCAAGGAGGGACACCCGAGCCCATCCGTTACAAAGGAAAATGCTTGACCCCTCCCCCCCCCCACCCGACATTCCACCTGCAGAAACATAAGCTCCATTTCTACCCAGCAGGGACCGACAGCCAAGTGCAGCTTCTGACACCTGCTCTGCTTACAGAGAGCTCCATAAACTCTCGCCCTGGATGGGGACAGTTTTCACACAATGGAGGACAAGAGCCACTACATGCTGGAGAAAGTCACACTTGTTGATATTGGCCAGAGTGTCCTCACAGCTGCTCCTCTTTCCTGGCTTTGACACCGAGGGATCTCGAGGCTCCGCAGCGCTCAGCAGCCCCAGCCATCTGATCTCCGCAACACAACACCTCCAAGTCTTCAAACAATGAGAAACCGCAGACGAAAACCTTCCTCCCACCCCTAATGACTTTAAGATGTGACATGGAGTTGCCCTCTCCTCCCTCTTCTAATTCAAGCCAGTCTATTAATTCTGTGACCTCGACGTGATGGCCCTCGCTTTAAAAAAATTTTGTTGACATGCACTTCACTTCAAATCTGTGCCACATCTCTAGAGAAAGCATTTGTGCAAAAGCGACCTCCCCCCTTCCTCAGGGTGCGCCGCCCACCTGCGAAGACAGCCTGAATTCTCGCTGGGTGATAGGAACTGAGCCGCGAACTTCTTCTATCCAAAGTGGTCATGATCCTAACAGAAGATATTCCACGTCTGTTTCATTTCTTGCCAGCCCCACCCCCACCCCCACCCCCAATCAGGGCAGCCCTTCCTTTGCTACAGGGAATAAAAGACGGCATTCAAAGGGTTAACTCCCTAGCCCACCGTTTTGCTGACCCAGTGTGAGATGAATTGGAGCCAATTCAATTTAGCTGCAGTCAACAGGAAAGTAGGAAGGAAAATAGGATTTAACAAACAAAGCATTAGAAAGAGAGAGAGAGAGAGAGAGAGAGGTGGGGGGGAGGGGATTCCACAGCAGGAAATAATTATTTGGGCAATTGTTCACTTTGTTTAAAGGACTGGCCGGGGTGAATATCCATCAGGCCTCTCTGCTGTGCTCCTGGTTTCTCTGCAACACCCTGTCTGCTCTAATTAGTTACAAAAGGGCTTCTCTGGGCTGGAGAGACGCATGACTGTGTTGTGTGGCAGGGGAGCAAAGGCATATATGTCACCGAAGCCGAGTCTGGCACCAGCTCGCTCTGGTGAAACCTCCAGTGGCTGGCCAGACTGGGATCACTAGGAAAGGAAGCTGGCACGCCAACAAAAGTGGTTCACGGAAGTGGTCCATCGACCACTCATCTGCAGTGGGTAAAGCATGTTTAATGGCTCAGTTCAAGTTAGCATTTCCAACATATAGATATACATAAAATAAACAAAGCCACATATGTTATCAAATATTTGCGTTTGAAAAAAAAAATCTCACCTCCCCCCACAGCTCAATCTCTTTCATCTCGCCCTGCACTCTTCTTGCCCCTTAGGCCATTTACACTGAAAACATCAAATCTTCAAAAAACCCGGAAGAGAAGCAAGAACAGCCCCCCACCTCCATTTGGAAAGGAAAATGAAAATAATATTTTCAGAATAATTTTTTTTAAATCTTTCTATTTGTATAATGAGTCTATAGCCTTGGCCCCAAGAAAGTCAGCCAAAGACTCGACCCATGTGAGAACAGAAGGGTCCTGGGGTGCCCAGGCTTAGCAGTTTACGCTGTCCACTGCTCCAACTGTGGGTGCTGAAGACCGGCCTCTGATCTCTTCATCTACAACCATCCATCAGCGTGAAAAAAAAAAAATCCACCAACACATTTCAAGTCAGCTAAGTTAGACCCTAAGGAGGCAGCCCGACACAGATAAAGAGCAAATAAAGTGGGTACAAGAGCCCTTTTCTAATTTCTTTTTTGTTCCACCCATGTATACAATGTATATTGATCATATCCGTCCAGCCATGGAACCCTAACCTCCCTCCAACATGTACGGAATTCTTGCTAATCCAAACATCAGCCCAGAAGGTAGGTATTTTGTCAGTAGCCTTTCTGAACAGGGGTGAGAGTGACCGCTAAAGCACAGGAGAGTGAGGTAAACCCCTCAAGGTCACCAGCCAGGAGGGACAGGAAACCTGGGTTGGAGTCTGGACACATGCGGGTCCTACTGTGTCCTGCTCTTCTGTGTACACAGAAAACACAAAAGGGACAAACAGGGTCCCGGAGCCATTTCTTAGAGCCAGCCCTAGGAGCAGGCAGAGCCGGCTGCTCCACTCTGGCTTGAGACCTCTGCCTCCATCGGCTTTCCTGGGCTGTGGAATGCTGGGTTCTGTGACCAGCTTTTCCTTTGCTGTCACACTGGTGCCTGCCTCTTCACTTGTTGGTAGAACGGTGGCCTGGGATGTTTGGACAGACAG
Organism: Acomys minous; assembly: GCF_964271855.1. NCBI lineage: Eukaryota > Metazoa > Chordata > Mammalia > Rodentia > Muridae > Acomys > Acomys minous. Next base: position 85,585,030 of record NC_140494.1, on the reverse strand, counting down.
GAAGCCAAACCCTGGGTTGAGCTAAGGACGTCTTGATAGGCTTCAACTTTCAGTTTGTGAGCTCCGTAGAACTTTTGTCGGGGCTAACACAAAGCGCTTAGGTGCTGGCTGGCCTGCAAGATCAACCAGGGCTTCTCCCTTGCCTGAGTTAAGCCTGCTGGTAACTGGGACCCTGCTGTTGGCTGTTTGAGAGGCCCTAGTCCAGCAGGCAGCCAAATGTGGAAGGGAATCAAAGGCCACTCTGACGTTTCATCGTGCCTGCACTCAGTGGCCTGTAGGACCAATGGCTAGAAAATTGTCTTGACTGTAGCGCTCTGGGACTTGCCTGGCGGCAGGTTGGGGTGGAGAGTTTCCAGCGCTCAAGGTAACGGGAAGTGTTGAGCAAGGTAGGTGAAAAGCCGGTCTAACGTTTCCATTTACCTACTCAGTCTGTCTGAAGAAGTGTCATTAATTCAAACCATCTCAAAGGAGACTTGATGATGTGTGAGAGCGGAAGCCACAGCACCAGGCCTCTCACATCCTGCGGACTCTACATGCTCGCAGCGGTCCGATCGATGAGTTCCCGCCGCCCCTCCACCCACTCTGCAGACGCGCTGCTGCGAAAACCACCCGGAGCTGACCACTAATGCGCACGTGTGTCCGCAGCTCTGGCTGCAGGCGGCTGCATGCTGCCCTGCCCCACACCTTTCCTCGGGCCGCTTCCCTGGCCGCCATCTGGTCCTCCTTCCTCCCAGCTCTTCCCGCAGGGAGACCTCACGACCCACACTCTAGGAAAATACCTCCAGACCAACCTCTCTACTTGTTTCTTGATGCTAATACTTTTCTTAGGGCAGCAGAGCTCCTGGGGAGACTAGCTCTCGCCTTGATAAACGCTGAATTCTGCAGCCAGAAGGAAACTCCATCCTATTCTAAGACCAAGTCTGAAAACTTAGCGATGCATAACTTTAATATTTTAGTTGATAATACGCCACGGACTCAAGTGTATTTTCCATTTCCTCTCTGTCCTTTTTCCAATGACTTCAAAGGTCTTTATTAAATGTATCAGAGCCTGAATATGAGTTGTAAGTAGACTTTTTTTTCCTTAAAAAATACACTAGATTCAGTCAAATGGGCCCTATGCTCCTGAGGTAGAATCTTATAGGATTAGGTCGTAACTGCAGCGCCCCCTCCCCCCATGCAGGTGCTGCCAACACACACATTCGGGTATTTGCACAAGAAGTGCTTTTGCAATTTCATTTTGCATTCGGACATCATTGCTAATATCTTTCATGGTGTCGTGCTAAAGTTTGTGGGGAAAGTCCCAGAAGTTGGGTGTACAGTCTGAAATCTTCAGAAAATGAGCCGGTGGTGTTAGGCATCATGCTGGGTACCTGTGCTGAGGCAGGAGGATGACATCAACAGCAACCTTGGCTACATAGTGAGTCCTGTCTCAAAGCAAGAGCAATATCAGCACCAGGCAAGCTGGAGGGTCGAGCGGATGGCTCCTGACACTTAAGGATTTGACTGACAGAGGTTTGAATTTAGGAAGGTGTTAAAGCACACCCGTGCAATTACATTGATTTTCACTTTCAGTACGCTGTCTAGTACATGTCACATAAATTGTCTAACATTTTATTATAAAGCAGACTTGGTACTAGATAATTCTGTGCCAGGCTATGTATCATGAGTATGTCTAAGGCAGACAGAAGGTCTGAAAGATGCACATATTTTGTGCATTTTTTAAAGATTAAAGGTGGTTTCAAACTACAGTTGGTAGGGATGTCATTGTGGTAAGCCAGGGGAATCTGTATTTGAGTGTTAGCATGAGATTTCCTGGAACAGACTCCTGACAGGAGCAGATACTCATGGACAGGTGTAAGTGGGCTCTGCCCAAAGAGCCCAGCAACACCAGCCACGGTGTTCTGAGCAAAGCAGGCATCCCTGGCTACGTGAACAGCAGGGACATTTGGAAACTCGTGCTTTCTCATTGTCAAAATAGAGAAATTAACAGCTGCCTCATCTAGTTCCCAAGGCCATCAAAAGGTGACTTCCTGAGGGTGCCTTTAAATGTGACCTCAGAAGTCACCACAACTGGAGTCCAGGGTCCAAGCAGTCTTTCCAGTTTATAATCCGTGGGAGGGGGCAGTGCTGCTGGGAGTCCCCTGGCACTGAAACCCCCTCCCCCAGCTCTCCGCAGTCCTTGAGCACCTCTGAGATCCACTGCCCACCCTGGCCGCTGACCTCTGAGATATATCCACTGCCCACCCTGGACGCTGACCTCTGAGATCCACTGCCCACCCTGGACGCTGACCTCTGAGATCCACTGCCCACCCTGGACGCTGACCTCTGAGATCCACTGCCCACCCTGGACGCTGACCTCTGAGATATATCCACTGCCCACCCTGGACGCTGACCTCTGAGATCCACTGCCCACCCTGGCCGCTGACCTCTGAGATATATCCACTGCCCACCCTGGACACTGACCTCTGAGATCCACTGCCCACCCTGGACGCTGACCTCTGAGATCTACTGCCCATCCTGGACGCTGAGCCCAGCACTCAAACTTCTAATCCAACCTGATCCAAGCTCTTTGTAACCTGAAAATCCCCGAACAAACAGCAGCCCACTCTCCCTAGATTTGCTGTCAGTTACAGGGCTGTCGGTTGTAGACAGGTAGGGCCACCACTAAGATGCTTGTCATTTCCAAGCAGTTGTCGACTGTGGACAACCCTGACCTCTAGCAATTTACTGTCCATGTGGGGGTTCAGCGTGCTCACAATCGTTACCTGCGCGCAGAATTCTAAAGACATGGCCGTGACTCTTGTCCACCAGTCATTGAATCTAACCCTAATCTACACTCTGCTGGGAAGAGGCTCAGCCGACTGAATTAAGGTTACCAATCAGCAGACTTTAAAACAGGGAGATTAGTCTGAATTATCCAGGTGGTCTGACAGGACTCCTTGGGGTTTGTGTGCAGAAAGGGAAGGTGAGTGAGTCAGTGAAATGTGACAAATGAAGAAAAGGACAGACGAGCTATCGGGAGGTCAGAGAGTCTAGAAACCTGAGATCTCAGCCACCATCAGTGGCTTTGAAGATGAGAGGACACGGGTGATGAAACAGGTGGGCTCCAGTTCCTTTCTGGTTGATGACCAGAAAGGAGTCAGAGACAGTGCCCTGTGTACCCACAGAAGTGAGTGCTGACTAAGTCTGGAAGCAGATTTTCCCCCAAGAGCCTGCAGATCGAGGCCTGCTAACACCTTGATTCTATTCTGGGAAAAGCAGTCGGAGACTTTGGACTCGCTGAACTGCGAGATAACTAACAGCTGCTAAATTGGTGCTAATTTATTGTGGCAGCCACAGAAACCTAATATAAGCTCTGGGACGTTTTTCTGAAGTCTTCAGCCTTCTGGGAAAAACAGCATTTCTGGGTGTTAGTAAATATTGTCTCAGTCCAATTCATTTGGCAAACACATGGGGTACCCACATGCTGGCGTGAGCCTGGAGAGTGGGGGCTAGACAGGCAGAGATGGAGAGAGGAGGCCAGATGGGCAGGGATGGAGAGAGAAAGACAGACGGGCAGGGATGGAGAGAGGAGGACAGACAGACAGGGATGGAGAGAGGAGGACAGACAGACAGGGATGGAGAGAGGAGGACAGACAGACAGGGATGGAGAGAGGAGGACAGACAGACAGGGATGGAGAGAGAAGGACAGACAGACAGGGATTGAGAGAGGAGGACAGACAGACAGGGATGGAGAGAGGAGGACAGACAGACAGGGATGGAGAGAGGAGGACAGACAGACAGGGATGGAGAGAGGAGGACAGACAGACAGGGATTGAGAGAGGAGGACAGACAGACAGGGATGGAGAGAGGAGGACAGACAGACAGGGATTGAGAGAGGAGGACAGACAGACAGGGATGGAGAGAGGAGGACAGACAGACAGGGATGGAGAGAGGAGGACAGACAGGGATGGAGAGAGAAGGACAGACGGGCAGGGATGGAGAGAGGAGGACAGACAGACAGGGATTGAGAGAGGAGGACAGACAGACAGGGATTGAGAGAGGAGGACAGACAGACAGGGATGGAGAGAGGAGGATAGATGGGCAGGGATGGAGAACACATCCCCAGGTAGTGGCGTGGGTACAGCCTGCTCTTTAGAAACAGTCACAGAGAAAACGATGTGGACCTAACAGTGGAGCCAGACATTGTGTGGTCACTAAAGTCACTCAGGGAGCACCTAAACCCCTATTCCTAAGACAAATACCAGGTCAGTTACACCGACATCAGAGCTATTTTAAACTTCTCCCAGGTGACCCCAGTGAACGCCATGTTTGTTCTCTTCGTTCATTCAACCAGAGCGTAGAGAAGACCGTGGCTAGCGGGGCACTCTATCCCATCTGCAGGAAGGACTTGGAGAAAATTCTCAGCACCCATGTTCAGATATTGGTAGGTTGTCCTGATGAACTTTATTTCCTTGATGAGGTTGCTTAGCGGAGAGAGAAGCAGACACCAGGCGTCTTGAGTGTTGTCCCGTCTCTCAGAACTTAGCCGATGACGTGGGTCAGAGTTGATAAATGATCTTTTCTCCCAAATGGTGGCCAGCAGCAGCTAAAGAGGTACAGGGGACTGTGGCTCACGATGTAGAAGTGTCTGAGCATTTGCACCAGGGCTAGCCCCGCCTCTCACGGAGCACATGGAAGGTTTTGCTTAGTAGACAGGGGGAGGAGGTGGTAGAAAAGCTGCCCCTTGTAAGATTTCCCCATAATCCAATATATGAATACCAAGACGGGTACAGCCCATGGATGGGATTTCTCTCCAGCCAGTGACAAAGGCTGAGCCGTAATGGGGCTGGATGTTCTACAATTTGGGCTACCCCTACCTTCACCCTGCCCCTGTTTCTAAACTTCCAGAGAGACCTTTGGAATCCTAATTGGATCTACAGTACTTTGGTGTCTGAGAGAGAGAATTGTTATTTTTGGTGACATAATCTGTTGGATAGCTTCTATAGGTAGTAGATTTGTTGTTGGATGTCAGGTGGACTCAGGATAGCCACTGCCTTGCCTGTCCTGTGACCTCTACCTTTGAGATTTATTTTTGACCCATCCACAGCAGCTCTGTGGCTTCGGTTTCGGGATCACATCTGAAACAAGCTGGGTGCGTTTGCTGTTGCTTCAAGGGCTTCGTGCGTGAATCTGCTTTTACCTGGCCAGTGGCCAAGGCAAACACCATTAGCATTCTGAGCGCAGGTTAACATGACAGTCATCCAGGAAGACTTCTGAATGCACAAATGCTACTTTGTCCGAGGCCTCTCTTGCTCCTGTTCCCTGGGCAAGGTCACTCAAACTAAAGTGTCTCAGCTGTTGTTGCTGCGGCTGCTGCTATGAGCTGCACCTTTGCCGACCCCTCGGCGATCCTTCTGAGAGCTTAAAGAGAAACGCAGACACCGGGAAGCAATGTCTGGAAAGGTGAGGCTGCGTATCAAAATTGTACAACTAAAAGGGCTTTACAGTTAATGCAGCAGCTTTCCCCGCTGCGAAAGGCTACCTTTAAAAGCTGCCGTTTCCTTCGCATTAACTAAAAATGGACACATCTGTTGAAAGAAATGGGCGAGAGGAAGACAGTAGCTATTATGATGCTCAGGGAAAGTGTGTGTGTGTGTGTGTGTGTGTGTGTGTGTGTGTGTGTGTGTGTGTGTGTGTAAACCAATGTAGAAAGTACAAAGAGGGGCAAGATGTGGAAAGACTGCCAGGGAGTTGCTGTCAGCTGTTATTTATGCAGCACCATAAATGCATGGCTGTCAAAGTCAACAGCCATCTGACTTAACTGCTACTTAGGTGCTGCCAATATGAGACCTCAGAAGAATGGCTCTTCTATTTAATATTTAACCAGATGCTTCCTTTTTTTTTTTTTTAAGTATCATTTGCTCCTCATGGAGGAGGAGGGAGAGCAGGCCGACTTACAGCCTCAGTGATGTGTGAGCTAATGCTGGCAGTGATGGAAAACCAGGTTTTGATCTTCAGATTTCTCTGTCAATATCCCCCACAACATTAGTAAACAGCATATGCCTACAAGCTTAGCCCACCCCTTAGGCTATTGTAATTGTTAGCCTCCTGATAAAGCTTGGGTGACTGCTACACCCCATGTAAGAGGGAGCTGGGGGAGGAAGTTTTTGTAGACAGTTTCCAAATCAAATTGAACTTCCATTTCCACTCATCACGCCGTAATGTGTGCTAGGTAAGGACATCCATTTGCAGTGTCAGCCGTGAGTGCGTCCTGTTTGTGCCTCTTCATCACTGTTCCTTCCCGGCCACTGAAACTATCCCCTCAGCCATAGTCACTAATAACAACTGGTACAGGATGTACGTGTGTTGCCATGGTCTCTTCTCAAAGCTGGTGGAGGTAGCTGTCTATGAGTCAATCAATACGGTGACCAAGAGGAACATAATAAAGATCTCCATGAGCCTTTGGCCTCACTGTGGCAGGCACTCTTCTCTTAGGCCTCTCCATATCATGAAGAATTTAACCTTCGGTTTGACTTGTGTCTGTGTGTGTGTGTGTCAAGCCTCAGAACAGCCTTGTACCTCTGTGCACTGTAGAGGGATGCACAGAAGTGGCCGGCCTGGCGTTACTCTACTTCTGTTGTTTCAGCCTGACTGTCAAGCTCTTTCTCCCATGTCTCTCACACATCATTTCCTCTCGTGCCCATATATTTGAGATGAAAAATGTAAGGGCATAAGACAGCCCGAGAGTAAGTAAGCAATAGCCCCACAAAGGAAGACTGTCTGCTCCCATGTCCTTGGCTTGCTGTAATCTCCCCTTTGGGCCTCTTTAATACATCCCGCCCTCCTAAAGGGAAAATAAGAGGGACAGAGAAGGTCCAAACAATGAGGCATTTCTCTACATCCATTCCCCCACCTCCCTCCCTGACAGCCCCAGACCCCCTAGGGCCAGGAATGACCCCATCCTTCATGAAACTTCAGATACTAATGAAGGGAATGTCAGAACGACTGCATGTTCCGACAGACCTGTACCAGCTCCTGAGGAAAACGGGAACAGGCACAGAACAGCTGCTTGGGCTGGAGACGGTATCAGAGAGTCCCATTATCTGCAGGAGGGATGTAAACCGGCCACAGCTCCGACTGAGACTGCATCAAGCCACACCATTTACATGAAATATATGACGCTGGGCCCGCCACACAGCTGACCAGCTTTGATCTTGGTCAAGTTTTGAATCGTGTGTGACTAAAGAATTCTTTCCAAAGAATTATTTCGACTCTCTGAGTTAATGAAAAGCCAGCCAGCACAATTTATGGAAGCAAGAGACCAGCTTTAGACCGGCAAAGAGTCATAAAAATATCCCCAGGAGCCTTTAATGTGACAGTCTTCATGGTCTGTGTAGTTCGCAAACTCCACATTTTTCTCTCAGATTTATTGGGCTTATTGGAATTCATTCTTCTTAACACTAGGGGTTGTGAAGGCACTCTTGGGGAGAGAAGGAAAATGGGTGAGAATCAAAGTGTACCAAACTGACACAGTAAAGTCAAAGCAGCAAGCCATAGTGACTAGGTGGTGGCCAACCCCACGTGTGCATGCCGCATCCCAAGGGAGATGCTTCTGCACTGGTGCTGTCACATGATGGGGCAGGGGGGTAGTTGACTGGAACCATGGCATCAAATTCCATGAAGTCAATCTGTCCTGGTGGCTTCTACCACCCTGCCTACTTCCCAGGGGCAAGAAAACCTGGGAAGTGCTTGCGCGGCTCTCCTGAAGCCAGTGCTGTCTGCAGGGGTTGGCACGATACTTATTGCATTGCCATCCGTCGGCACAGTCTCTCATTGGAAGAAAGACTGGAGCAAAACGAATTAAGTTACGAGTCACCCAGAGTGCAGAAAGCCATTCGTCTCTGAGACAGAGAATCCTTCACTATCACGTGTCCTTTTCCCAGAAGAGATCAGAGTAGCGGTGGTCTCCTGGACTTCTTTGTCTGTGGTAGCAGGAAGTCTGAGTTCTGCTGGCTCCGCTCTCAAACTCTCCTCCAGTAGGTTAGCCTCCGGAGAGCAGCTGTGCGGTGCTGGATTGGACACTTCTTTTTCAGTGCAGGGAGAACATGCTAGAGTGAAGGTCAGATGCTTGGTTTCAGCGTTGGATGCTCCGGAGTCTTCTTGCTTGCCAGCTCTCCCTTTCTGCCTGGGAACTTGGCACTCTGGATTATCCTCCAGACCTCAGGGTCCTTGTGGGGACAGTCACAGTGTCCCTTCCTTGAGTTTTGATAGGAACCATGGAGACAATAGATGATAAATTCTTGTTCACTGAAGCTCTCAATAAATTTAGTTTCCTAAAACTAGATTCCTAGGGAAGTAGATTTAAAATTAGGTCTTTTTCCACTTGATTTTAAGAAACTTCTCCTTCTGGATAGGAATGGGTCATAGTGAGACAAAGCAACTGAAGTAGCCGGTCTGGGGTACAGCACAGGGGTAGGACTGGGGTCTAACATGTATGTGACCTGCATGTCATGCCCAGTGCCACGGAAAAACAAAGAATCAAAACCAGGCTGGACTGTAAATCATACCCATCTATTACTCATTGCATAAATTCCCAATAGCTATTTTTTGTATATGTCTATTTATGTGTGGGTACCATGTCAGTTTTAACTTTCAAAAGTTGAACCTGGTGAACCATAACCGTGAACTCCGCAAAGCCTATACTCACCTTCAGGTATCACTAGTGAGGGATTTCTCAGGTTGGTCTGTAAGTGTGTCTGTGGGAGATTGTCTTCATTGGTCACTGAGAACAGTGGACCCAGCCCACTGTGGGTGGTACCATTTCCTAGGAGGAAGGTCTTGGACTGTATTCACCTGCTAATTAAGCATCAGCAGTGTCCCTCCGTGGTGTCTGCTGTACTTGCTGGCTGTGAGTTCCTTGTTTAGAGGCAATGCTGTGTAGAACAGCAAGCAGGCCGTCCTCAAGTGCCTGCCTTGAGTTAATGCCCTGAGTTTCCTCGGTAATGGTCTGAAACCTGTAAGCTGAAAGAAACCTTTTCTCCCTGGGTTGCTTTTTGGTCATGGTGTTTATCACAGCAATGGTGATCAAACTAGAAAAAGACACAATGGAGATCTGAGCACCATTTGGCGATATGTGACTAAAGGATCAAAGATGGAAAAGTGTCAAGCTTTGCACTTAAACTCATATATTCTGTTTTTAATTTTTTAATTTTTATTTTTCAGATATGAGTATCTGCCTGCATGTGTGTGAGTGCACCGTTTGTATGCAGTGCCTTTGGAGGCCCTAAGAGAACAGCAGGGGCTCTGAAATGACAGATGGTTGTGAGTCACTGTGTGGCCCTGGGAACTGAAGGCAGGTCCAGGTCCTTCCAGGAACAGATGGCGCTCTTAGCCACTGAGCCATCTCTCCAGCCCCCAGACCCATATGCTTTTATCCCACCAAACCAGTACTTATTGTAGACACATGGTATTTGTTTTTTTAGCTTGTTTCATTTACAAATTCAATTTACAATTTGATAAAATTAACAAAGTATCATATTCTTAAATAAATGTAGGATCTTGTAATAATCTTTCCCTTAGAGAAGTATGCACAATTTTTGTTACTGAAGGAACATATCATGAGCTCTTGGGTGACTAGAAACAAGCATGGGATTGAGGGACGTTGAGCATCAAGAGTTGAGGTTTAGAGAAGGCTACCATATCTCCAGGTATGGGGAATTATTTGGTTTTGTTGTCTTTTGTTTGTTTCTGTCACTTGAAAAGGAAATCCACAAAAATACCTCTTGTCTTAAAATCAACCCATCAACAACTTGTGAATTCTTTTCATCGCCAATTAAAAGTAACTATTATTAAACTGCTCCAAGGGCTATTTCTTTCTGTTTTCCCCCTATCCAACATTCCATAAAATAAAAGCAAATTAATCTGTGAGTTCCAACCCTCCTCTAAGACCATTTATAAAACACAAAAGGTACCCAATTTTTGACTTGACAGCAAAGATGGAAGTGGGCAGTTGGGATACAAGCGGGATCATTGCAGACTCTCTCCTCCGCCAGGAGCCGGGATGCAGATGTATTAGTTTGCTGCAGCTGTTGTAACAAAATACAAAATGTCCAACTGAGTGGCTAAAACCACAGAGCTACAGTGTGTCACTGTCCCTCTGAGGGAAGGGTGTGCTCCAGGCTGTGTCTTTATATTCCTCCTCCTTTCTCTGACAGACTGTGTCCAAATTCACTTTTTGACTCTGAAAATCTGTCTAGAAAAGGTCGACACTGAACATATGAATAGCTGTTAGCCCACTCATAGCATTCCCATTAACTTACCTTCTAGAAGCGCGATATAAATGTAGCAAGAGTCACCTCTGTCCTCTCCCTGGAAAGGATTTTTCTCAGGCAGATAGACTTTCAAACGAAATGCAGTCACGTTACAAAATGGTGCCCTGACACACATGGCACCGGGCTTGTTTTTAGTGAACTTCTTAACACTGAACTGAAAGGAGAAGGAAAAGGGACGGAAGGTAACCAGTGGAGTGACATTCACAGGTGCCACGCTGTGTGAGTTGCAGTCCTCCCCTCAGCAAGATGGAAATCTCCCACCATTTGGGGCATATTGACAATTCAGCACATGTACATCAATGCCAGGGTAGCCCTCGTTAGATTCTTTCCTAAGAGCTCAGCTCTTTGTTGCCGGCTAGCAAGATGAGTTATCTGCCTGCTTCCCGCCTCCCCAGCACCCTGTCTTTTTGCCGTAATTATTGCCCAGTCACTGATAATTGCCTACAAAAACCTGAATCATTGGAAGACAGAGGCCATGTTTAATCACAACAGACACTGTACAGAGAAGAATGTGTGTATATGTGCAGTAACAGTATCCCATCAAAACTCTAGCGGCGAGGGAGCCTGTGCTGTCCTATGCGGAGCAGAGGGGCACAGACGTCACCTTTCTTTCTTTCCCAAGCCTGGGGTCTCTGTAAAACTGCTGCTCATGACTGCTCACAAAACCCTCTATGCTGTGAATCAGGCAAATCCCTTGCCGGGACATGCACAGCTCCATACCAGAGACCACGAACAGTATCCTTAAAGACAGAAGGGATACTGTAAATAATTTTGAGCCCCTTTATTCTAAAGTATTAAAACTTAATCTGTGTCTCCCTTTGTCTTGAACTGTGATCGCTGAATCACTAGATCAGACTGATAGTAAATGCAAACACATTTCTTCTTGTAGTAATCTATCGATCACCTATGAGAGTTTCTCTGTGGCGCTCACGCCTGTTTTGGTCAGACACATTTCCTTTCTCCCAAGATGACTGCGTTAGCCGGCATTAGGAAGTCTTAAAGATGTGTTTACACTAAAGCACTCTTGAATTTGACTCTCCAAGATGGCGTAAGTCTAAAGGGACTTCTACTTATTCATGCAGCTCTAGACATCTGGGTGTGCTTTTTGTGGAATGAAATTGTCTCCCAAGTTGAACTTAGGTTAGGAGGAACAAACAAATAGGTTATCTCTTTATCTGCTCTCAGGGATGCCAAGAAAGGAAGAGCCAGCTCAGCATGTGGTGGAAGTTTTGGCAACCTGAATCAACTGCCTTCCAAAAAACTGTCTTCAAGCATCCTCTGGAACCACCTCTGTATGCACGTTTAAGCTCTTAGTGGAGAAAAGTCAGAAGAGTGTCCCAGAATCCCAGGATGTGCTCGGCTTAAATAAAGATCTAAGCTTGGCAACATCCTTAAAGCTGTAAGAGAAGAGAAGAGGAAAACTGAGTTCTTATTCAAAAGCAGACAAACAACGACAGCAACAACAAAACTCTGTAGGCCTTGAGCTTTTTCAAACCTATTTTATTTAGTGTTCGTTAATGCTTATGCCTCCCTTCCAACCCACCGAAAAGGGTGGGTGACACTTGAGCTTTGTTTTGAAGAAGAGCACCAGTTAAACAGTTGATAGAGAAGAAAGAACATTCTAGTTAGAGAAGAACATATAGGAGCCTTCGTTAAAACATGTCGCATGATGGTACTGTTTAGGACTTTCTATTGGACTGGGAATATGAGGAGAATATAATTGTTCTTGGTTTCACTGCTGTTCACTAGCTAGTCTCTTTCTCTATCTCCCTTTCTGCTTCTTATTTCTTCCCCAAACCTTTTTAACTTCTGGATTTCCTTGGTCCTTCCCACCTGCTCTCAAGTGATTATGATTTCATTTGGCATCATGGACTCCCATCCTATGCGGAACATGGCGCTCTTCTCCACTGGATCATGCCAGAACAAACATCATTCTCAAATGCATATGGCATAGGTGTGTGTGTGCGTGCACACTTCTGTCTGGGGGGCCAGACAGAATCTTACTTTTTGTAAAACAGGGTCTCTCACTGAACCTGTAGCCCACCAATCCGGCAAGACCAGTGGCCATCAGATCCCAGAGATTCTCCTGTTTTCCACTTCCCCAGCTTTGAGCTTACAGACGCAGGCTACCAAGGACCTGAGCTTGGGTCCTTACGTCTGCAATGTAGTAACTGAGGCATCTTGCCAGCCTCAAACAAAGAACAGACGCCACCAGACAAACAATGCTGGCAGGAGCTTGATCTTGAACTTGCAAGCCTCTTTATCTGTGAGAAAATAAGTTTGTGTATTCTAAATCACCTGGTCTTAAGTATTCATGGATAACAGCAGGAACTAACTCAGAAACGACACCAAGTTAACTTAACTCCTCACTGTTGGCTATGCCAGCAGCTCCCAGAGGTGGATGACCTAACTTAAATAATCAATCTTCTCAACATTTGTGTTGGTGTTTGTATTTGTGTACTTAGAGACATTTCAGATTGAAAATTTCCAAAAACAAATGGTTGACTTCCTCCACTAGCCTGCTGCACCCAAAGTTTTTCTCACTTGAGTGGATGCCACTGGAATCCTCTAGTTGTTGAAGCCAGACTTCTCAATTGTTATTTTTCTTTGTTGAGGTCATATTAGCAGAACATAAAAATGCATTATTTAGCTACTAAAGGTGTGTGACTCAGTGACTTGTAATAAACTCATGCTGTATTGCACATATTACACAAAGCCATCTCTTACCTGTACACAGCCACCCACCGTTCTCTTTGTCTCTCCATCTCTCAGCAAGAACTGATCCATTTTCTGTAGCCCCATCCTATTCCCATAAACAGAATTGTTATGTTTTGTATGTCTCTTGCATCTGACTTATTTGACCAAGGACAATGTTCTTATAGTTCATCCATTACAATTTTAGAGTGTTTGTAACTCTCTCTCTCTCTCTCTCTCTCTCTCTCTCTCTCTCGCCTCAAATCTAACCTTTAAGAAACTCAATTATAGACACTGTCAAGAGAACAAAGTGACAGCCTATAGACTGGGAAAAGATCTTCACCAACCCTTCATCTGACAAAGGTCTAATATCCAAAATATATAAAGAACTCAAAAAATTAAACACCACCAAACCAAATAACCCAATAGAGAAGTGGGGCTCAGAACTAAACAGAGAATTCTCAACAGAGGAATATCAAATGGCTGAGAAACACTTAAAGAAATGCTCAACCTCCTTAGTCATCAGAGAAATGCAAATCAAAACGACACTGAGATTCCATCTTACACCCATCAGAATGGCTAAAATCAATAACTCAACTGACACCACATGCTGGCGAGGGTGTAGAGAAAGAGGAACACTCCTTCATTGCTGGTGGGAATGCAAACTAGTACAACCACTTTGGAAAGCTATCTGGCGCTTTCTCAGAAAAATGGGAATAGGGCTTCCTCAAGACCCAGCTATCCCACTCCTTGGAATATACCCAGAAGATGCACTACCACACAACAAGGACATATGCTCAACCATGTTCATAGCTGCGTTATTCATAATAGCCAGAACTTGGAAAAAACCTACGTGTCCCTCAGTAGAAGAATGGATAAAGAAACTGTGGTACATCTACACTATGGAAACTACTCAGCTATTAAAAACAAGGAATTTCCAAAATTTGTGGACAAATGGATTGAACTAGAAATTGTCATAATGAGTGAGTTCACACAGAAGCAAAAAGAACTAAATGGTATATACTCACTTGTATCGAGACACTAGTCCAAGGTGTACGTCCCCATGAAAAACTGTACCTACCAGGAAAGTGGGTAAGAGGGGAGGACATCCTATTGAAACTTTAGGTGTGAGAAGCCTGGGAGAAAGAGGAAATAGAAGGATCCAGAGGGTCCTGGAAAACTACAGGCAAGTCTGGGCCCTGGGGTCCTCCGCAAACTATGGCAACAGCCAAGGAAAATATAGGCAGTAAACCTCGAACCCCTACACAGACTAGCCAATGGACAGAACATTCTCCACTGTTGAGTGGAGAAGGAGATCTGACTTTCACACAAACTCCGGTGCCCCATATTTGAACATGTCCCTTGGATGGAGATGCCTGGTTGCACTCAGAGGAAGGATAATAGGTCACCAAGGAGGGACTTGCTACCTTATGAGCATATACAGGGGGAGGAGGTCCCCCTCAGACACAGACATAGGGGAGGGGAGTAGGGGGGAAGTGGGAGGAAGGGAGGAATGGGAGGGTACAAGGGATGGGCTAACAACTGAGATGTAATATGAATAAGTTAATTTAAAAAATAGAATTGGAAAAAAAACAAAAAACAAAACAAAACAAAAAAAGAAAAAAGAAACTCAATTATAGCCATGTGCCGCCATGCCTTTAATCCCAGCACGAAGGGAGGCAAAGGCAGGCAGATCTCTGTGAGTTTGAGGCAAGCATGGTCTACAAAGTGAGCCCAGGACAGTCAGGACTCAAAGGAAGCCTTGTCTTGAAAAACCAAGAAAAAAAGAAAGAAAGAAAGAAAGAAAGAAAGAAAGAAAGAAATAAACTCAAAGAAAAAAAGAAAAGAAAAGAAAGAAAGAAAGAAAGAAAGAAAGAACTGTCTTTGAAATGCATCTTGAGTCTGAGCTCTTTTCAATTCCTCCATTGCTTTTGCTTTACACGAGGAATTTTCACGATTCTGTGCAGCACCGCCATTGCCTGATACCCGTGTCCCTGACTAAGCATTGCCTGTGTGTGTGCTTTCCAGCATATCAGTCTGATGAGTTCCAAATCTGAATCAGATTGTGTTACTTCTCTCCTCAAAACCTTGCCACGGCTTCCTCTTCCATTCAAATGCCCTGTACTTGATTTCCTCCCCTTGGTGGGGAGGCCTGGTGGCACTCAAAGAAAGAATAGGCAGGCTACCAAGATGAGACTTGATAGCCTATGACCGTAAAGTAGGGGAAGAGATCCCCTTCAATCATAGACCTAGGGGAAAAGGGTCGGGGTGGGAAGAAGGGAGGAATGGGAGGATACACGTGATGGGAGAACAATTTAGTTGTACTCTGAATACATTAATTAATAAAAACAAAGAAAGTCAAAGCTAGAATCTCTACCATCCCCCACAGGCCACTTGGGAGCCTCACAACTTTCCAAAGAGTTGATGTGGATATCATTTCCGCTGAGACCAGCCTACGTTCTTCCTTGCCATGGAGTCACACAGGTCTGTTCCTCCGTGCCTTGTCATCTGCTTTAAAGGCCTGGTACTCACTCTTACCCCTTCCTAGAATGCTGGCCAGCTCATGGCTCACTCAGTGAGGCCCAGCCAGGCTTCCCAGTCACTGCTGGGAATTACAGTGCCCCCCACCTGTATTCTATTGCTGCTTACCTTTCTCCTGTTTCTTTTCAATGGGCAAAGCACCATTCTCCAATGTGCCCTCTTCCTTACTTTTTTTTTTCACTCATTCATTCTTGTATGTGTATCTTTCCAGGCAAAATGTGAACTCTACAGACTGCAGTCTCTGTTTCTTTCCCTGGTGGGTTTCAAGAGGCTGCAACAGTGCACTTGGCACTCAGTCATTGCTTGGAAAATAGTTGTTGACTTTGAAACCATCAATCAAGATATCAAATAACATCTTTATAACTTACTACCGTACATTTAATTATTGAGATGCATGCCAGGAGCTCAGCAAAGGCCATACTCGCTTTATTAGCTCACTTGGTCCTCAGCAATAGCTCTGGGAGGTGAGCATTTCCCCCACCTTCACATGAGAACACAAAGCTCTGGGGGATCCGATAGCATGACCAAGATTTCATGACTCATATAGAGTCAGACATTTTGGACTTGGTTTCTGTTCCATCAACAACTTTGAATTACTAAGTAATTTGGCAGGATGAGTTCTTTTTATTTGTTTGTTTATTGTTGATTTGTTCTGTTTTCTTTTTTAAAAAAAAAAACTTTAACTGGAGGGGGGGCTGGCCTACAGTTGCAGAGGGTGAATCCATGACCGTCATGGTAGGAAGCATGGTAGCAGGCAAATAGGCATGGTGCTAGAGCAGTAGCTAGGAGCTTAAATCCTATCTAAAAACAGGAGGTGGGGGGCAGGGAGAGGAGGGAGGGGAAGGGGGTGGGGGAGGGAGGAGGGGGAGGGAGAGGGAGAGGGTGTGGGCTTTTGAAATCTCAAAGTCTACCCCCAGTAATACACCTCCCCCTATAAGGCCATACCTCTCAGTCCTTCACAAAACAACCCTATCCACTAGAAACCAAGCATTCAAGTAATGTGTATGGGGCAGTTCTCATTCAAACCTTAACACTTCATTGCCTGGCCCCAGTAGCTCTGTATTTAGTTTGCACAGTTCTTCACAGTCCCAGCACAGTTCCAAAGTCCACGTCTCTTTTAAGATCCAAGGCGATCTCTTAATTGTAACCCCCTGTAAAAACCGAAGAGCAAATTACATCCTTCCAACACTCAGTGACACAGAATATACATTAACATCCCAAGAGGGAGAAATGGGGACACAGTAAGGAAATACTGGACCAAAGCAAGACCCAAAACCTAAGAGGACAAACTCCAAATCTTGGGTTCTTAGCCGACCAGAAGGATCTGATGTTCGTGCTTTGTCGTTACCCACTAATAAACCGCTTGTCAGTGTTGCTGTTTCAGAGTCTGTTAATTCAGAGGGTCTAAGTTTATTACTAACCCATTTTTTTGTTGTTGTTGTTGTTAAAGATGCCCTTCTTTCTTCCTGCATGCCATTTCTAAACCTCCTTTTCTGCAGAGCCTGGCTTCTCACCTGTGAAGCCTCCGCTCACCTCTCTCATCACTGCACATAGGCTTCAGGTGTGTCCAGCCCATTGCCCTCTGGCCACATGGGCCCCTGCATAGTCAGGAGTGCAGCTCATCACAAAACTGTACACTTAAAGTACAAGGCATTTTTCTTTGAGTTTTCTTTTTGTTTAACTCTATTGTATTATACTTTGGTGCCACCTTGTAAATGACAACAAGACCGTGGCTGGAGATTTTGCAGGTAATCAAAGACAATTTACTGTATAGTCGTGACCGAGAGGATCCACAGAGCTGATTGCCAGGCAAGGTTTAAACATCTAGGAAAAGCCATGGAAAGAGTTTGCAGTGTTTAATCATTATGAGGCATTTGGCTCAAGGCATTGACAGCTCTGTCCCCTGTGCCAGCTTTTCAGTCATAGAGGAATTCTTTCATCTACCTTGCCTCCAGGTTTCAGTGAGTCACCTTCCTCATGGCCTACAAAGAGGGCATGTTGCACAATGCAATCGCTCCACTATGTTTTGTTTGCCAGTGTGCACTGTTTTTCTCGGAGAAAGAAAACAGGTCACCCTGCCCCCACCCTCAGGATGGAGACTGACTCAGGAAGAGTGATTTCCAGTTTCTGGCAATGGGGCACTTCGGGTTCAGCGGAGGAGTGGGGGTGACTGGGAGTACAAGGGTCAAGGTCTCATGGAGTCTGGTCTCTTCCCCAGGGAGCAGAAGACATTAGCTGCATCTTAACCTTAATGTTAGTGGCTTTCTTTTCTCTTCTCAAGGTGAAGGCTAGGCAGCACAGCCTAGGGACAGTGTCCTATAGAACTGGGTAACCAGAAAGTGAAGGCTATTTGCTTCTTGATTTTCTTAAAAGTGCTTGGAGGTTTGGTTTGGTGTTTGTTTGGTTTGGTTTTTTGGTTTTTTGAGACAGAGTTTCTCTGTGTAGTCTTGCCTGTCCTGGACTCGATTTGTAGACCAGGCTGGCCTTGAACTCACAGAGATCCACTTGCTTCTGCCTCCCCTGGGATTGCAGGCGTGTGCCAGTTTTGTTTGTTTGAAGTGGATGTAAACACGCTTTTGTTTTGATTCCAAGTGTGGGGATGTGAAATAGACTTGTGCAAGGGTGTGCGGTGTTCCTCTGCTGGAAACAGATTTGTGTTTATCTTCTAGAAGAGGAACTGCCTCTTGCAGGGTTTTTTTTGCCAACTGATGAACATTCTAGTACATATATATGTGTATAGATATATGTATGTGTATGTATATGGTGTATATATGTGTGTGTATGTATATGGGGTGTGTGTGTGTGTGTGTGTGTGTGTGTGTGTGTGCGCGCGCGCGCGTTCCAAAAGGCTTGGCTTTTTGGTCTTGTCATTGTTTCCTATAGTTTGGCTGTTCATCACTCACTTCAAGACGCTCCTAGAGAGAAATGCTCCAGAGAACACTTCAAGGTTCCAGGTTCCGGCCTCTGCTCTGGATTTGCTGTAGTTGCTGTCACCTTTGCTGAGTTGCTGGTTTGCTGCCTAACGGCTCTGCTGAAATCCTGACTATGAGGAGAGGAATCGCTCTAAGGAACTGAGTCTAAGAAGGTCTATTTCTTCTGTTCCCATGAACCTCTTTTCTCTTTACCTCTTGAGTATTTTAGAAGCTTCTAGAACACTGTGACAAAATATCTGACATAAGCAAGTGAAAGAACGGAGGCCTCATCCTGGTGTTAGGGAGTCTCCTGAGCAGGACATGGGGTTGGCTGGAGCATGATGAAGGCAGATGGCTCACCTCCTCATGAACAGGAAGTAGAGAGCAAGGAAGGGACCCGAGGTCAAGTACTGCCTGCCAAAGCACATTCCCTTAGACCTGCTTCTTCCAACTTGGCCTCACCTTCCAAAGTGTGCACCATCTTTAAAATAGTGGCACCGCCTGGGGACCAAGGCTGTGAAGATGGCTCATATTCCAACAGATGCCCTCCTGTGTGTCCCTACAGCCTGGCCTCCATTTGCCATGTCATTAGCATGTGGCACAGTAGGTCCAGTATATGCACCGGCTTCTGCAAAAAGACTCAAAGAGAAGAGTATGTTTATAACAGCCTGCTGAGGTCCAGGCTCCCGCGCCCAGGGAGCACCTTACAATAGCCGCAGAATGGAAGGCAAATACAAAAATGCCATGCATGAGCCTAAGCAGTTTAGTATACATCAAAGTGCTTAGTCATTTTTTTAAATACCATAATCCTCTGCTAAAGTGCCTGGGAAGGAATGCTACTTAAATCAACTCCATGGAAAGTTATTTGATAAAGCAAAGCATTCTATTATACCACCCCGCACACACAAAAATCACCCCGGCATCAGCTGTTATTACAAGTTTAGCTTTTAACATTTATATTTGCAATTCATATGACATACCACTAAAATAAATTTGAGAAGCCATTTTATTTTTTTATTTTATTTTTATTTGTTTATTTATTTTTGGTTTTTCGAGACAGGGTTTTCTCTGTGTAGCCTCGAACTCACAGAGATCCGCATGCCTCTGCCTCCCAGAGTGCTGGGATTACAGGCAGGCATGTGCCACCACACCTGGGTTAACATTGTATTATATACAGAGAGACATATAGGTAGATAAATATACATAGATATAGATATAGATAGGTAAAGATATGTATAGATATGCATCTCAATTTGCATATCTGATATATAATTAAAATTCAAAATGTGTGCCAGAATATTTGCAAATAAGCTAGAACCAGCATCAATTGTTTCTATCTATTGCTCTCCACCTTGTTTTTCTGAGCCAGGTTCTCACACGTTTGCCACACTCGCTGGCCAGCAAGCCCCGGGGATGCTCCTGTCTCCAACGCCTGCTTCCAATCCTGGGCTCCGGGGCTCTAGCTCGCACAGCCGCATGCAGATGTTTTTCTCAGGCGTTCTAGGAATCTGAACTCAGGTCCTCACTCTTGCACAGCAAGCCTTTACTCACACAGCCATCTCCCCATTCCCCCAAACACAGACGACGTTTTAGTGAGAATGAAAATATTACGCTCAACTCTTTTGTGTTCAGTATCCTTCTGAGCAATTCTTTAATTACATGAAAGAGATTTTTCTCTCAGCCTCAAGAAGCTTTGTAATCTTATTAAAGGAAACATAAACTCTGACTCCACAGTCATGGTTAGAAAAAAAAAAGTAATTCCATATGTTTATTAGATTAGAAAAGGTAATTATGTCAGAGGCCAAGCTAGCAGACAGTAATGACAAACTCTGAAGCAAAACCTCCTCCCGACCTCTCTTTCCCCCATTAGGTTAATCATTGACAATGAGAGGCAATCCCCAGGAGGAAGGGTGGGTGACTTTCATGACCAGACAGAGATTCAAATTTTGTAACTGCCTGTAAAAGGGAAATCAAAGGGTAATTAGGAGTTGCATTAAAAAAAAAAAAAAGAATTTCCACAGTATCACCCTAGGACCTCCTCTCAAGTCTGCCACATGCCTGTCTTTCAGGCCCAAGTTACACTTTTTTCTTGTTTGTTTATCTACTTTCTCCTCTGCGGAGCCTTTGGCGGGAGACAAGCAATCTGAGAGGCCCAGGTATTTCATGTAGACTCTCAGAGAGCATGGTTCAGTTACACATGGTCTTCAGGAGTGTTCTGGATAGCTCTCCGTCCCCTGGGATCTAGGAGGCATCTTTCAGCACAGTGAGGAGTCTAGTTGATGCTTTTTTTCCTTTAGCTTTTCTGTTCCCTTCCTGCTGTTGGAAACTAGTGCGGTTATCCCCCTAATAATTACCTCTCATGGGATTTCAGGCCCCAAGTCTGATACTCGTTGCTAATATCATCTCAGTTGATTTTGTTAATGATATTTTTCCCTATATAGAATAAGTATGAATCATGGCTGAGATTGACACATACCTGAAAACACATTACTGTAAACAAGCACTTCTTACTCCCTCAAATGTACAATGTGTTAGCCACTGAGTTGGGAATTCTTCAGCCACACTTTCGTGATACGGAGACCTTGCTATCCCATTCGTCACTACTCTTATTTTCTCCTGCAACCTCTGCATTCTCCATCCCCCTCCACCCCCAAACCTCACTCACTGTTTCTGAAGCTGAGCCCCAGAACCTGTTGGTTTAACACCCAGGAGAGGAGCAGGATCTTACAGCACACTCCTTCAGTGCGCACGGGAGCACCATGGGGCAGCCACTCACGCGGTACCAGGCAAAGGGTAGCGCTGTCCTTCCTACTTAATAAATGGATGGCATGTTAACTTCAGTCAGCCTCTAAAGCTCTCTCTAGGTTCCACATACCTACAGCGAGTGCACCAGAGAGCCTCAGGCTTTGAACTTGAGTCTGGCACTGTCATTAAACTGCCGAGAGTCTTCATTCTTGCCTATCCAGCCTTGCTAGAAGAATCTGGATGCCATGTATGATTGTCAACCTCTGGGCCTAACACTACCTGCAAACAATTCATCTTCAAATAGTATGGCCAGTGAGTAAACTATGAATTTCATTATGTTCAACTCAGGCTGCGATGACACTTAACTGCACCTAAGAATTTATGCAGCAAGAAATGAAAGAACGCAAATAGGATGAATGGAAGCAAATACGTTTCTAATTGTTTTTAATTCACTCCATTTCACTTGGAAAACGTGTTACTGTTTTGCATTTTTACTCCAAAGTAACCAGTAGCAATGCCCTAAAAACCTGAGGCAAAATAGGCTTTTTGCTCTTGTCTATTGCTGCTGCATCCTTTAGTCCTTGCTGGTGAATTCTTGTTTGAAACACCGCTATTATCCAGGTTAGTAGCTTTATAGTCTGTGACCAAATTAAAATACTAACAAGCACAGGGAGAAATAATAATAATTGTAGCTTGTATCTGCACAGTCTGGAAAGGATAGCTACATTTATCACTCTCTCAAAAAAGTGATGACAGAAAGAAAGGCAATAAGTGATGGCTGAAGGGAAGCTCAGTAGCAGAGGGAACAGCTCATGAGGACAGGCTGGGTAGCAGACTGCAGAACTCACAAGTACAGGCTGGGTAGCAGAAAGCACAGATCATGATTACTGGCTAGATAGCACAATGTATACCTCAACTTAGTATCATAATAAATGACTGATGTCTTTATATTTTACCCCAGAAATCTTAATTTTTCTTCAATCTGTCATTCAAAATTCAAGTATCTAGAATAGATTATGCCATAAGTGCACTCTTAAGTCATGATCTGCCTTTTCTAGAATGGCAGATCACATGGTTTCTGATAAGACCCAGTCTTAGGGTATGTATGTGCTTTATGACAGAATTCTTACTTTGTACAGTCCAAGAGAGATCCAAGAACCAGCCTCTGTTCAACCACATACAATATCTAGTATATAGTACTGGTTGTACTTTCTTTACTGTATTTTGTTCTGGGTCTAAAGTGGATTGAGCTCCCATTAAAGAGCAGACGGAAAGTTACTTGCAGTACCATTTCCATCCCTGAATGCAATATCATAATACTATTAATAGGCCTTTGATAAGTATCTTTTGAATAAATAAAAATGTGCCTACATGGAGCATTCACCTCTACATTCTAGAGTCTTCCGTACAGGAAGGTACTGTGCACACTACCTTAAGAGAAATGAAACCACCAAGCCAGTCACAAACCCTTTCATCAACAATGGTGATCTCCTTGCAAGATGCGCTAGAGCAACAGTGGCACTAGGAAGTAACCAGCCAATATCTGATTTTATTTAAGGCCCACTCCACAAGATGGGACCCATACCTAGCATTACTTGAATGACCAAGAACCAGAAACTAAACATCCCAGACACCTAGGGTAAAAACCAAATAATGCTAAAAATAAAAAGAACAACAACAAAACAGTAAAACCATGGTGATAAAAATGACTCGTAATGGCTCTATACTCATAGAATAGTGTCCTGTTCAGCAATCATCAGAGAAGCTTCTTCCTGCAGAAAATGGGGACAAATACAGAGACCCACAGCCAGACTTTACACAGAGAGTGAGAGACCTTGGAAGGCTCAGCCCTAAATGGGATTTCCCCATCAAAGCCCTCTCATCAGAGTTTAGGGAACTTGGCAGATGAGGAGGCAGAAAGAGTATAAGAGCCAGTGGGGAGAAAGACACGGAGAAACATAGCCCTGTAAATCAATATGATCAAATCTCACATGGACTCTCAGAGATTGAGGCACATGCACAGGCCCAGCACGGGTCTGCCCCAGAGCCTCTGCGTACAGATTATGGCTTCCAGTTTAGTGCTTTCCCATCTTTCCAAGTCTGGGAATGAGTGGGTCTCTGACTCTTGTGCCTTCTCTTGGGCTCTTTTCATGCGGGTTCTTTGTTTTGTCTAACTTCAATGTGACAGTTTTGTTTTATTTTATTTTGTTATATTTTGTTACTTTCCCTTAAAAGCCTGTTCTTGTCTAACAGACGACACAAAGGCAGTAGATTCAGATGGGAGGGGAGATGGGGAGGCCCTGGGAGGACTAGAGAGGGGAAACTGTAAACAGGATATATTATGGGAGAAAAGCATCTATTTTCAATAAGCAGGGAAATGGTTCAATTGATGCTGAAAAGAGCCAGTGGTCTTCTGAAATTTCTTTCTAGACCACCTTCAGATCCACTTTGAAACGCACCTAAGAAAATGCTTTTCTCCACAGTGACAATTTATGTGTAAATAAAAGAATATGTATCTTGGACATTTTGTTAATAAGACATGGCCGTGAAATTGCCACGATAAGTAATTTCTAAAACGGTGACATGAACTGAGAATGTCTAACAGACCATGCTTCAGAATCCGGGCACAGTGTGCCCTAGACTCTACTTTCCCGCGGGAGTGACCAGCCCCCAGTCATATTAACCTCTATGGTCTCCATCGCTTTATAGATGTGTTTTTTTATGAATGGGGGCAGCCGCAATTCTAAAATAAGCAATCACCAAGCCATGCTATGGTCTTGACAGGGAAAACACTAAAGCAAAGCAATGTCCAACCTCCACCAAGGGAGCAAGCAACCCTGTATGATGCCCCTATCGGCTTGCCCTGGATTCTAAGGAAGTCTGAGAACTTTCAGTGACAGAGACATTCTCTTTTATGAACAACCTAGTTAGGAAAATTCACATTAACCTCAGCGGCAGAGTTTCAATGCCGAGTTAGAGCTCCCCGTATGTCTCAAGAGAGAGGGCTACATCTCAGTTCCATCATAGCCCTGGACAGGAACACCTTCTCGGGGAATCCGGGGGCCGGCAGAGCCAGCTCACAGCAAAGAAGTCTTCTTTGTTGTACCAGCCTGAGCACAAGGCTTTTCATAGAGCATGGCAGCTGTTTTCTTAGAGAATTAGAGAGAGAATTCACAGAGAAGCACAGCGGAGTGTAACCCAATAGACCACATTAGTGTATATTTGTGTGTATAATATATACATGCATATTAGATTATACGCTAATCTAATAGACAGAGGGCAGAGGTCAAACTGAAACAGCTAAGGGGAAGAAACCAGTGAGAGCCAAAGATGACAGAGTACAAGCACACCTACACACACACACACAAGTGTAAACACACACACTTCCCTGGAAACCATACCGGATCATACAACAGACGTATCCACCACATCTGGACTCTTGAGAAACTCGGAGTCTCTTGAATGCCCAAGAGACCTCACATGTCTAGGATCTGAAAGAACTTTGACTCACACGAGTGGACCGTGAGAGTCTTTGCCAGGAAGTCCACAAATACGAAATCTTCTGTGCCCTCCTACACAACACCGAGTCTTCCTCTGTGAGCTCTGCTTGTGCTGTCTCTGTGATGCTGCATGCACACGCCCTGTTCTTTCGCCAGCTGCTGGCTCTATTCTCAGGTGCTACTACCCCTCCGGAGAGCTGGACTCATCATGTCGCCATGCTCCCTGTCTGGGTTGCTTGGTTATCATTTGTACTCCCATGATGCATCTCTTTACACTTTTGCCACCTTGAGTCCCACGTGATGTGCTCCTCTGCCTGCCTCCCCTGCTAACCTGCTACCGTGGAGCTGGCGTTTCCTCATCTTGGAATCAGCATTCATTTTGTCTGGCGTTTAAAGCCAGTTCAAGAAATTCAATAAATAAGCAAACAAACTGCTTGGTTCTTGAACAAATCATCAATCATTTCGTCAGCAGCTCAAATATTATCATCACTCGAATCTACTCACCCCACCCCCACCCCCGAATCTAAAAAAGTAAGTTGGAAAACTTAAACGTGCTGAACTTCAGATGGGGGGGCGGGGGCTCACAGGGGTACATTAATGATTTGCAGCCCTAAATAACTTGGAAGCCAGTTAGTTTTCTTTTGTATCAAATCAATAGATTGATAAACAAACTGAAGAGAGTTAACATTTGAAAACTGCTATATGAAACATGAAAGACCGATCTCAGAAGGACCCATAAAGTGAAAGGCCCTTGGACTTTGTCTCTGTTCATCTGATCTTCCAGTCTCCTCCAAGAAATACTAGGTATCTTTAAGTAACACTTGATGTTCATCATGACCTTAAGATGCCATGGGAACCAAACTCAGGCACTGTGGAAAGGAGAGAGTCCCTTAATGGCCAGGTCTTCATATAGTCAAAAGACAAGGGCTCCACTCCTGGTGTATTGTGATGCCATGGTCATTGCTAACTCTGTGCTCCCAGAGGCACCCACAACAGTAAGTACAAGGGGAAACAACAAAACCAGCATTAGAAGGCAGCTCTGGCCATAGCTGTAAAATATGCAAACATGCCACTAGGCTGGCCCCAACATGGCACAGGAGTATTGAAGTGCACATGTCTGTGTGGTTCTGTGGCTGAGAAGTGGCTGGGGTTGTCCAGGAACTCTAAAATATGCTCAAATATTGGAAAGCGCAGGAGTGAGGAGGGAGGTGGGCGAAGGGCATGAATGGTTCAGTGTAGATTCGCTTGTGTCTCTGGGAACTTCCTTTGGTGAGTTTAGCACTTTACTCCTAGAAATAGACAGCGGCCTCTAGCTCAGTCCAGTAGCTGCTGAACAGCGGCGCCCCAGGCTCCCTTTTCCATCTACCTCTGAACAACAACCAGGCTTAAAGCCTAGGCAGGAGAGCAGACGAGGCAGCATCCTGTTGAAAGCTCTACAACACTGGCACCAATGTCAAGGCTACTCAGGAACTGGTTCCCAAAAGGAAGCAGTTCCCAACCAGCTTCCTAACTCTTTTTTTTTTCTTTATATGAAAAGGCAGCCAAGGACATTAGACAGTTAAAGGCTTCCAAAAAAAAAGCTAAGAGACACAAACAAAAGGAGAAAGATTCTTTTTACAAAGGCACTACTGGAAGCAGGAAAAAACGCAAATAATCATGAAACAAGAGTTTGCCATGAATGAAAACAGCAGAGGACGTTTTTCTACTTTGGGATAGCCTCTCCAGTTCTAGCCTGGCTGACCTCAAAGTCAGAGCAATGCTCCTGTTTCAGCCTCCCAGTGCTGGGATGGCAGGCATAAGACACTGCATCCAGTTCTTTTTTTGTATTTTGTTTTTTGAAGAATTCTTGACTGTTAAAAATACAACCACTAAATATTTTAGGTCATCAAAAAGCTAAAATACAAGTCAGAGAATTCTCTCTAAAAGAACAAAAGGATGAAAATACAATATCATAGAAGATAAAGATAAAACTGGGGAGCTATTCATAACATCCTAGAAAAGGAAATTCATGCCAGAAAGAAAGTCAATCATTAAAGAAATATCAGAAAAATTTTGCAGACTCATCATCATCATCATTGTTATTGTTATTATTATTAATAATAATATTAATTTATTCTCATATATATTACATCCCCACCAAGAGCCATCACATCATTATGAATTTTTCATGATGCTAACAATAAGGAGATCACAAGACCTTCTAGGAAAGAAAAAAGTCATGTACAAAGGAGTGAAACACAAAATCACACAAATATTAGGTGCAATTTTAGGCCCGAGAACGCTGAGAAAAAACATCAAGACTCTCATAGAGAAATAAAGCATTAATCTAGATCAAGGATACAACTGGTGACAATGTGAAGACTCTCAACAAAGGAATGTGCCCATTTTTCCTCAACACGCTTCTAGATGATGCAAGCGTGAATACAATGGACACAGTTTTGCATGCATTAATTTCAGAATTCTTGTTAAACATCACTAAGCAGTATGGATGTGTGTGGTATATTCCCCAGGTTTCTAGCTTAGAGAACACCCTGGAGTCACAGGTATATTTTGGCATTTCTGTCCACTTTGTTTTGATATACTTTATTTAATTATAGTTAATTCTGCCCAGGTTAGAAAATATCTTTGTGAGTTTTTAAGTTTTATTTCAGCAATTGGAAGTAAAATGGTCCAAAATGTCCTTTTTTTTTTTTAACCAGTAATTCACGTATTGATGGCATCTGTATACATTGGGTTTAGTTATAGTTATAATTTTTAATTTTTAATTTAAATGACTTTAAATGACTGTTTCTTTTTTAAACTACACATATTGATAAGGAAGTTTAAATTTTTCTCTAATGGAATGTCAAGAAACTTTAGGTAGAATCATATTTTCATTTAATGTCTTAAGTGTAAGTCTACGCCCATGCTTTATTTATCCTTTGACAATTTCTTGTATGTGTATAATGGATTTTAGTCATTTTTTACTCCCATTGCTCTTTCTCATCCCCCTTTATCTCCCATTTAAAGTTTCTTATTTCCAAAAATTCTCCTTACTTTGATGCTGTGTGTGTGTGTGTGTGTGTGTGTGTGTGTGTGTGTGTGTGTGTTGCAGTGGACTCCATCTGTCACACTGATTGTGGTTACCTACACATGCATGAGTGGGGAGTTTTTCCTGGAGCATGAATGACTTATTAGTGACAACGTCACTAAAGAAAATGTCACCTCCACCCCTCGCAACCATCAGCTGACCTCACTCCCTCCGGGAGAGCTAGAGCCTCATGACCCACCCCCCATGCATGCTAGAACACTGACTGGCCCGTTCTTGTATGGCTGTGTGCAGGAGCCACAACTGCAATAAACTCACAGTACAAATATCATGTCATGTCCAGAAGACACTGCAATCTTCCCTGTCCTCCGGCTTTTGTATTCCTTCTGGCCCCTCCTCTGTGACGTTCCCCAAGTCTCAGAGATGGGGGAATAGATGGAGAGGATGATATGGACATCCTACTTAGGACCAAGCACAAAACAGTGGCTTATCCTCAGCACTTTGCCCAGCTGTGAGTCTCTGCATTAATCATCACACACTGGGGGGGGGGGGGGGAAGCTTCTCTGATGAAGACTGAGAGTAGTACTAATAAATGGATGAAAATATAAATACATATTTAGAAGGCAGTTTGACAATGTATCAATTTAATAAAACATTAGTAGGTCCTCCCTCCTCCCAGGTCCTATGACTTCCCCAGTCATGGGCTTTTGACCAGGTTATGGTACTAGCAATGACCTCCCTCTTTAGAAGTGAGCCTCTAGTCCAATCAGAAAGCTGTTGGTTGTTCCCATAGTAGCTGTGCCATTATTGCACCAGGTAGACATATCTTTCCAGACAGGTTGTTATTTTAGTTTACAGCATCCCACAACTGCATTTGATCATTGATGACTTCACCCCTAATAACCTGTGATGCACCTTCCGGCAGTATGAAAGTTAGCCAGGAGGAAGAAAATTTCACATCAGCTCCAACTTGATTTCTCTGAGTCCTGTGACTAAAGTATAAACTATCTTCAGCAATACAGTCTTACCACCCTGTTCTGGTTGACTTCAAGGAGAAATAGAAACATGTTAGGAGCCGCAATCGCCATTACAAGATGGCGCTGGTTTCCTGCTTCCTGGTTCTTCACGGCTGTCTGGCCTTGAGTGCGCCTGCGTGTGGCGCGAAACCATTCGCTAATGCGCTTGCGCAAAGTGTGTTTTACTACATGCTAATTAGGCACTTTGAGTGAGCCAATGAGGACTCGGCACGCCTCCCGAAACAGCATATAAGCAGCGGGTTTTGGGGGACTCGGGGTCCTTCGCATCTGCCATCAAAAAGAGCTGATCAATAAATGCTGTCAGAAGAATCTTGAGTGTGGCGTGCTCCTTATCGGCGAGGCTGCGCGCCGCAGAAACAACCTTGATCACAGTATTCTTTTGCCTTTTCTCTGTTGTATATGTACGTGTGTTTGCATGTGTATATGCATGTTCACAGATATATATATATATGCAGACATGTATAGAGGCCATAAGCTGATGTCTAGTTCTTCTTCAACTGGTTTCTATTTTATTCCCTGAAGCAGGGTCCTTCACTGAACTCCAGAGCTCACTAACTGGCTAGTCTAACTAGTTTGCTTTGGGGATCCCATGTTTTGGCCTCCTTAATGATAAAATCACAACTAAGCCACCAAACCTGCCCAGCTTTTGATGTGGTTTCCAGGGATCTGAACTCTAAACTCTGCTACACTACTTCTGTGACCGGTGCTTTATCGACTAAGCCATGTCTTCAGGCCCCTGAACACATTTTCTAGTACCTATAACCCACATGGTCTAAATATATTATTTATCATGTTAATATTTTGCGTATGCTTATGATGCGCATGTGAGCACACATATGCCATGAGGAAGTGAGGGGACACCCTTGTAGGGTTGGGTCTCCACTTTCACCTTTATATGTGGGTTTCAGGGATTCATGTTGGCAGATTTAAGGCTTGCAAGGCAAGTGCTTTACCCACTGAGCCATCTCACTGCCCTTAAAAACACGTTTTGGGTTGTTAAGGCCCAGGCTGCCCTTGAGTTTGTGATCTTCCCGCCTTTACACCACAAATGCTAGGATTCCTCATGTACCACCACACGCAGCCCTCAGGATGCACACTGATGAACTTCAGAGGAAGTGTAATAGATACTACTCAAACAAAAAGAAATTGTCTATGCACATATCCATCAGTTAATCTACAGTCAGCTTCTTTAAAAATTAGCCCACTCTAGTTCTTCCTTCTTTAAACTTTTCATTGGTTTTTTATGAATTTCACAGCATGCACCCAATCCCTCTCATCTCCCTCTCCCCTCCTGCCTGCCCTCAACCCTTGTAACACAGCCTCACAAAGAGCAGAAAAAAAAAACGTTGTTGTGGAAGCTGTCGTGTTTCTCAGTGTGTCCCACAGTATACCTTCGTTGGCTTGGTACGAGGCGCTGGCTTCTCCTACTCTATTAATACTGGATCCTCGCTGGGTCTCCTCCGAGATATCCTGTTATTTCCCTGTGTCATGGAGGTCCTGTAGCCTTGAATCTGTAGGACCATTTCCCTTCATGCTCTCCAGCAGTTCATCGATGGGTAGGCCAACTCAGAGCTCTGAATCCGGGCCTACGTGGCAGCCAAGCTGGTCAGCCATCCAGCTCCTCTGCATCCACACCCTCCAGGGACAGCGCTCCAGCACTGCCCTGGCTTAGCTTTCCCAAGTGCCACAGCCAGCAAGGGGAAGAGTCGGCTCTCCTACTCTCATGGCCTTAGGGCCAGCTCACTCATACCCCTGCCATCAGGGTTAGCTCTACTGTACTGCCCAGGTGAGGGGTAGGGCCTGCTCTCCTGCTCTCATGGCCCCAGTGGGGCCAGCTTTTCCAACAGCCACAGGTGTCAAGAGCAAAAAGGAGGGGAGGAGATCTCTCCCTTGCTGATATCACTACAGAACAGTCAAGTGGCAGGGCCAGCTCTCTCTCTCTCTCTCTCTCTCTCTCTCTCTCTCTCTCTCTCTCTCTCTCTCTCTCTCTCTCTTTCACACACACACACACACACACACACACACACACACACACACACACACCCTCAGGCCTGGTTTGCTCACCCTTTCCCCAACCAGGGTCAGCTCTATTGTCCTGCCTAAGCAAGATGCAGTGCCCACTCTCCCAACTGCTGCAACTGGTGGGGAGCATGGGTACCTCTCCTTCTCTCATGACTAGGTTTCTCACCTGCTGAAGGTGAGGGGATAGGAAGATATCTCTCCCTCATCCATGCCACCACATGGGAGACAAGTGCCAGAGCCAGCTTTCCCACACTCATAAGCTCCAGTCTGGCTCACCTGCTGCTCCTACAATGTGTGGGATGCTTTCTGAGTACTGCAGCTGCTTAGGACTGGGGTCAGATTTCTCTCTCACACTCTCAGGGACAACTCTTCTTCAATGCCCAGGGTGAGGGATGGAGTCAGTTCTGCACATCCCTCAACATCAACATATCCCTGGGCAGCAGCCCAGACCAGGGACATCTGCTTGGTCTTTGGTGGCAACAGACTCCTGCTGCTGCAGGGCCACAGACCCAGACATGGATTCCAGTGACAGCACAGGCCAGGACACCACCATGGTCCCCGGTGGCACCACCAGGTACTGACATCAGGCTGTTTCTCACTATCTTCAAGATTCCAGTTCTGCCTCTCTTCTATGTGCCTACATCCTTCTGTTTGTCTTTTTCTTCCATTTCTCCACCACTCAATCACTCCTTTCAGTGGTGCCCCGGGGTCTGTGAGTGTCTGGGTTCCTTTTAGGAGTGGTCTCGGGAATGTTATGCCATACTTGTGCATTTTGGCAATGGGCAGTGGCCATTTTGGGCATGCTTTGCTCCCACACCATTTCATGCCCTGCCCCCCCCCCCCGGGACTGCACAACACCGGTCTGGTGGTTTTCCCAGGCTTGCTCCTCACCCACGTCAGCCTGAGGGACCCCATGCAAGGGTTGCCTATCTCAGGCTTATTTACTCTTGGGGGGCGGTGGGGGGTTGGGGGGAGAAGGGGCAGTGCCAGGCAGAGTTCTAGCCTCCTGCTCACTCCCTGCCCTGGAGGCCCATCCAGGCCTCTCAGCTCTGGACTGGTGGTCATTTCAGGCTCACTTTTTTCAGGGAATGTCAGGCTACTAATCATTCGGATGTTTACAGATCAGAACACCCAGCTTAGACACAGCCTCTCTCCTCTCTGCCACCTACTGATGCACATGTGACACAGCAGCCACACCTGCAACTCCTCTAGAGACAGGTCCTGTTACAGTTTCTATACAAAAGTAAATTGTAAAATGCTAAGAATCATTTTTTAAAAAATGATGACTAAAGAGGCCAAGCAGAAGCTTTGTAGCTTTATTGGTTTCTCTATATAGTTTTTAAGGATTTGTCTTTACCTTTTAAAAGGGTATCATTTATTTACATGGGTGGATAAACATAAATTATAAATAAAAATAACTTCAAAGGCAGAGAAAGCACCAAGGAGCACTGAAAGTTGCTGAACCACACTGGGTATATATGTATAGGTTGGTGATGGTAAAGAGCTTGCTTGTCTCACATGTAGAAGGACTGGCCCCCATAGTCCCTAGAAGTGGAAAAAAAAAAAAAGCAAGGAGCTATCATAGTCACAAAATAAAGATTATGTTTTTAAGTATGTTTTTTAAATTTTTGATTTCTTATAAATAATTCAGATTATATCCCTATTGTCATCCCCTCGCTTGTATCTTCCCATTCCCACCCTCCCTCCCTCTTCCACCCTATTCCCCTCCCCTAGACCTCTGACAAAAGAGGGCCTCCTCCCCACCATATGACCACAGCTTATCAGGTCTCATCCAGATAGCCTGCTTCCCTTTCCTACGAGTGCACGCTGGGACCAAATAGCGGGCACAAGAGTTCACGTCAAAGGCAGTTGTGGCTCTCCCCACAACCATGGAGAATGAGCTGTCCATTGACTAGATCTGAACAGGGGGGTCTATGTTCATTGCATTTGTAGTCCTTGGTTGGTGCAACAGTATGTTTTCTTTTAAAAAGTGTTTTTAAGAGCACCAAGTTGCAGAGAACTAACGTGAAAGAACAGATATGGATAACATGTAACCAAATGTCAAGTTCACAAATTAATTTACAAGTTAAAAAAAATCTGCATTTCTGCTCGTTTTTCTTGTGAGCACTGAGGAAACAGATGGGAGGTGCTGAGGGACTCACCGGGCACACTGAGGAAGCACAGACACAAAGCCGGACAGGAGTCAGGCTTGTACAGTCCTGGGTGCTACCCTCCCCAGCCTTGCTTTGTCTGCTGGTCTTCTGGCCTTTTCTGCTTGCCTCCCGTTAGATGTGATTCCAAGGGCTGGACAACTGAAGGGGAAAGGGAAGCGCACGGCTAAGTATCTTCCTGTCATAGTTTTAAAATTTGTTGGCTATGAGATCAAAGTTAAGTCAGTGGTGAAAATATAATCGTGAGCTTCTTGATGAATATATTCATTTTGCATATGTTCATCAATATTTGACCCTTCTGGCAGTTATGGCTCCAAAGCACAGTGGATCTTGAACAATGCGATTCCTTGAGGCAGAGACAATGTCAGAAGACAGGTGTGATGGAGTTTCTTTTTTCCAGGCAGCTTTCAAGTTTCTCGGACTTCTTGACTCGCTTATATATAAAGATTTTTAAAACAGTAGTGTATTTTAATCTTAAATGGTTCATTTCTCTATCATTGTAGTTGTTTAAAGGACATAAATACAAAATTTGCTATACTTTTAGTACACCATTACAAGACATGAAATCTTTTACTAAAACAGACGTAGTCACAACCACATAGACTAATGAAAATTGACACACTTTCTGTATTGGTACAGTCTCTGTCACTGTGACACAATAACTGAGCTAATCAACTTCATAAGAAGGAGAAGTTTTAATTTGGCTCACCATTTCACAGACTTCAGCCCAAGGTTGCCTGGCCTGTTGCTTTAGGCCTGTGGTGGCATAGGACATCGTTCTGAGAACAAACAGAGAAGGAAGCCTGTTCGCTTTATAGCAACCACGAATTAAAAGGAACCAGCATTTGTCAGTGTTCCAGGATTCCCTTCAAATGTACTCTAGTGCCCTAACTCCCTTCTACCAGGACCCACTTATAAAATATCCCATCGGCTCTCAATATTGCTACAGGA
This sequence comes from Acomys minous, assembly GCF_964271855.1. NCBI lineage: Eukaryota > Metazoa > Chordata > Mammalia > Rodentia > Muridae > Acomys > Acomys minous. The sequence continues at coordinate 85,551,116 of NC_140494.1, read as the reverse complement.
GTCAGGCCATCAACACAGAGGCCTTTATGGATATTCTGGCTCTATAAACTATGGCTCAGAAGATGGCTTATCATGGAAAGGTGTTTGCCACACAAGCCTGGAGGTCTGAGTTCGTTATGTGTATGTGTGTTCAGTAATATGACTGCACTGGTATACTTTAGCATGGCTGTGTGTGTGTGTGTACATTAATATGACTATGCATATGTGTTCATATTAACATGACTATTCACACACACATATAGCCATGACTATGCATGTGTACAGACACATGCATACATACATATGTGCACACACATATGATGGACACATATATACAACTGTATATATGAGTGTATCAACATGCATGTGGACATAATAGCATTCATATAAGTGTTAACATGACAGTGCATATGTGTGCTTATAAGCACACCTATACATATATGTAGATGTAGCCCCCTTTTTGTATTATCATTCTTGGTTTAAAAAAAAAACCTTTAACCTGGGCACGGGGCACAGGCCTGTAATCCTAGCAATCAGGGAAACAGAGGCAGGTGAATCTCTGAGTTTGAGGCCAGCTGGGTCTACAAAGTGAGTCCAAGACAGCCAAGGCTACGACTCTGTATCAAAAAACAAATAAAGAAAAAACCCTTTATTATTGTCATTAAAATCAATGTAAGTCCTAATAGCAATGAAACTTGGTAATTTTTTTTTAAAATCTACACGTGTATCAAGGATATAGAAATTATATCAACTCAGAGGCTCCTGGTGTAAATGATTCTCTTCTAGGACGGCTAATAAATAAGGAAATTCTGTAAGAAGATCCAGTGTTCTGTAGCATAGGGTGACAAATGTGACTGACAGAATTAACTGCACGTTTCAAGATCTCTAGTAGAGAAATTTCCCCCAAAGAGTGCTAAATGTTTGAGGCGATAGAATACCAATTACCTGATTCACTCATCATACATTACATGTATGTAGAAATATGACATTGTACCCCATAAATGTAAACACATTATGCTATTGGTCGGCTTCCTTACAATGTAAGATCATGGCTCACAAGATGTGCTTCAATCAAATTGGGGCTCAAAAAAGTTGCTCTAAGACTCCAGGTTGCTCAAGGATGCACTGTGCTACGCTATCTTTGATAATAAGAGGATAGAAGCCATGCCTGCTTCTCTGCTGATAGATGTCCCGGAAACCCAGCACAAGAGACAAGGTATATTTCTCTGCCTCTCCCTGCACCTGGAGTGCATCGTGGTCCAGGGGCAGCAGAGGCAGGCCAGGGGTCATGTGCTCTGCTCTGCTAACCCTTCATAATGGACTCAGGAGATGGTGTATGAATGAGGAGGTTTGCTCGTGTAAAGAGGTTGCTTCACGTCGAGATGTGAGACTGTAGGCCAACAGCTAGTGCCTTGCCGGGGCAGCTGACCACTCACCTGACCCAGGCAGGAACTCAGGTGAGAGATGGACACCTACAATAAAGGGCCGCCAAGCAAATATAAGTGTCAAGAGGCACCGAACTAGAACACCGGTTTCCCTTTCACCTTGCGGTGCTCCAGCTGGACTCTGTAAGGCATTTCAAACGCAAAACAAAGATGGAACACAGAAGCCAGACACATTTATCACTAGTTCTGCTAACTGGGAGACTAATTACTGGAAGCCACGCATGCTTTTTGGGATCAAAAAAACTCTGGGATCAAACAAGCATTTGCAAAGGAAGCCCTAAGGACCCGCCCACTTTACCATGGGCACAGGCTAAGACTTCTAGCAGATACAGAAGGCCAGTGAACTCTCCATCTCTGCAGGCCCCCAGGAGATGCACTCGCTGTTTGAAGAGCCATTTCCAGACCTGAGGTTTCCCTGGGTGTGCTGTCTGAAGAATAAGAGGGATAGCAAGGCACAATGACAACTGAAGGAGACTTCCCAGGAGACCAGGAAGAAGAACATAAACGCATTTGAAGGTCTTGAGGATGCAGCTAAGTGATGACCAAATCCCACCTAGGGTATCAGTGCTCTGTCCAGCATGCTGAGTTGATGAGCATTACTTCTGATTATGCACTCACCTATAGGGCACTCGAAATAGCTGGCCTTTATCTAAGTTTTGACAGTTTTTTTTTTCAACATACACTTTTCATTTTGATTTATAAGAACATGTGCAATAAAATATTATTTAATTATTGAGTTTTGCAATGTTCTTCATGAAACCTGCTTCCAAGGCAAGTACCTCATGTAATCCTAAATTTATGGGCCTTTATTAAATGTTTGACAGCCTCTGACTAGAACACAGTTGTCTGTCTTCCTTCCTCCCTTCTTTCCTTTATTTCTTATTTATTTTATTTGTGCCTGTATGCATTGCATAAGCACAAGTCTGTCTACCACATGCCTGCAGGTGCCTGTGGAAGCCAGAGGAGGGAACCAGATCTCCTGGGCCTAGAGTTAAAGACAGCTAAGAGGCACCCAACAGGGGCACTGGGAACCAAACTGAAGTCTTCTATGAGAACAGCAAGTGTCCCTAACCACTGAGCCATCTCTCCAGCCCCAAGGACACAGCTGTCTTCCTTGTGAGAAAGTCCAATCAGCAGCCACTAAGAGTAACTATAAAGGAAAGTCAAAGAGAACTGGAAGCCTGGTGTGTTCTTTGGTACCTGTGCGATAGCGTGGCGGGGGCACTGCCAGCTGAGCCTGGAGAAGAACGAAGGAGCCTCTCCTACCTGCTCCAGAGCTGTCGGCTTGCACTTAGCCCTCACTGGAAAAAGGAACAGCCTGTGTGGAGTGTATGAGCAAGAGTTTGCGTTAGCGTGGGCAACCTTCAGTGTAGTCAGGCAGGATGCTATCAGTCATGATCACGCCCAGCTACTGTCTCTGAAGTGGGTACTTTTCCAGCCCTGCTGGAAGAACGGACAGTGTATTCTACAAGCTTCTATAGGCTCCCGGGGTAGTGAATGGCCTGTTTCCTGTTTTGCTGGAGTTTAATTACTGATTTTGGATAGATGGGTGACTAGACAGATGGACAATTAAAAAGTGTAGGCATTTTAGACATAGACCCTGCACACTAACCTGACCCTGTGTGACCTTCAGCTACCCACAGAAATTCAGGTTCCTCCTCAGTCCGTAACTGGGAGAGAAGAATGATCAGTATTCCACAGGGTTTACAGCAGGATAAAATGTTCCTGAAAGTGTCAATAAAGTGTAGGAACATCACTTATCAAAAGATTGCATTGGTTTAAGGAATACTGAGAAAAAATCTTGTATGGTCTACAGGGTATTTTTGGAGAAGGAAAAACTCTTTGGAGCCAAAATAAAAACAGTGAGGGAAGGCCATGAATGATTCAGGGAGGGGGTGTCTGCTACTGTCTATGGAAAACAGAAATCAAAACAAAATTCCCTGAAAATAGAAAAATGGAGCTTTCAAGTATTAAAAAAAAAATAGTCCCAGCAACAGACCACGATCATCATTCCTGCATAATGTAAGTATGTTTCAGATTATAGACCCAGTTCACTCGGGGCACAGGCAAAATCCCCCAAAGCTGTCATTTTCTATTTTGAATGTTTTCCCAAATATGCAATATTCAAAATAAATGGTTAGATGCCACACACACAAGCAAAGAGAGCACTCGTGTTTTTAATAGCTTGTGAAATGCAGCCAGGGGTTGAAAGGAAGTGGTTCATGAGCAGCCCCGTCAAGCGTGACAGAGTGCGAGAGAGCTGAGTTTCACACAAAGAAAATCCTTCCACAGCTCCAAGTGCTCCGACGCCTCAAAGGAGAGCACATCCCACTGGTAGCAATGCCACAGGGATACCTTGTGGCTCCAGTCTGGGGATCGAGGGGTCAGAGGTTTAAGAGTTATAAGAAACGTGAGATACATTTAATGCCCACCTTTAAATGGGGAGACAAAATCTTTCTGACAGTTTTATAAAGTTGGGAATTGAATGGAGGCTAACCTTGGAGAAGAATATTGTACTATTCAATTTTACATTGGACCAATTCAGGCTGTATGAGAGCACATAACTTTTAGGGAGAGGAGGGAGTAATTCTTTAGATTCCTTTCCCCCACCCTTAGTACTTAGAATTATCTCCAAGTGGCTATGAAGCCTTGAATAAGTTATTTGATTTCCCAATGAAATGTAAGGTACTAGCCTTGCATAGGTAAAGACAGCAAGAATTCTAAGATGTGTGTCCCAGGCTTAGCCATTGGACCACTGCCTCGGAGTGAAGCTGAGCCTTCAGCAGCTCTCAGCTCGGCCTTCAGGCTGCATGAATGGAGTTTCCTTTCTCCTCATCTAGAAGTGTTCGCCTGGCTCTTCAGTGGCCGTGACCACGCTCTTATCAGTCACGTGGGCTTGCATTATGTCTATTACCTCATTCAGTCCAGCTGGCTGCAGTCAATCAGTCCAGCAGGACCTGAGGGTTAATCAATCTCGTCAACCTGGCCATCTTTAGAGCTGTATAGGAAATTGGTGGAGCATTCCTCCGGGGTTTTTTTTTTCCTAAGAGTGTTTCCAGAAAGGATTAAATGGGAGTGGAAGGCCTATGCTGACTTTTTTTTTTTTTTTTTTTTTTTTTTTGACAACATCCCTATGGCTGGTTGCCTGCCCAGGGTAAAGGAACAACAACAAAAAAGTGCTAGCTGAGTGCCAGCGTTCTCCATTCCTCTTCCCGTCCCCTGTGACACAAACAGCTGTCGAGTGCGACATGCTCCTGTCACCATGACATTTTGTCCCCCTATGTGGTGTCAGGATTATTTGGACTGAACCAGAACCCTTCCTCACTAAAGTTGTTTCTGGAAGACGATTTAGTCACAGTGACACTGAGGTAACTAACATATGGCCCAGGCTGGAAACATAGCTTCCTGAAGACATTAAATCAAACATAAGAGATCCGTTGCCTGCTGCTTGGCAGGCTTGGCCAGGTAAACAATTCTGTGAGAGAATGCCGGCATCAGAGAGGCAGAGGAGCAAAGATATGGGGGCTCTTAGCTCCGGTTGACAAGCCCTTCCCAAACCGCCCACATGCCTCCATCTTTGGAATCCAAGATGCATCCCAGGAACAAAGTCAATAAATCCCCCAGTTTGAACGTAAGCGGCTTGGTTCAGGTTGGGTTTTTATAATTGCAGTCTACAGAGCTCTCTAACTAACAGATCCCTGTAATATAAAACCCCAAACTGAATTAGATCCTGCTGGTGAAAACGATCCCCTGTTCCCACCACCGCCGCTGCCACCATCACATATCTTTCTCTGTTTGCTAAGTAAATTAGATTTATAGATTGGGAGACTGAATCAAACTAGAGAGAACATCTGATCTCATCTTCCAGCTTTCAAATGCAGAGCCAGAGAGCTGAGCGCCTGGTTCAAAACCACCTTGTTTATGGTGGAAGATTCCAGGATGCTATCTACTGTAGCCAAAGCATCTTAGGCATGCATCTTAGAGGCTTTCTTTTTCTCCGTGCCTCCCCATTCCTCTTTGTATAAACCCTTGCACCAGTGTCCTCTGAAAGAGCCCTGTGAAAAATAAGATGTAGGAATTTATGCGGCTGGGACAAAATTTCTAAGCTACAGTCCAGAGAGCACACAAAGATGGCACGGCATGGTAGGAAATCATGGTTTGGCCCAATCCGCCTGGGTTCAAAGCCACCTGTATCACATCAGTGCTCGGCACTCTTGGCAGTTTGGTTAACTTATTCCTCTAAAACTACCTTACACGTCATGTGCCTACTCTACGAAGCCAAGGTCCAGCAGAGCGCCACAGAAGCCAGGCTATTGCTTTGACTAAAAGGCACGGCAGAGAAGAGAGCCACTCCTGTGACCTGCCAGCTGAGCTGATTAGCTGAGCCCCATCAACCAACACCCAAGCCAAGTGTCCCAGTCAAACTAGATCCTTGCTCAGTGCCAGGAACTGCCCGGGCTGTCACAGAAAACAAGAGACTTGCTGGAGATTAAGGAGACCTTTAAGAAGCCACCCAGGAGACGTTCACAATGCCCAGCTCTCCCAAACTGACAGGCGCCACAATGGGTTTTGTGGTGCTTTTTTCCTCTTTCCTTTCTAGGAGGTTTCCATATCCAGGTGAGTGGGATTCCCCGGTCACACCCTGGGGCCGAATACTCTCCTGAGGCATTGAGAACAGCACATTCATTCCATAGCATGGATGTTTGGAGCGCGTGGAAAACTCCTCTTTCATTTTGCCCAGCCCTCGGCTCTTCATTCCTGCCCCAGACAAAGGCTCTCAGGAACGCTTTCTCACTGACACTGACAGAGAAAGTAATGTAGCCGAGCGGATATTTATTTAAGTGACTGGGCGATGATTTCAGAGGCAGTGATGAATGTGTCACTCTTACTCCAAGGACTGTTATTCTAGGTAATGTAATCGTCACGGATCATAACTATGAGACAAAGCAGCGTCAGCCACTCCGCCCGTTGCGAAAGGGTGGAATGTGGAGCGCTGTTTTAACTGAGCAGCTTTTCCCCGAAGAAAGAAGATAATTGGTCTTTCCCACTTCGGGATTAGAGGCGTTGGCATCTAGTGAAAACGGGCGTCTGTCAAATCACAGGCTGTGCTGTTCCTTTGAGGCACTAAGTGCCGTATAGTTGTGATACGCGGTGTGGCTAAAGGCTGCAGTCATTTCTGGACTAGCCTTGCCTTCCGGTTGCGCTCCGCTCTCCACGCCCGCTCTCTTGGTTCTGCACCTGTTCTTCCCCCTCACTTGTTATGCTCGAAGATGACTAATATTTGCCTTCTTTACTCAAGGTGTGGAAGCCTGTGGAGGCCTGTTGCCAATCCTAATTCTGCCTCATTCTGGAAAAGCACTTCAACTCTGCATCTCAGGAAGTTCCCTAAGAGAGTCCCACAGCAGGTGAGGTCCCGGCTCAGGGCTCATGAACTGATGCCAGGAACCCACTCAGTGTTAATGCTAAATGTCTGCTCCTGTTACTGCCGAGGACTAAGGTCTGCCCCGAGGCCCCTCCTTAGCACCCGCCTTCCTTACTGAGGGCATGGGATGCTGTTGCCAATCCTAATCTGTAACCTGAAGGATAAAGGTTCTGGCTCTGGCTGTCTGCGACTCTGCTGCCTGCCTTTGGATCCCTTTCCCCCTAACTGGGCTGCCCTGGCTAGCCTCGATAGAAGAAGATGGCCACCTAGTCTTACCGCAACTTGATAGGTCAAGGCTAGATGATATCCAGGAGAGGCCTTCCGTTTTCTGAGGAGAAGGAGTGGATAGGGAGAGAGGAGTAGAGAGGGAGGGACTGGGATGAGAGCAGAGAGGGGAAGCTATGATTGGGATGAAAAGTAAATAAATGACTTAATTAACGTATATAAAAGAAGCTGGCTACCCAGATCTAGCCAATGGACAGGACATTCTCCACAGTTGAGTGGAGAGTGGGGGTCTGACTTTCACACGTACTCTGGTGCCTCATATTTGACCATGTCCCCTGAATGGGGAGACCTGGTGGCACTCAGAGGAAGGACAGCAGGTTACCAAGAAGAGACTTGATACCCTATGAGCATATACAGGGGGAGGTAATCCCCCTCAGTCATAGTCATAGGGGAGGGGAGTAAGGAGAAAACGGGAGGGAGGGAGGAATGGGAGGATACAAGGGAGGGGATAACCATTGAGATGTAACAAGAATAAATTAATAAAATAAAATTTCAAAAAAAGAAGCTGGCTCTGAGAACGTTGCAGAGGTACCTAAGTTTGCACACACAGGGTAAATAGGTGGTCCGTTAAAGCTGCAGGTTAAAGGGAAATTGGAAACCACTTACCACCCCCTTCTCCTTCTAGGAGTAGTTTCACAGCATCTAGTCTAACGCAAATACACAGGGTTGGACTACTGAACCGTGGTTTGGAGGACGCTGGTTCTTTCCACTTACCCAATATTTACATCTCGTCAAGGCCTCGGAAGCCAGACACACGACTAAGAGATTCATGAAGACATTTAATGAAGGCAACCGAAAAAGATTCCAGAAAAACGGGGAGGAAGCAACAGTCCCACCCAGGGCCGTATTTCCCACAGTGTGCAGGGATCTTACGCAATCACAGTCTCCACTGAACTAGGTCCCCTGAGTGAAGCCTGAAATTCCACGTTCTTAACAAGCTGCCCAATGCAGCAAGCTCAGGTTTGCATCGCTGGGCTGGGGGAAGCTAGTGACTCACAGATCAGATCTTCTCTCTGTGACCACAGAGCACGGGAATGTGCTCAAAGAACGCGTTAATTAGCAGAAAACCCTGAAGATAACTGAGGTGTGCGTCACGCTACCCTCTCCCCTCAACAAACACTTGAACTCCTCGGCTTCCCCTGCCTGCTCTGGGGCTTTCTGGGCCTGACACTGTGAACAAGAACTCAGACATGTCTGACACCCCCTTTCTAAGTGATTTCAGGGCAGCAGCAGCAGGCAGAGCATACACTGGAGGCATGTAACATAACCTTTTACACTCAGAGAGAGGGCTTGCTTCTAACTCAAGCCATGCTGTGCTCTGTGAAGCTGACATGTTTGAAATTGGAAACTGTCCAAAGAAAATATAGGATCCAACATATGTCTACGAGCCGCGGCCTTTCCCTTTTTGTGGCCCTCCTGCCCTTGCTTGAACCTTCTCTTTTCATACCAGTTCCTACCCAGTGCTAATTCCGACTCGCACTCGAGTGAGATCTCTGTGCACGAGAAAGCACATGGATCTGTTGAGAGCCTCCCAGAATAGGGCCATGGGCAAACGCTGTAGTCGATAATCTCACCTGCCCACCACAGGGACTTTCAGATGAGGATGCTCGTAAGGGAGAGATTGTGTTGCTCCGCGCACACCTAGCAGCTATCATAACAGAAAACCAAGTCAAGGTCTCCCTAAGCCAGTGCTCTGCTCTGACCTGGGCAAAATGTCACTGGACATTTTAGACCATATATATATATAATATATACCATATAATGTATAATGTACAATGTGTGATGTGGTATATGGTATATATCATATATTATATAATATGTAATGTGCAGTATATAATATGTAACATATAATATATATCTATTAGGAAAAGTCTCCTCAAGGACAACATTGTTTCTGTTCGGGACTATTCTGACAAAGCCCGAGTTCCTAACAGACAAGGCTCGTAGGCACTATTTGTGAACATTTCACATAGTTCAGCACCCCCCTTTACAGCCTCAATTTTGCCTCCTAGCACCCTCTCCCCAATTTACAATATTGATGCCTTTCCTTCCCTGGTGTGCTGTGTTTGGTGACTTGCCCTTGTTGGGTTTGACTGTGGAGTGTCCCAGAAGGTGCGTGTTTTGAATACTTGGTCTTCAGCTGGAGTGACTCTTCTGGGAGGCTGGGCTCTTTAAAGTTTGGAACCCAGCTGGCAGATCATATGGTTGGGCTGGGAGAGCCATAGGCCAGTCCTGCTTACTGTCGTGAACACTGCGTCCTTACCACGAACACTGGACCATCAGCCACCATAGCCACCCCATGCTAGGCATTAGCCTCTCAAACCCTGAGCCAGAATAAGTTCTTCTCCTTTAGGTTGCTTCTTTCAGGAGTGTATCTCTAGGGCAAAAAAAACACACACACACACACAAAAAAAAAAAAACCAAAAAAAAAAAAAAACCAACCTCAAAAGACTACAACAGTTACTGCGGCACCCTACTCTGACAGGTGTGGAGGGAGAGGAAGTTTGCAGGAACAGTAGGATGCACAGCAAGAGCGGCTTCTGCAAGCCCAGGAGGGAGCTTTGGAAAGACACTTTCCCTAAGTATTCTGATCCCAAACTTGCAGCCTCCAGCAGCTAGAGGAAAATCGCTGTATTGTAAGCCCCATATTTGCCATAGGGGCCCTCCCCTGTGAAAACCAGCCCAGGAGCCCTCCCCTATGAAAACCAGCCCAGGAGCCCTCCCCTGTGAAAACCAGCCCAGGAGCCCTCCCCTATGAAAACCAGCCCAGGAGCCCCCCACCCACCCTGTAAAAAACCAGCCCAGGACCCCTCCCCTGTGAAAACCAGCCCAGGAGCCCTCCCCTATGAAAACCAGCCCAGGAGCCCCCCAACCCTGTGAAAACCAGCCCAGGAGCCCTCCCCTGTGAAAACCAGCCCAGGAGCCCTCCCCTATGAAAACCAGCCCAGGAGCCCCCCAACCCTGTGAAAACCAGCCCAGGAGCCCCCCACCCACCCTGTGAAAACCAGCCCAGGAGCCCTCCCCTATGAAAACCAGCCCAGGAGAGCCATGCTGACCAGTCTCCTTGACTCATTACTGGCATTCGAAGTTTCAGAATCAACTTTAACCTTCGCAAAATAAAAAGCCAGTTCCTAATAATTCTGGGGAGAGAGAAATCAAACATAACTTTGCAATGCTGGATATGGTTTTTATTTCTCACTGAGGATAACCAACATCTAAAAAACACTCTGAAAATGCTTCCTGTGCCATGGCAATTGCCTTTTACCTTTTGCGACCGGCTGCCACTCACCCTCGCCGGTGACCTTGTTGTCTTTGTGTCTTTAATGAGAACATGTTTTCTCGAGATTCTGCATGACATGACGATGCAGCCTCTGGCCCAGGTCACGAGAACACCTGTGACTTCACTCCCCAGCACAGAAGTTTAAATTTACTTCTTGATCATTGTATTGCTATTTTTATTATTTGTGTGTACATATGTGTGATGAATAACCCAAACCTTCGTTTAATTTACATATTTAGTGGTAATAATAGTATGTGTGCATATGTGTGAGGGTTGTGTGTGTGTGTAGAGGAGGGAGGGGTGGGAAGATGGCTCCTTGTGTGCCCTGGCACGCATGTGGAGAGCACAGGACGAATTTGTAGGGTCAGTGGTTCTCCTTCCACTGTTTTGTGGGTTCTGGAGAGCAAACTCAGGTCTCCAGGTTTCTACAGCAGGCATGTCACCCACTGAGACACTTCACAGGTCCCCAGTGAGTAAGAAGTCATTAAAATCTTAGCCCTGGGCTCCACCAAGAATACCAAATAATGATGGGTCAGTAGGGATGGAGCTTTCTCTGACCCTAGACTACAGACTACAGCATCCTCACCCCTGCAGAGGTGGCTACATATTGAAAGTATCTAGGGTGCCTTAAAATGTCAGTGCTCCCCCCTTGGGTTCCCCAAATTCTGGCCTGTTTGTCTGGAGAGGAGACTGGTATTGTGCCAATGACGCCAATGCATGTCTGTCTCAGCTAGGTTTTTATTGTGATAAAACACCACAGCCAAACGCAGCAGAGTGAGGAAAGGTTCACTTCATCCTTCAGCTTGTAGTCCCTCGTCCAGGGAAAGCAGGGTAGAAGCCCCAGGCAGGAGCCTGAAGGCAGGGACTGAAGCAGAGGTTGGAAGGCAACACTGCTTACTGGCTTGCTCCTCAGGACTTGCTCAACCTGTTTTGTTTTGGTTTTTTTTTTTTTAAATCTAACTCAGGACTATCAGCGTGTGGGTGACACCACCTACAGTGATTCCGCCCTCCCACATCAAACACTAATCAAGAAAATGCCCTCACAGGCTTTCCCACAGCCCAATCTAGTGCAGGCAGTATCTCAACGGAGGTTCCTTCTCCCAAAATGACCCCAGCGTGCCTCAAGCTGACATGAAACCAGCCAGCACAACAGCTGAAAAGGAAGGTTTGAGCTTACTCACACCACTTACAGAATGGCCGTTGTCACTCAGTAAGAGGAAAACCATACAAATGAAAATATGGCTCGTTTTATTACGTATTTATTTTTATGTTTTGAAATTTTGTGTATACGTGTGTTTGTGCATATGTACACATATATGTGTGTATGTGAGTGTGTGCACATGAGTGTAGGCACCACAGATGCCAGAAGAGGATTTTGACCCCCTGGAGCTAGCTACAGGCAGTTATGAACTGATCTGTGTGGATGCTGGGAGTCAACGTGGAAGGTTTGGAGTCTCCCTGAACCGTGAAGTTAGTATCAGGACTCCGTTTCAGTCACCCTGCCCCTGGCATGGTAATTTGGTAACAGGGATCAAGGAACTTAAATGTTCAAGGTTGATCCCAGTTAGTCCAGTTCTAGAAATGCTGTTTTTAAGGAAATAAGCAAGCGGTGGTCAAGGATTTCCCCTTGAGGATGTTCACTTATACCCAGCGCCTGTCACAGAAGCAACACTGGGGGTGAGCAGAATGCCTAATAAGGAAAAGCTGTCCATTGTGATGCAGTCACAGGCATGAATCTCAGACAACCATTAAAAACATTGTTCAAAAATATTTAACAACAGAGAAAGCCCTGTTCTGAATTTGCCTGCAAATGTCACACCAAGGGCCAGGTGTTGAAGGGTTGCTCCCCAGAGTGACACTTTTGGGGAGACTGGGGATTTTAAGAGGAGGTGCCTAGAGAAAGGCCTTCAGGCCATTGGGGACATGTTCTCAAAGAGGATTGTGGGAACTCAGCCTCTTCTTGTCTGTCTTGTTTTTTAGCCAAGAAATGAGTGGGTTTGCCCTACTATATGCTCCTCAGCAGAAGACTAAAACCCAGCGATTCTGCCTAGCCAGGAACTTAATTTTTCAAATCTCGCAGCTAAAAATAAACTTTTTCCCTGTGTAATTTAATTATCGTAGGTATTTGTTATATTAACACTAAGCTAACTAGCACAAATCATGATGTATGTTAAATAAATGAGTGTAAGGGAAGATGGGAAACTTTACACAACGTATACGCTACAAACATGATGGCATCAAAATGTTAGCCACCTGTAACAATTTGTGGCAACTTATAGAGTTATTTGATGTAATTTTTTCTATGTTTTCTCTCATACGTCTGGATTGCTTTTATTACCAGACAGGGAAAAGCACTATTTTAGAGAGCTACTGTGGGTTCAGACACAATAAAGATGGCGCACTTGGGGAAACATTTGGCAAAGAAAAGCATGAGCTGTTTACATTGCCCTAGCCAAGGAAAGTTGCGCCATGTCCCAGCACAAAGCCTATGAGCAACTGGCAAGAGGTCAGGTGAGGCCAAGGTCAAGACAAAGCACGGCTTCTGTGCATCCCCAACAGCGATGAAGCTTTGTTCAGAGAGGTGGAGGAGGAGGACCACAGCTCAGTGCCTGCTGCGCTTTCTCTGTCTTAGCTTTAAAACTCAGATTCTGAACGCAGAGCAGGGAGAGAGAATCCAACAAAACCACTGAAGTGAGAGGTTCATCCTGAGACCTAGGGCGCTGAAAGTTCAGGATGCGTCACACCACCAGGCCCTTTCAAGCCAGGGATGGGCTCCATCACGGCGTGTCTGTGCTGAAGTGGTCACCACCTCTCAAACTGAGTAAATGAAAATATTTAACCACAGACACTTCCTCCTTCTCTAGCACTTCTCGCATCAGCACTGCAGTGACGTGATGCTGGCATTTGAGAGAACTGTCTAGACTTTGAAACTATTGATACTTGGGGCTTTATTTTTTACTGAATTATACCTTTCTTTGTGCACTGTGGGTTACTTAGGAGCATCTCTGGCATCTGTCTCTTAAAATTATGGACAACATTACCCACTTGCAATCACCACCAGGGTCTCCAGACACTTCCAAAAACACCTGAAAGGATACAGAGCAAAATTTCTCCTGACTGAAGGGGATCACGAGAAGGAAGAATATCAGGGATAAAAAAAAGTGATTTGAATGGTAGAATAGGAAAGGAGGAGGGGCTTTAATTGGAGAAAGAAGAAGGAAGCCAAGACAGAAGTAGAGGGAGAGAGGAGGGTAAAATATGTCTGAAAAAAGCCATAAGGAATTCTATTATTATTTACCTAAAATTAAATATAACATCATATGTTTGTATACATATATAATTTAAGTTATCCTACTTGGGCTAACAATGAGCCTCAATAATGACCATTATGGCACAATAATCCTAAAGGTGTGATAATGGCATTCATATCTTGGCAGTGGTTAACAGCTTTCTAAATAAACATTGAGGCTGTTCAAGGGGGGGTTGGGAGGAACATGCCATGTACATGGGTTTTAGAGAGGAACTTGCTACCACTACTGTACTGAGCCAGCATAATTCCTAAGCACATTCTAAATAGCTATCTTTGTATTGGCTCATTTTCTACTGTTACGGTTAAATATCATGACGAAGGCAACTGATAAAAGGAAGGATTTGTTTGGCCTTACCGTTCCAGAGAGTTAAGGTCCACAATGGTTAGGACAGTCCGGCAGGAGGTGGCAGACATGGTGGCTAGATCTGGAAAACTGAGAGCTCAGATTCATACCTCAAGGCACAAGCAGGCAACAAAGCAAGAGACTTGGTAATGGCACATGGCTCTGAGACCTCAAAGCCTGTCCTCAGTGACTTCCTCCAGCGAGGCCTCAGCTCCTAACCCTAACTAAATAGTTCTACCAACATCTGAGCCTATGGGGTCGCATTCTCATTCAAATACCACAATCCGTATGCACGAAGATAAGTGTAGCTCTCGTCTTTCATAAAACAACAACAACAACAACAACAAACCAAAACCAAACCAAACGAAAACAAAACAACAACAACAAAACTCACATTTCTTTCCAACAGATGGAAACAATTACAGAAAAGCCACAACTGGTCAGAATGTGGAGAGCAATTGGTTATGGGGTACCCGGGACCAATTGACAATCTACAACACAACTACTACACCGAAGGCTTAGGGAAACATCGTGAGAAAAGAGCCATAAATGTCATAAGAGCCAGAGGACCAGGAACTCTGCTGTGAGACTGTGTCTCCTAGAAATGCCAGGAAAGCTACAGCCATGGTACCTACAGTCATGATAGCTTGAGCTAAACAAGTCCAACACTAACAGACATGCCAACACAGAAGCAGAAAATTCGTGGAGCGCCATCCCTTGGTGAAGAACTGCAAGCAACTAACGAATACCCTCAGTGGGAGCAATTATCTTCCCCAGAGAAGAACCCTCGAGTTGGCTATCCAATAGCAAGTGGTGAGCCCTGAATTCATAGGCACACAAATAACCCTGAACAGGATGAGTGTGTTTGGCATATATATATATATATATATATATATATATATATATATATATATATATAGAGAGAGAGAGAGAGAGAGAGAGAGAGAGAGAGGTGTCATGAGCCCAAGAGGGAGCAAGGAGGGATGCGTGTGAGGGCTAAAGGGAGGGGGAAATTATATAATTACATTTTAGCTTTAAAAACTTTTTGATTAAGGAAACTTGTTTCCCCTAGCTGAGAACCAGTGGCTTTGAGCTGGGGACACAGTATATTTAGTTTGAGGTCTGTAATATACAGCATATGATGCCCAGCCGCCTCCATGCATAGCTAGGCATCCAGCTATTCTGATAGGAATGTCTGCCGAGGAAACTCCCACAGGTCTCAGTGCTGATTCATCTATATGACATGAAAGTACAAATCCAAGGGCTTTGTTGTACCTAATGTAAACAAGTTGATGGCTTTATCATTTGAGGTATGTAGGGGTGGTGGGAAAGCAATTACAAATTGTGTGCAGCCACGCTGTGCATGGTGGTTGTCTTAGGTCCTTTTCTATGACTATGATTAAAAAGGAAAATGACCAAGACAACATCTAAGAGATAGCGTTTAATTGGACTTGTAGTTACTGAGGAACAGAGTCCATGATGGCAGTGCAAAGGCATGGTATCAGGGACTGTGGAGAACAGTCAAGCCTGGGGGTGGGGGGGCATTCTCAGTCAAAGGACCGTGGTGGTGCACACTGACATCTCAGTGTCTGAGACACAGAGCAAGAGAATGGAAGTCTGAGGTCAACTAGATTATATCGCAAGATCCTGTCTCAAAAGACAGACAAAATCTGTGCCACCAGAAACTACTCCACCACCCTTGGCTATGTTCTGGAAGGGCAGAAGAGGACAAACAATTGTAAGTAGCTTTGAGGGGAAGGAGTAGTTCTTGTTTGACTGACCCCTACTTTAAAGACGGGGGCCCATTGTTCCAGGATCTGTCAGACTGTAGACAAGAGCAGACTCTTGAAAAGGGAGCAGCAGTGTGTTCCTACGGGCAGTGCAAACACACCTCATTCACACCAACACTACAAAACGAATCCTCCTATAGCAGAAAGGAATCCCACAAGGGGTGGTTTATTTATCCTCAAGACTAAATTTAGCAGGATTCACTCTCATATCAAAATCAGGCAATGCCAAGAGTCAGTTGAAGGAGGATGCAATAGGTTATAAACATCTTCAGTTTCCATGGAGTGTCTGCATCTCTGCATACCTAACTGTTAAGGCTATTATCCGGGAGGGCAGAGAACGTATGCTAAAGTGTGGTTTATAAGTCACTTCAATCTCTTGACTCTGATTTTTATTGCATCGTGGGACCGTTTCCTTCCTCCCCTTTTGAAAATGTACACCCCCCAGCGCCATATTCCACAGGAAAAAGCTTTCTACAGCCAACTTTATAAAAATCCATTTTAAAGTGAATTCTAAAACCCGTGCCAAGATCCTTTCCTCACCAATGACTGGTTTTGCAGTTGCCAGGCCCGAACCAATATACAGCATTCCTATAGTCTCTTCCTGTTTGCCCCATATGGATTTTCATTTAAATGTTCATCTTCATCTTTAACTTTCTCACTCTCAGAGGAACCAAGTGTGTACCATTTTTGGAGGTGGCAGTAAGAGGTGTGACTGCCGATGACTGAGAATTTGAGGTGTCTGACTTCCATTTTGGGGCTCAGCAAGGCTAGAGCTCAGGACGTCTCACCCCAGGGCTCCTCGGGTTCCTTCTGCCTATTTGCCAACAGGAAGCCAGACTACTTATTGTAGTTCATTAACTGTCACTTAAAATAACAATGCGTTTTGCATTAAATCATCAGATTACTAGCCCAATTTGTAGTCTATTTCAGGAGGATGTGTAGGATATTGCTTCTTTCACACGCGCTTTTCTAGACTATATAGGCAATGACAGCCTAGTTTTCCAGGATAGTTAAATTTCAAATCAAACCATTGAAGGGGGAAGGGAAGAAAAAAAAAATCCAAATGACTCAAAATAGCAGTGGGCTTCAATTATATTTTAATGGCTTTCACAACAAACCCCAGTGTCTGTTTTGGCAAAGAACATCTCATAATTTTATTGGGAAAAACAAGCCCAAGACATCAAACATTTTTAGCAAAATTTCAGAAGCATAGTTTTATTGCTTTGTGACTTATAATAATAATAAGGGGGAAATCCCCTCAAATAAGACCCTGGAATGTAACTGAATTCAGATTTAAATTTTTCCAGCAGACTTAAAAATCCGCCAGGCAACAGGCAATTGGATGGCTTTCGCCCCAGTTCCCCCCCTTCCGTCCGCTGCCACACAGCTCCTGAGAGGGGACATCCTGCCTGCTCCGCACTTTTTACCTCATGCTCTTTGTAGTGACAGGGGATGTCTGGGCTCCGAACTGTTGGCTCCACACCGCAGAGCCACTTCTAAATGTCAGCCCTGAAGCACAGTAAAGCCAAGTGAGGAGAGCGGCTTTTACCCGCTGGTGTATATTAGGCTCCACAGTCAGCGCCTGGCTTTGGCCTTAAGGTCACCAGGATGAACATTCAATAGGATCTCCTTGAGATTCGCTGAGGTGAGGTGAAATCATCGGGGCAAGGATAAACTCTGAAGCCAATCTGGCTACACTGCTCCATCATGCAATGCTCTATTAGCAAGAAGAACCGTTCTCAGTGAGGATGGAGAACTCTCCTACCCAACCCCCACAACCTGACGGTCAGGAAAGGGCTACCCGACCCACCAACTGACCGTGACAGAACCAGAGTTGGAGTTGGAGGTGTCTATTTCCAACCTAAAGTTTCTGTGTACCTTTCCTGAATCATCCCACCTGAAGAAAGCTGGCCCTCCTCTGCCCTTCGGAGAGAGAGTGTTGCTTGGGCTTCGGGTTTGTGCGTCAATGACATCCCCGCTTGCCTTCAACTGTGTTCTATTAGCCCCTAAACCTATGGAGCCTATCCCTCACACCGCCATGCTTTAAAGTGGGTGCCAGAGAACGGAGATAATGATGTTAATGAGTCTCCCAATTTCTCCCCATGAAAGTTATGAAGTTGCTTGATGAATTTAATTTATCGCAGAGCCAACATGGGCGGGGGTGGGATCCTGCCGCACTTCAGTTCGCCGTCTCTGGCTGATGAGGTCTTTGAACTCCCGCCCACACAGAGCCCGTGAATCAGTGTCATTCCGTGCCTGCATTCAGGTAATTGGAATAGAAAAGATGAAATGGGTACAAAAGATCTGCTATTTTGTGACAGCTCTCGTTGTGAAGCCAACGAGACCACCTACATCCATGGCCCGTGCAACCACCCTCTTCCTACCCCTCACCTTACCGCCGTTTCATTTCCTCCTCAAAAGAGACTAATTCCCCAAATGCGATGTTTCACATAAATGTAATGTGGATTACACTAACCAAAACACACAGAAAGAAACTGAGCATAAATGGTTTTGTTATCCAGTTTCACTAGCATTATGAAAGTTTGAAAACACACACACACACACACACACACACACACACACACGGAAATCTAAAAGCCCAGCTTACTGTAAAACTATAATGTGCGGAACAAAAAAATAACAGCTCACATTTAAAGTCACTTCATGTGCCATAAAATTAGGGCAAATATCATTCTTAGGAAGAATATTCTCCCACCTGGGATTTCATCTGTAATCCCGATGCTCAGAGCTGAAGCAGGAGGATCACCTGGAGTATAGGGACAAGCTGGGCTACAGAGTGAGGCCCTGTCTCTAAGATGTACTAAAAACGAAACCAAAACCAAAACCAAAGAATATTAAATACCCCTAAAACAAACAGGAAGACATCATCGTTCAGAGAAACTAAAAAAAGTTGGGAAGTTATTTGAAGGCTGGTCTGGGGCCCCAGTTAGGGTCATAAATTCTTCCTCATCTCTCTGACTGCTGTTAAAAATTAACCAAAAAGTGGCACCGAAATTAATTCAAGGCAATTCAACCACATCCATTTCCAATCTCAGTATTACTTGTCTATTTAGAATTCATCTTCAAAATGCTAAACTAAAAGAGAATCTATAACTTTAAGTCAGAAAGAAATCAGTGAATGAAAAAGCATGCTTTCTTTTCTTAATGATTTAATTAATTTATTCAGATTACATCTCAATTCTTATCTCATCACTTGTATCCTCCCATTTCTCCCTCCCTCCTGCTTTCACCCCAAGTCAAAATTGGTGCTTCCCTATCTATATAGATGATTAGAATAACTTTACTACAAAGGGAAAAAAAGCACAAAATAAGTAAAGCAAAACCAAACTCATTTCTTTTTTTTTCCTCAAAATATTTTTAAACAAATTCAGTAAAACTAAAGACTCCAAAACCTAGGGAGTAAAGAGACATTTACTTTCTTTCTATCTTTCTTTCTTTCTTCCTTCCTTCCTTTTTTTTTTAATTCCATAAAATTTGAATACCAGCATTCCAAGAAGGTGTGAGTTCAGCATTTCAGAAATGCTGGTTTTTATTTTATTAAAGAAACTTGATATTTAAAAGGATTAAACCACCCAGACTAGGATTCAGATATCAGAAGGCCCCTCTGCCTTTTAGTATATCAATACTGAGTTTTATAACATGCTGGAAGAACTGTGATTCTTAGCATCAGTTTGCCAATTCAAACACAGACCAGCTCACGAAAAGGCATTCACAGCGCAGCTCAGTTTCAAAATCACCCTATTGAGAGTAGTGGACAACATTCCGCTAGGGTTTGGGAATCCAAAATGATTGACACGTGAGGCAAGTTGGCAGAGCACATCAGGTGGGGTCTGCTGCTGTCTGCTTCAGAGCTTACCTCAGTGCCAGGCTAAGGACTAGCAGGACACAGAATTACCTTGTGTGCGGTTCCTAAGCGGCACTCCTGAGTCTGGAAGAAAATGAGTACCAAAGTGAAGTCGTACCGAGAAGGAGGAGCTGACAAGGCAAGGGCATCACTCTAGCGTTGCTGTGGTGATACCTGATGCTATGGCTTAAAAGAGGAAGAATCTGGCTTGTGGTATTGGAGGGTCAATCCAGCATGTCTGGAAAGATCATGGTGGCAGAAATGTGTGGTAGAGGTTAGATATCGCAGAGGACCAGGAAGTGCTGAGAAAGGCAGGAAGCAGGAAGTGGGTATATAACCGACACTGACTGGCCCCGACTGACCTATTCTGCCCGCTAGGTCCCAAGCCCCAAAGTTTGCAGAACCTCTCAGAGTAGCGGCAGTAACCATTCAACTATGGTTGACATCTCAGATTCCAACCATAGCACTGGAAGACTCCGTGGCATCTTTATCAGCTGCAAACACACGGAAGTGAGGACCAAGGTCAAGGCCGCCAGGAGATGAATGCAGCCACAGCAGAGCTGGAACCAGGGAGGACGGGGACCCCATTCAACGATCCAGGCAGCCTTTGATGGACAGCCAGGGCTCATCCCAGGATCCCACGCACAGCCTTTCCTGGGCCCCATCTGATGCAGATGGAGAATAGAAAGACCAATAAATCATCCCTAAGTCACGTCTATTTAGAGAAGTCCATTTCATACTTAGCTTTTTCCCCCCCTCTCTCTTATGGCCTAGAAGCATAGGGCCCTCTGAAGACCACAAGACAGCTAAAGAGAGAAAGAGAAGCCACTTCTGCTGGGCGAGCCCCCCCCCCCCACAGAGACACAGTGGACTAAGGAAACAGCATGCTTAAGCAATGAAGGAGGCAGCGACCAGAGCTGGGAATATGAGCTTTGGGGGGAATTTGAGAGATCTGTCCTTGAGTCCTAAAGTTTAAGAGGCAGGCCCTCAAAGGTGGGGAACTTTGGAGGTTTAGAATTCTCCAGATAGGAGTTTGAAACCTGTTTTTGTTTGTTTGTTTGTTTGTTTGTTTGTTGTTTTTTTTGCTAGCCCCACATTTAAATCTGATTTTGAGAAACAGTTTGAATTCTTTCTAAGTTAAAAACAAGAAATCAGAATTCTAAATCAAACTCAGCATTTACCTTCAGTGGTCTAGTCCAGGGATCTTTTTTCATAACTGAGAAACGCACGAGCCACGTGACTACTGATAGAGTGAAATCGGCCTTCTGGGAAGCATAAATCTCATGGACAAGAGGAGCTGAGTTCATTACATGCATCTTCATGTAAAAAATGATCAAACTGAGCAAAGTAATAAAAAGAGACACACAGTAAACTTGTACCACGCCAAGAGCTCGCATGGTTATACTCCATACTGGGCTATAAACTGTCTGAGGTGAAAAAAAGAAAGAAAGAAAAAGAAAAAAAACAAAACAAGAAAAGAAAAGAGGAAAAAAGAAAAATAAACCCTACACATGTCTGGATTGAGTCTCAGCACATTGCATGAGGAATTAATTACCTCCAGTTTCAAAACCGGGCCTTTGGGTTGGTTTCGGTTTGAGGTAGCCACAGCTAGTTTTCTGGCACTGAACTAGCATCCTCTCAAAGGAGCCCTATCTTTCCCCATTGTAGGGCACTGAGGCCACAGTCTCTCTTGGAAGGGTGGCTGTCTTCACAAGTCCCCACTGTCCGTCCAGTCAAGGGAGATCAGCAGGCTGCTCCCCTCCCCGACTCGCACTGTGGGATTGATGTCAGTCCACCCTGGTATTGTGTGGTGTCATTTGACAAATAAGCTCTAGGCAACTGAGTATATGATTGTCCCTCAGTGTTTTAGAGGGTGTGGCTCCAGGATCCTCTCGGATACCTAAATCTGAGGTTGCTCAAATCCCTCATATAAGATGACATAATATTTATAAATAACAGCCATCCATTCCTGTACCTTAAATCACCCTCAGGTTACATATAATACATAATATAAGGAAGATGCTATGTAATATCTACCAAATTATTTATGGACTTGTGACAAGAAAAGAAGTCTGTGTATGTCCTGGACAGATGCATTCTTTCTAGCACATTGATCTGTGATTGGCTGCATCTGCCAAGGTCAACTATGTAAACTACACATATGCTCTCTAAAGATAAACAGACCTTATCTTCCAGGACAATGAATACAGACAGCTAACCCTGCCTCATTCAACATTTCACCAGTTCAGATTTGACCTGGTATTTGAGGTTGAATTTGCTTGCATGTCAGTGGTATGGTTGTCTTGCCACAAAATTTACTGAGGGATGATGCCCATGGAAAACTATCTTCAATACCTCAATTGTGCCATTCTGGGAAATTGGAAATGCCCTTGTTTTACAAACCACGCTCGCTTTAGAACAATCTTTGCAAACAGTAGTATCCCACGAGGCTGATCGAATGCGATACAGCCAAGAGAAGAAGAATAAGACGGATGCTTCCGCTCCACTAGGAGGGAAGCAAAGGATTCAAAGCATCCCTTTCTTGTTCAAGTTCCTGCCTTGACTTCCCTCAGTGGCAGATGGTAGTTACCCAGAAGTGGAAGTGGAAGAAACCCTTTCCTCCCCAAGTGGCTTTTGGCCGTGGTGTCTATTGTAGCTTAGTTAGAACTCCTCACTCAGATACCTTCCTTTTTGAGATCGCTCTGCCAACCGGTGGTCCCTTTCCAGTTTCCTGGATGCTAGCGATGCTCTAATGTAAACACACAAAGGAGAGAATCAACACCAAGACACACATAAGAGCCAGATGTGCAGGTGTTTGTCTCTCTGAGTCCAGGATATATCACTCACCACAATGTTCTCCAGCTTCATCCACTTATCTGCCTGCTCACTTCAGAATTTCACACACACACACATATATATATATGTATATATATATTATTAATTTATTCATATTACATCTCAATGGTTATCCCATCCCTTGTATCCTCCCTCCCTCCCATTTTCCCCTACTTCCCTCCCCTATGACTGTGACTAAGGGGGACTTCCTCCCCCTGTATATACTTATAGGGTATCAAGTCTCTTCTTGGTAGCCTACTATCCTTCCTCTGAGTGCCACCAGGTCTCCCCATCCAGGGGAGACGTGGTCAAATATGGGGCACCAGAGTTCGTGTGAAAGTCAGACCCCCACTCTCCACTCAACTGTGGAGAATGTCCTGTCCGTTGGCTACAGAATTTCACTTTTCTTTACATCTGAATAAAATTTCATTATATACAGATGCCATATTTTCATTATCTATTCATCAGTTTATGAACAACAAGGCTGTTTCCTTGTTGTAGCTATTGCGAACCAAGCAGCTATGAGCTTGATTGAGAAGGCATTTGTCTCTGTAACAGGATATTGATTCTTCAGGGATATGCCAAGGGTCTGGAATCACAAGCAGTTATGGGCAACCTACCATGTATAGGTGATGGGAATCAAACCCTGGTCCGCTACAACAGCAACGTGCATTCTTATTACTGAGCTATTTCTCCAGCCCCTCAATAGATACTATTAAGAAAGTGAACGTCTGGAAGTAGAGAGATGGCTCAGTAGTTAAGCGCACTTGATCATCTTGCAAAAGATCCCCCCAGAAGTCACAGGACAGCTCAGAGCCATCTGTATGTCCAGTTCCAGGGGTTCGGGTGCCATATCCTGGTCTCTGAGAGCATCGGAAATTCATGTTATGCATATATATGCATGCAGACAAAACACTAGTACCCATAAAGTGAAAATAAGTAAAAAAAAAAAAATCTTTTAGAAAGAAAGGAAGAAAATGAAACCCGGGCTAGGTAGACTGCCCAGTGAACAAGGCATTTACTGTACAAGCAAAGGTATTAAATGTGAAGCCTCAGAACCTGCCGAAGGCTGGGAAGAGTAGCATGCACATGGAATCCCAGTATTCCCACGGTGAAAGAAGAATCCTGGAATCTCAGGACAGCTAGCCTGGCACTAAATGCAGGACACTGAGGGTGGGGGTGGGGGCAAAGACCCTGCTTCAAGCCAGGTGGAGTGCAAGGACTGATACCCAAGGCTGTCTGCTGTCCAACCACAACACACACACCATGGCATGCACGCACGGATACCCACGCACACATGAAGAGGGAGGGAGGAGGAGGGAGGGAGAGAAAGCAATGAGAAAGAGGAGAGAACAGAATTTTAGACTCACTGGAAATAGTCTATCCTTTAGGGATGAAAGAAAGAACGTGACACTGCAGCTATGGAATGGCTAAAGATAATTATAGGCCTCAAAATCCCAACAACAAACTCCCATGACTCGAGAAGGTAACTTGACAATAAGACAGACAACAGCCTAAAGCTGATACCTCACAAAAGGGAATATACAAATGGCCAATAAACACATGTAAAGGTCAGAGTCAGTTACCGGGGGAAGGAAAATTAAAACCACATGGGGTTTACAACAATACTTGACATACCACAGTATATCTGATAGCGTTCAGGTCACACGATGTTTGGCATTTGAGAAAACAGCATAAGCAAGAAGTCTCCTGAGTCTCCTCCTATGCAAGCTATAGAAGAGTTCTCCCACCTTCCTCTAAATAGGGCACAAGACTCTCCTTCCAGAAAAGTCTTTCAAGACCTAGAAGAAAGGAGTAAAGAGACTGGGAGCCCGAAGACCATGGATAAACAGCCCTTTGCTGAGTACCATCCATTTATGGGCAGGGGATTAAGTTCCTGGTCCTCAAGCCCTACTCTGCATGGCTGTGTAGACTAGCCACTTTCCCTCTGTTTCCTCCTGGGACACACAGAACTGATGCCAAAGAATTCTGTCATGGTTTTCTTTTGTTTCCCATGAGCCTTGCAGTAGGCAAGAGAAAGGTGGAACGTCTCTCCCCTACACACTCACACAAAGCTGATGGCTAGTGCCAATCTCAGTAATGGTGGGAGGATGGGAGGGGCTTTCTTCCCCTATCCATCAAAGCTTCTCCAGCTGGGATGCAGCACATCAGAGTGGCCAAGACATAGCAGCAGCAAATAGCATGTGCATGAAGTTTGCTCCCATGTGCACCCAGGAAGGAGTGTAACTAACAGTGTGTTTAGAATTTGGGTTTATCTACCATCTTGAGGTAAAATTAAGAAGGGGCTTGGGAATTCTTGACAGTGAAGACAAATTGTAAGATGGCCAGGAAACTATGGAAAACAACTATTGTTTAATGAAATATGTTGTAGACTTAAGTTTTACTCTTCTTTCCCTGTACCGTCCTGGTATGGGATAGGAAGACATCTCCACAAACAGAATTTCTTTCATTAAAGTAAAGCCCATCCAACTGAAGACCTTGTTTACTATTCTAAGGATCTTAGCAGCATCTTCTCATCTCAGTAATAATACATATGTTAAAGGTATGTATTTATGGGGAGTACAGATAGCTATCCCTCCATAAGGATGTGAGGCTACCTGGCACTTGAATTCAACTATAGGAATAAAAATGCATAGAATCACTTTAGGAAACTATTCAAAAACATTACCAAAGCCAGGCATGTGGACGTATACTTCATGACCCAGAAACTCTACTCCTAGTACACATGTACATAATATACACACAAATGTTCACCATTAGATACATACAAGACTGTTTAGTAATACTGCATGTAACAGCCAAGAAATAGAAACGGTTCAAATCCCTCTGGGTTATATATAGCAAACAGGTCTTAAGAATTGCTGGATGGATGAATCTCACCAACATAGTATGAAGGAGGAGGCGAAGGAAGAGAAGAAGAAGAAGAAGAAGAAGAAGAAGAAGAAGAAGAAGAAGAAGAAGAAGAAGAAGAAGAAGAAGAACAACAACAACAACAACAACAACAACAACAACAAGAATAACAAGAAGAAGAACAAGAACAAGAACAAGAAGAACAAGAACAAGAAGAACAAGAACAAGAAGAAGAACAAGAACAAGAAGAACAAGAAAAAGAACAAGAAGAACAAGAACAAGAACAAGAACAAGAAGAACAAGAAGAACAAGAACAAGAACAAGAACAAGAAGAACAAGAACAAGAAGAACAAGAACAAGAACAAGAAGAACAAGAACAAGAAGAACAAGAACAAGAACAAGAAGAACAAGAACAAGAAGAACAAGAACAAGAAGAACAAGAACAAGAAGAACAAGAACAAGAAGAACAAGAACAAGAAGAACAAGAACAAGAAGAAGAACAAGAAGAAGAACAAGAACAGGAAGAACAAGAACAAGAAGAAGAAGAACAAGAAGAACAAGAAGAAGAAGAAGAAGAAGAAGTCTGTTGCATGCTGATTCTGATCCATCTGATACTCAGAATCAGGAGAAAGCAGTGTGGAAATGGTAGGAGCATGAGGGATGCTGCAAGCTTCTGTCCTTCATCTTAGTGTTGGACGTGTGAGTGCATTCAGTAGGTTGAGATGTTTACAATGTGTGCATTTCTTTTCATATGTTTACTTCAGTGAAATGCATACTTAAAAAGCAAATGTCTTTAAGCAAGTCTATGTATGTATCTGACTAGACACTTGAGCATTAGCATTCCAAAGCCTTGTACACTCTTCCATCCAATTGCATATGCATCTGCATTGCTAAGCTGGACTTGGCCCATAAAGCCCCTCTTCTGTATGATTATAATAGATTTCTGCATTTACGTGGCGCCTTTCCTACGCAGAGATCAAAGGGCTGTGCATAGTAAAAGATAGCGTATCAAATGCCACACATCAAATGCAGTCAGGTCTAGGGAATAAAGGGGAAACATCGAACTCAGGGACATATAATCTAGGAAACGTACAGACGTAAAATAGGTCATAAAGACTGTATGTAAAAACATTCATAAACATCAACTATTAGGAATTCATTTGTGTGGAATAAAAGGCCTGCTTCTCCTAAAGTTGCCTTTTTTACTCCTGACAGAGGGGGGACCAAGACCAGCCGGGGCTGTCAATTTAGAACTTAGACTCCTAGGCACCACATGGCAAGATTTCTCTGCAGCCAGCTTGGCACCTCGATGCAGTAAAAGAGAACAACTAAATAAACGCTCTGCGCTGCGTTCAAAGCATTTTCATATGTGTTTAACACAGAAGCTTACTAGCCCTGACAACTAATTAAATGGGCCATTTTCATATTTGTGTATGAAGAACTCTATTGATGCGTTTCTGTGAGGCATATAGATTGTACACACTGCTTTTGTGTTTTCGGTTGGCATGTACCAAGCATTTTTTCCCTGAGCTTCGGATCTTGAAATCGCCATGCAAAGTAGACAATGAGGGATTTTTTTCAGTGATCTCAGGTCACCTATGGAACCTGTATATGGAGACATTGTAACGTGGCCACTGACCCCAGGGGATGTTTCCACTTGCCTAACAGAGGGCAGCTTTAGCTTTGCACTTGGGGGAAACAGTTGTTCAAACAGCACTGTAAGTATCTACAGGAGAAAAAGGAAAACAGTTTGCTTTGACTAATTTAAGTAGGCTGCGTACCACACACGGGTAGCGTCAGTAAGGAGAGTCAGATAAAAGCAGGGTGTAAGCATCCTGCGGCCCTTGTGCAGGAGGATTATGGGAAACGATGATGGTCAGAAGGTGGGGGGGGAATGGCCATCAACACGTGGCAAGCTCTTTAAGCGGATACCCCCACTGAAATCCCACAACACCCGTCTTGAGCTAGTCGTTTACCAGCTCCATTTAACAGATACAAATGAAGCCGAGATCTAATCGCAGGCAATGTGACTGACCCCGTAGGCCCCGTGTCCTTTAGTCCCAAAGCTCATGACATTAGGTGGAAGGGATGCGAGGCCGTTCCGTGGGACAGTTTTGTGTCGAAAGACTGCCCTGCCCTTCTCTGGGGGCCCACGCTTTTCAGAGCCTCCTATGCAGAAGCAGTTCTTGTTCCCGGAAGAGGGTGTACTTACTTCTCCTTCGACTGAGAACCCACAGGGCCGGCTGTGCTCCTCCCAGGGCTTGTGAAATGGAACATCAGGAAGCAAGCCACCGCTTGGACTTGTGCCCCGCCACGGCACACATTCCCTGTGCCCACCCATCATTACAGCCTGACCTCCTTGCAAGGCTCTGACTTGCCCTTTTAACCTAACACCGCCTCAAAGGACTCCCTGAAAGGTAACCTGTGTGATAGCTCAAATCCCCTCCACAGGCAGCCGCTGTGATTCATGAAGGACAAGAGTGTTGCTGACTTGTTCAATAGGAGACCAGTGCTGGGGGTGGGCAGCTAGGAGATTTTCATCTGAACAGAAGGTCATTTTTAAAATTCAATTTAGTGACACCCTTGTGGGTTTTCCCTGGCACCTAGAATATATAGACGAATAATTGGGAACAGCTGCTCGTCTTGACTGGAACCACTCTATTTAAATAGCTCCAAGATTACACCCTTGGCCTCCTGCTTCTTTATATACTTTGGAAATAAACTACTGGATGCCCAAATGTATCCAGACAATGGAAGAAATGATTTATGGAAACTGACCGCATCCAGAGCAACACGCCCCATTCATTTTTCTGGTTCAGTCATCACCACCCATGAACAATGGTGAGAAAAGGAACTGACAAGGTCATGTGGTTACTGGATCCGACGAGTCTCCCACACAAAAGCCACCCTGAGATTGAGGCACACCCCCTACACCCCTACTCTAAAACATCACACTGTGACCCCACCAAACACTAACTCAATTATCTGACTTTCCAATCTAACAGTCCCAGGGTGTTTGTTTCTGGTACACTCAAAATTCTAAACAGCTAATGCAACTCCTTAAGAATGTGGGATTTATTATGTTTTTAAAAAAGACTCTTTGGTTTTCTTCACATTTGGGCAACTTTATCCAGTTTGCTTTCCTTTTTGAATCACTGATTCTACAAAGATTTATTGTATGGCTGCTCTGAGCCAATGCTCGTCCTTCGAAATGGCTCGAGCTGAAACTGTTCATGCCAAACACACCTTAACCTTCCTTTTCCAATGTAAATCTCCAACCAAAGAAAAGTAATAAAATACAGCTGAGTACATGAATGTGGGAACCTATTATGGGCCCACTGACAATTAGTGAGTGTGTCCACAGGATAGTGAGGAGAGCGGGAGGTAAAAAGACAGAATGCGAACAAGAAGCAATTGAATAGACATGTGATGACAACTCACGGGATAAATACTCTATATTCTATAAATGATCCGAAAGACCATGCAGATTAACAAGATGAGCAAGTAAAACCAGCCCAGCCACGCAGGCCTAGCCAAAAAGTATAAAGCTCTGGATAGGCAAACCTCAAACATGTCCAAATAGGTAAATAAATTATTCAATTCGGAATGCTTGATTGGGGAAAAAAGAGAAAAATAATGCCCACTCAAAATGGAAAATACAGACTGGGGAAGTGGTAGCCATCTGTTCACCAGCTATAGAGACCAGGGTAGAGGGCAGGCTCAGAAGGGGTCATGGAGTCTGGGATGCCTGAGAGGGTATCAGCTGTGTGGGAGGGTGGCCTTAAAAAGGCAGCTTCTGAAGTCTGGTTGTGCAGAAAAAAATAACTAAAAATTAAGAGGGATGGAAAACTGAAAATCAGAGAACACCCACCCTCCTTCACAGGGGGCACTAGGAAGGGAAACTTCTTCACAAACAGATGTGCAGATTCTCAAATGAATAATGTCACCAACACCATCAACCACCCACCTCTGTCTGCCCATGATAGACAACGCTGGTCCAGAAAAAGAAACTGTCTCAAAATGAAGAGCAAACGGTGAACTGTCCCTGCACATGGACTGTAAGTGTAAACAGTGCACTGTCCCTGCACATGGACTGTAAGTGCAAACAGTGCACTGTCCCTGCATATGGACTGTAAGTGCAAACAGTGCACTGTCCCTGCACATGGACTGTAAGTGCAAACAGTACACTGTCCCTGCACATGGACTGTAAGTGCAAACAGTACACTGTCCCTGCACATGGACTGTAAGAGCAAACAGTGCACTGTCCCTGCACATGGACTGTAAGTGCAAACAGTACACTGTCCCTGCACATGGACTGTAAGTGCAAACAGTGCACTGTCCCTGCACATGGACTGTAAGAGCAAACAGTGCACTGTCCCTGCACATGGACTGTAAGTGCAAACAGTGCACTGTCCCTGCACATGCAATGTAAGTGCAAACAGTGCACTGTCCCTGCACATGGACTGTAAGTGCAAACAGTGCACAGTCCCTGCACATGGACTGTAAGAGACAACAGTGCACTGTCCCTGCACATGGACTGTAAGAGCAAACAGTGCACTGTCCCTGCACATGGACCCTAGGAGCAAACCGAAGCCCAGTGATGCAGGCCCGTGTGGGCGATACTCATACAGGATTAGGCATTTGCAGTTATCCTGGGCTACACAATAAGTCTCTCAAAAGAAAAGAGAACTAGAAGAAAACAGGGGTCCAATTCAACCTTATTTGATGATAATGACTCTTCCCCAAGCAATAACAAAACATAAGAAAATGTCAACATTCCAAACTTAATTAAATAACAAGCTCTTAGAAATACAAGTAGAAAAAAAAGACCCTGAAATTTAATACACGATGTATATGATTTTGCCAAAGTTATTTAATCTGAACTGAATCATTCAGAAAGAGACAAGTTCAAGTTTAAGACCATTTTTTCCAAGTGGCCTGAACATACACACGCACACACACACACACACACACACACACACACACACTTTAAAAAATGATGCCAGAAAGCCTATTCCAGATTAAAGGAGCTTAAAAGAGGAAAAATAACCATAGTACAGTAAGTGGCCATTCATCATAAGTTAATTTTAAAATTATAACAGTATCAGAACTACCGAGGAAGTGTGGATATTCATAATTAGTTTACAGTATCTCATCATCGTTTGGCTTTCTCAGGATGGTAATGCTTTGGGGTTGTACAGTTAGATGACATTTGGTGAATTTCTAAGGGGTGAAACAAGACAGATGACTAGAAACAAGAAAACAGTATAAAATAGGCGCTAGAGAGGTGGCTCAGTAGTGAAGAGCACTTACTGCGCTTATAAGGGATCCAACTTCAGTTCCTAGCACCCAAGTCAAGTAACTCAAAACTGCCTAAAACCCCAATTCCAAGAGGTTTCAACCCCTCTGTGTGCTTAGATACTTGCATTCAGGTACATATACCTACATATAAACACACACACACACACACACACACGCACACGCACACGCACACGCACACACACGCACGCACGTGTGTGCGCACACAGTTATAAACAAATAAACAAGCAAAAAATAATAAAGAGGTTCTATAGAACCCCCAAACATCATAGGCTATTGCCAAAGCTAAGCTGTTTTCCACAGCCTAATGGTAAAGCCCTGTTGCTGAAGATACCATTTACTTATGTGATTAAACATGGAGAAACTGATCTGGTACCCACTAGAAGCTTTACCTCTATTTGCTAGTGTTCATGGTGCGGGAAGATACTTTGCATGTTATGAAAGAGAAAAGCAGTCATCAGTACCACCCAGATACAAACCCTGAGACTTAAAAACAGTAACCTGTCTACAGATAATACAGGTCATGCGCCCTAAGGGAAAATCCACTGCTGTCCTTTGCTAAAAAGAATATAGCAATACAATGATCTCTAATGACATTCCTCTATATTCATAGAGCAGTGTATCCACTGTTCTTCCCTCATTGGAGAAGCTTCTTCTTGTAGCAAACAGGAAGTGACGCAGAACCCCATAACTTTACAATGTGTAAAGAATTAGAAACTTTGAGCACTGAGTCCTAAATCATACATCTTTTTCAAGCCTCCCCCCAAGGACCTCTATGTGAAAGAGGAGTCAGGAAAACCATAAGGGTCAGAGATGATGGGTTAGACTAAGCAAACAGTGTTTTCCAGAAACAACAAGACTGGGGCCCACAGGAGTTCACACTAACAGTGACAGCACGCACAGGACCTGCATAGGCTCAAACCAAACACAAATCCCAGAACAGAGAAGGCCAGTGGACTCAAAGGCCCAAATCCATTCAAGAAGCGATTTGCAATTGACACCAGCTAGGAGAGGAAAAATCCATTTTCCCCAGTGGAGTGACCCTCGGTATATCAACACACTCCAGGGAAAGGCCCAAGCTCAAGAATAGTCAGTAAGCTGATAAAAAAAAATGGACCCCGTGATTTTTTATATATGTATGTGCATTTTTCCTTCTCTTCCTCTTTTTCTTTTTCTTTGATTGTTTTATTATTGTTGCTGCTGTTGTCTTGCTTTTTTGTTTTAATCGTTTTTTATTTTGATTTTCAGGGGTTTTTTTTGTATTCTTTGTTTTATAGCAAAGAGAGAGAAATCTGTTAGAAGAAAAAGTGGGGAAGACCCTGGAACACATTGGCACAGGAGACAACTTCCTTAACAGAACACCAACAGCCCAGGCCTTAAGGTCAACAATTAATAAATGGGACCTCATGAGGCTGAGAAGCTTTTGTAAGGCAGGAGACACTGTCAAGAGAACAAAGTGACAGCCTACTGACTGGGAAAAGATCTTCAGCAACTCTACATCTGACAAACGTCTAATATCCAAAATATATAAAGAGCTCAAGAAATTAAACACCACCAAACCAAATAACCCAATTAAGAAATGGGGCTCAGAACTAAACAGAGAATTCCCAACAGAAGAGTATCATCGAATGGCTGAGAAACACTTAAAGAAATGCTCAACCTCCTTAGTCATCAGAGAACTGCAAATCAAAACGACACTGAGATTCCATCTTACACCCATCAGAATGGCTAAGATCAAAAACTCAAGTGATACCACATGCTGGCCAGGATGTGGAGAAAGAAGAACATTCCTTCATTGCTGGTGGGAATGCAAACTTGTACAACCACTTAGGAAATCAATCTGGCACTTTCTCAGACAACTGGAAATAAGGCTACCTCAAGACCCAGCTATTCCACTCCTTGGAATATACCCAGAAGATGCTCCACCACCCAACAAGGACATATGCTAAACCATGTTCATAGCAGCCTTATTAATAATAGCCAGAACCTGGAAACAACCTAAGTGTCCCTCAGTCAAAGAAAGAATAAAGAAAATGTGATACATTTACACTATGGAATACTACTCAGCTATAAAAACAAGGAAATTCCGAAATTTGGGGACAAATGGATGGAACTAGAAATTATCATACTGAGTGAGGTAACCCAGACATAGAAAGACTCACATGGTATATACTCACTTATAATTGGACACTAGCCCAAAAGGGATGTCCCATGAAAGTCTTCACTTAGCAGGAGATTGGGATAGATGCAAGGACATCCTATTGGAGCTCTAGGTGAGAGAAGTATGGGAGAATGGGAAAATAAAAGGATCCAGAGGATCCTAGAAACCTACAAGAAGAACATCATGACAGGCAGATCTGGACCCAGGGGTGTCTGTTCAAACTATGACACCAGCCAAGGACAATACATGCAGTAAACATTGAACTCCTACTCAGATCTAGCCAATGGACAGGACATTCTCCACAGTTGCATGGAGAGTGGGGACTGACTCTGACATGAACTCTGGTGCCCCATATTTGACCACTTCCCCTTAGTTGGGAGGCCTGATGGCACTCATAGAAAGGCTACCAAAAGGAGACTTGATAGGCTGTGACCATATAGTGGGGGAGGAGGTCCCCTTATGTCACAGACCTATGGGAGGGGAATAGGGCAAAAGAGGGAGGGAGGGAAGAACAGGAGGATACAAATGAGGGGAAAACAATTGAGCTGAATAAATTAATTAAATAAAAAGAGAGAGAGAACAGGAAGTTGGTGGGTAGAAAGATGGGAGGATCTGAGAAGAGTTGAGGGAGGGGAAGTCAGATGATGAAAATATATCATATAGATTTTTAAATAAAAATTTAAAACTATTTTTTTTAAAAGAAAATACTACAAAATAGCATTTCCTGAACCTGAGTAAAGAAACATATGTGCTTTTGTCTTTTACCAGTTTTTCTGTGAATTTGAATTATTTTCAAAATAGGAGGAAATATAAAGGGAAAAAAACCCTATTCAAATATTCACAGGGGCCAGAAAAGAAGGCAAGCTAACAGTCCCTGCAGAGTGGGATAGAGTCTCCTGGGGAGAAAGGGACAGTGCAGAGACTTGAGTGGATATGAGAGTTTAAGAGGAATTTTAGTCCAGCATCGTGGCTGCTCTGGCCATATCCAAAGACCTTCTTGGTCTGCGTGATCCAGCTGGAATGCAGACAGGCCACATACCTTTAGCCCTTCTGGCTGGACACATCCTTAGTACACACATTTAAGCCCCAATAATGAAAGTAAAGTTAGTCTGTAGAAGGAAGCAGCCAGGTTTGAAGGTAACATCTAATTGAGAGGCAAACAAAGTGAATGAATCAGGACAGGATATGCCCAACTCTCATCAGAAGAGACAGGAAAAAGAAGACTAAGGAGATCAGCAAAGAGAAAAAGGAGGCAATTGTACTGGGAGAGTTTTACAAAGACATGTTAAAGAGAGAACAAGCTGGACACAGGTGAAGACAGAATGAGCCAGAGAGTGAGAAGAAGCCAGAAGATTAGAACAGCTTACTTGAGTTAGTTTGAGGCCAAGCAGAGCAATTCAGTCAAGAGCTGAGAGAAGCCAGATTGAATCAGTCAGCTCGGAA
This sequence comes from Acomys minous, assembly GCF_964271855.1. Lineage (NCBI taxonomy): Eukaryota > Metazoa > Chordata > Mammalia > Rodentia > Muridae > Acomys > Acomys minous. Next base: position 85,516,768 of record NC_140494.1, on the reverse strand, counting down.
AGGAGTTGGAGCCAGAACAGCTGAGTTGAACCACCAAGCCAGAGTTCAGAAAGAGCCAGAAAAGGTGAACTTAATTTAGCACTAAGTCTCAGAGGCTGAAAACATTCTAGGCCTTGATTAGATTGTACGGAGGCTAGACACTTCCAGGACTAGGCCTAGGTTAGCAGGTGGAGGCAGTAAGCCTCCCAGGAGACAACTACACCTAGTGAATAAAAGTTCCTTTTACGTGAAGATACCCCGCCTTTCTCCGTGTGGATGCTGGCTACTGAGGCCCTGCCTCGCCTCTTAGAAGAGCAGCTGCCAAGCTAACAAGATCTAGCTATTGCTTGTTCTAACTATGTTTTCTTTTCTATGTTTTACTTATAAAGCAATGCTGCTTAGATAAGTAATTTTTATAATTCGATACAATAAGTATTTGTCTTTGTGTCTTCCTTTTCCTCCTTAGAGATTCAGGAATATGAATGATCTAAGGGAACGTCTTAAACTTTTTTCAGTTGCAACTCCTCTTCACTTACAGTGCTATTGTGACCCCAGATAAAAAGATGCACAAAATAGACACAGAGGTTGAACACTTACTGCTACTAAACAATTTTGTGCTATGCATATGATTTCACAATTTAATAAAGATGAACACAAGTTACATACTACTTAAACCTTAGCCGAGTATTTGATACAGCACAAGGCATAACGTCTTTCATATTTTTCAGAGCTGAGTGATATTTTGATTTTATAATTATAAGTGCCGAATACATCACTTTGCATGAACATATAGTACGAAATAGCAGAAGGATGCTCAGAGGCATTGCAGAAAGGGAGAGTCTCTCTAATCTCAAGCCAAACTCAATTGAGCGATTTTTTTAAAAACAAACTCAAATTGGCAACTCAAACAACAGTTTTTTGAGATTTGTCATTCTAACCCTATACAATCCAAATATAGGTCAGTCTTATACTTGCAATGACACTAGGAAATCATTAAAGCCTTTGTTTTCCATAATTAAACCATTATGTTTCTGTAAAAGCAGCACACTTTGAATGCACAGTAAAAACACTGTCAATCATTGAGTCACAACAGCCTGGTGTCTGAGCCGATGCGTGTCAGGTAGGGATCACCCCTTCTGATGGCGCATGCAGTGTCAAGTGTGTGTGGTGTGTGCCAGAATCAACACCAAAATAAAGCCATGGGGTGCAGCATGGCCGAGCATGGCCAGAAACACTTCAGATTCGCTACTGATTTAATTTTTAATTTAATTTTTGGCCACTGACCATTCAGAAACCTCTTACTGTTGCCAAGTAGTCATGATCCTTGCATTCAGTTACACAACCTCATGTGTGGTTACCATGGGGATTTCAAGAAGCCGTGATCTGGGGTGTAACACTGCCAGCAAGGCTCCAGCCCCTGCTATGCAGGGAGGGTTTGGTGGAGGCATTTTCCAAATGGGAAGGTCACTGTGTTTCCCTGCGTGCATCACAGCAGGAGAGGCACACCTTCTAACCTTTCCCTGTGCAGGTAAGGGGCATTTGTTTCCCTGAGCATCACAGGAAGAGGGGCATTCCTTCCAAACATCCCCTGGGAAGGTAAACAGCATTGCCCTGGGATGATTAAACAATGGCTTACTGGAAAAAGACATTTGAATATTTGCCCCAAGCAATTATTTATTGAATCTGAGTGTATGCTTTCCCACACGCTCTCTGTTAGGTTTTCAGATCGCCGTGCACATTGCAGGCCCAGGAAGCAAGAGACCCAGTTATCAGGAGCACCAGGCGTTGCTAGCCTCCCAGCCAGGTGTGGGCAAACTTATCCAGAAAGTGTTATAATTAGATCTGATCTGTCACTCGTCGCAAAACTGACCGCAGATTTCACTTGTGACCTATACTCTCATGTGTCTGCAAGACGGAGTGCGGTGAAGAGTTAACAACTACATTTCTCAGGGGCCAAGAGTCAGGTTTTTTAAAAGAATCTGCTCTATACTCCAGCTTAGCCTAGTTGACATTTTTTTAAAGAAGCCAAGATCTTTTAAAGCACAATAAAGAATTCAGGGGGCGGGGGGGTCAGTACGGAAAGATCCAGAAGGTTCGGGAGCCATGCAAGTAGACCATCAAAGCTGGCGGATTTGGACCCTTGGGGGGCCTGCACAAACTGTTGGGCCAACCAAAAATAATGCATGCAGTAAACCTAGACCCCTTGCTCATTCTCCACGTGAGGAAGGGGTGAGGAGAGCAGGGACTTGCTCTGACACAAATTTTGGTGTCTCTGATTTTATCACTTCCCCTTAGTGGGGAGGAAGGGGAAGCAGGCTACCCAGATGAGACCTGATAGGCTGTGGTCACGTGGTGCTGGAGGAGGTCCCTTCCATCAGAGGTCTAGGGGAAGGAAATAGGGCTGAAGAGGGAGGGAGGGTGGAAACGGGAAGATACAAGTGAGGGGATAACAATCGGGATGTAATCTGAATAAGTTAGAATAAATTAAAAAATAAAATAAAGTAAAACAAAGTACTTTAAGTACTTTAAAGAACCAGACTTCAGCAGTGTCCTTAAATTGTTCAAGTCGCAGGTGAGGGTAACCTAAATGGACATTTTTTTTTCATCTTTTAGTTTCGTTTTATGAAAGATGACAGAGGAGAAGGACATCTCGATATGGCTCGACCTACTCTGACAACCCGTATCCTCACAGACTTTATTTAAAAACAAAATTATTTCCGAAAAATCCTTAACCATTGATTACACAGCTTTTTCAAGATAACATTTTTTTCTCTAAAGTCTTCCTTGATTACATAAGCATATTGAAATAAAAGAGACAAAAATGAGCAAACAGCAAATTTCATAAGAGCTAAAAATTAACACTATGATAAAAATCAGTTTTCTTTTTAACTCAATGTCTTTTCCTTAAGACTAGTGTGGTAAAGCCAGAAAATGAGAAGGAGCTAAGAGGTTAGAGCAGATTGTTGGAGTTAGTTTGAGGCCAAGCAGAGCAATTCAGGAACACAGAGAGAAGTCATCTGGCAGAGGAGACTGAGCCAGAACAGCTGAGCTGAACCCGTCAGCCCAGAGCTTAGTAAGGAGAAGGGTGAGCTTATTAAGCAGCAAGTCTCAGCGGCTGAAAACATTCTAGGCCTAGGTTAGATTGTACAGAGGCTAGAAGTTCCCAGAAGCTCCCAGGACTAGGCCTAGGTTGGCAGAAAAATCCAGTAAGCCTCCAAGACAATAGAAACAGGTAAATAAAAGCTTCTTTTACAATACATAGCCAAACAGAAAAGTCTTTTGAAAAATTACTTCCCAATCCTTGCCTTTGACATAGGCGAAACCAAAATTATCTTTGAGTTAGTACTCATAGCCAAAATTTGTATAAGTCCATAGCAGGAAAAAGATGCCCACCTTGTCTACCAAATCCTAAGAAAAAACCATTTTTCTCTTTCTGTGTTAGCTGAGCTTGGAGTCAGTTCTTGGCAGAAACGGATAGAGCTTCGAGCATCCCACATGTCTAGCCTTCATCCATCAGAGCCAACTGGTAGACCCCAACTCAAAGGCACTTTCTTCTTTTGTCGTTTTCTCATGGGCAGTGCATTTTATCATTTAAAGATAAGTATATTAGGCAGGTAGCCATAATGTACACATTGCAAGGATGTGGTTCACGTGCCATGCAAAATTCATTCAATTACTCCCATCATTGATTTAGAGTCAGAAGGGTGGTTCCCTTTGCAGATTGGTAGCTGGAAGGGAATATGGGAGTGTTGGTGTTGTTCTTTTCCCTGGCCTGGGTGTTGGTTACATGTGTGTGTACGTATGTAGAAATAGTGATGATTCACAGAGCTATGTCACTATGATTTCTTTTTATGGATCTCTCTGTGTCTCTGTCTCTGTCTGTCTGTCTGTCTGTCTGTCTCTCTCTCTCTCTCTCTCTCTCTCTCTCTCTCTCTCTCTCTCTCTCTCCCCCTCCCTCCCTGTTATTACAATTAATGAGCTGTCAGCAAAGTCTTAACAAAAGAAAACTTAACAATTGCTATCAAGTAAAGATCTTAACCTCTCTTGTCTCTCAGGGTATTGTGGGAAAGAATTAAGACAACACTGGTAAGGATTTTTGTAGAAAGGGAGCTATTGTTGATAAGAAACTTCTCAGGCAAAAAGGCTACATTCATCAGTTCATCATTGTGAAGGACCTGCCTGTATCTACGGAGTATCTTTACAGTTGCATATGCAGGCAGAGGCAGAAGGAACCCGTGACTTACACGTTGCTAGGCCACAGTTGGAACTCCTATTGCCCAACTGTTCACTAACCCACAGTCCCAAGATAGATTATTTTGCAACTAATTACTTGCAGATGCAAAATCGTTTAGAATGTTATGAAAATAGCAGAATGGGTCCTGGAGTGGACAACATAACAAAATCATTGTTATTCCCGGCTTGAGGCCTTATTTGTGGCTCAGTTCTGTGTCCTGATACTCTACTGGGGAAGAAGTAAGATCTATATCCCGCTCATTAGCAAAGGCAGACCATCCGCCCCTATTCAGTTACCAGAAACCCAAGCTACAGCTTCAGCCCTTCTGTTATTTCCAAATAGTTTTCTGCTCCGGTCAATTGGAAAAAAGACAGGCTCTTCAAGAAAACTGAACCAGGGGTTGGACAGATGGCTCATCCCATAAAGGCACTGGCTGCTCTTCCAGACGTCCCAAGTTCAATTCCCAACACCCACATGGTGCCTCACAGCTGTCTCTTATTGCAGTCCCATGGGATCCAATGCCCTCCCCTGGTGCGCAGATACACATGCAGACAAACATAAATATGTAAATAAATGTCAAAAAAGAAAAGTGAAACAGTTATTCAGCTCTTTCAGAGTGGAAAGAAACAGAAGGCAAACGACAAAGCGTTCCTGAGGCAGCTGGTCAGTGTGGAAACTCCACAGAAGCTTCTGACGGCTCGGGCCGATGGCAGGGGGTTTTCTCTCTGCAAATGGTTGGCCAGTGGTAGCAGCTGCCACAAAAGAATGGCACCGTTATCACTTTAGGCTACTGGAAAAGAAGAAAACAGACTCTCCCCACCACCACCTGAGTTTTAAGATGAAAAAAAAAAAAACAACAGAATCCAAGATCGGAAAGAACAAAGGTAAAGTTTGCTTGGGCCATCCTGGGGTCAGGCTCCCCAGCACAGGACCCCCTCTGACAAGCAGCAACCCACACCGCAGCCTCATTCAGAGGAGTCAGGACTCTGAGGGGCAGAGTCTACAGCTCATCCTCCTTTTACTTGTAGTCATCAACGAAGTCGGCCTCAGGTGGCTCACACATGCCTGCAGGTGAGACATTCCAACCCAGGTGTGCTGTCTCTGAACATTCCTGGGAGCATCTCTTTTGTCACTGTAGAAACAGCTCCCCCAAATAAATAAATGAATCCCCCAAAACCCAAGCAGAAGGGCACCTCCTCCCCCACCCCCTTCCAGCAGTAAGCTGGAAAGCAGTGACTCCAGCGTGAAGAGGCAAAAGTCATTTTGAACTGAATCCTATCCGCGGGGAAATATTACCCACTGAACATTGTCATCCCGCAGCCCCTTCCATAGAACTAGTGAAAGGGTATCTTTTAGGAAAGAATTCACATCTCAGATCCGAAAGAGGGCAATGTGACTAGAAGAAAAGACAGTACTAATGTAATAGGAAGTTGGACAAACAGACATAGACTGTAAAGTGTATTAGCATGGGAGTGTGTCTTTGGGGGATTTGTTAGAACGCTATGTATAGGGAGACGCACAAAATAAAGAGAATATTTTTAGTTTAGACATCAATTTCTTCTTTCTCCTTGACCATTTCTAGCTATAAAACAACAACAAATACCAATTTTTCCAAATTTCATAAAAATCTTTGTTGTAAAGTAACCAAATCGGTGAACTGATCACACCTGAAGTATGACGGCATTCATCATGTTCTTCCCTTTTCTAGGCTCGAAAGGTTCCGTAACGGAAAATATAAACCTCCTGTTGAAAGGGACAGAGGCAAGGGAAAATAACCTCCATGCTGATATTTAAAAGATGGACATTTAAAAAAAAAAGTTATCTGCAGGATTAAACATAAGAAAATAAAGTATTAAGTTGAAATATCCAAAACATGAAAGGAGAGAAACCCTATTTTGAATCCTTATTGTACCTAAATAGTCATGAACAAAGAGTAGCTGGAGAAGCAAGGCAATATTAATAAACTCAAAATAATCATGAAATGCCATTTATACCTTCCACACAGGTCAATGGTGGATGATATAGATGAAACATACGTAAGAATATCCAGAACATCTACAAAACGTGATGACGTAATGATCCTTACGGGGAAACTCTGTCCGCTCCCAAACAAATAAACAAACTAACAAGCAAAAACAAACGCCTACAGAAGGCTTGTTCCTTGGTCATAGCGTAAAGGAACTAGAAAGTAGCAGGTGACACTCGCCCAAACATTGGCTTCACTTAGAAATCATTTAGTACTAAGCTTTGGAGATAAACAAGACACAGGAGGAAATCAAGGTGGAGCTCCGGGCTTCCTTCCAGTGCAGCGTATCAGAAGCTATGGGCTGCTGACAATTTGCTACTCGGAAAGCTTTATCAGTTTAAACAAGCAATTAAAAGTTACTGCAAGAAGAGTATGTAAACGCCGTTCTGTTGTGCAGTCTGTCTCATCCCAATCGCTCACGTGAGCACTGTTCTTTTTTTTTAATCTAATTACTGATATCTTGTTGTTTTTCTAAAAAAAAAAAATGTCTTCCAGAATCTATAGTAGATTCCTCTCTTTTCTTTCTTTCTTTTGTTTTTGTTTGTTTGTTTTTGTTTTTTGTTGTTTTGTTGTTGTTGTTGTTTTGGGATTTTTTTGTTTTGTTTTGTTTTGTGTTTTGTTTTGTTTTGTTTTTTGTTTTTTGAGACAAGGTTTAGCCTTGGATGTCCTGGACTCGCTTTGTAGACCAGGCTGGCCTGGCACTCACAGAGATCTGCCTGCCTCTGCCTCCCTGACTGCTGGGATTATAGCTGTGCACAACAGTGCAGGGCAGTAGATTCTTTTTTTGACATTTAAGATAAACTATACTGGAACATTTCATTATTTTCTTCACGGTAAAGGGGTAGTTACCGTACAGCAATACTTCTACTTCTGCCCATGGCCCCCATGGTGGTTTGATTGAGACATGTCCCTCATGGGCTTCCATAGTTGAGTACTTAGTCCTCGGTTGGTGGCCTGTTTGGAGAGGTTGGGGGTGTGGCTTTGCTGGAGGAAAGATGTCACTTAGGGTGGGCTCTGAAGGCTGATAACCTTGCCCTACTTCCATGTCATTCTCTCTGCTTTGCATTTGTGGTTGACAATATGATCTCCCCGCTTCGTGTTATGGCCGGGTGCTGACATGCCTTCCCCGCCAGTTTGGACTCTACCTCTTGAGTAAACTCAAGCAAACTAAGCAAACCTTTCCTTCTGGTCCTGGTATTTTGTCACAGTAACAGAAACGTAACCAATTCAGCTTCCCTGGGTTCTGGTCATGTGTGCAAAAAAGACAGAAAAGACTCCTGTCCAACTACACTGAACTGGGGGTCACTCACCTAATATGCCCTGCTATGACGAAGTGGCATATTTTATACCCTCTACTGCTGAGACTCTGTCTTGGGAATAGAAATTACTTAACCCACCCAGCACCTCCAGAATCCACCACTGTGCTTGCAAGGAGCATCATTAATAAACAATCATGACTGACCCACTGAGCCCAGGTCCAACCTCACACTCTTTCTGGACATAATTATCCAATTCACACAATATGTGTCAAAAATTACTATATAAGATGAAACTTGTTTTCCTCCCGGCTTCAAGTCAACAGGGGCATTACACTCTTTCTGGACATAATTATCCAATTCACACAATATGTGTCAAAAATTACTATATAAGATGAAACTTGTTTTCCTCCAGGCTTCAAGTCAACAGGGGCATTAAGGTGTGGTTTGCTTTTCTCTCTTTGCCCCCAATCAACGCTCTGGCTTTCCTACCTGGTGTTCCATTCCTTTGGCTACATTTCTCTCTTCCTTACCCCAATTAATCCAGTGCCCTAAGGTGAAGATAACATCTTTGTGGCTTTCAGAATTATTGTTACAATATTACAGGCCTTTTGGATACCATCAGTGACCCTTACCCAGGACATAATCTGAAATGGGTGCCCAATAATAAGCCTTAATTTCTGTCAGGTTTCTGGTCATCGGTGTGTTGACTTGAACTCTGTCTGGAATGATCTAAAATTAAATTACCATTGTCTTTGCCCTTTGAAAAAATAAAGTGTTTTGCCTTAGCTGCCCATACCTATACATCGAGCCTTTAGACCCCCAAACAGTGCATATAGACCTATAATCTTACAATGAATTTAATTTTCTACTTATTTCCTGAATATTATTCTTTGAAGAGGATACTTAAAAGAAAAATACCTTGCTGACTCCATGTAACTCAGGTTCTTAGGAGTGGCTAGAACAGCCCAATTCCAGGGAGTCAGACAAAGCACCCAAGGCTTGCCCGGAGAAAAGCAACAGAAATGCCACACAGGCTGCTTAAAACAACCAAGGGGCCACTTACCGGAAGGACACTGGGTTGGCTCACAACATGGCTACAGGAACAGGGCTAGTCCCTGAGGTCAGAGAAGACAGCATTCAGTGTGAGGTCCTCACATGTCTCTTTCCAGGATTGATTTTGGCTTGGCTGGGTCTTAAGCATTCCCATATATGATTTCTCCATTCATCAGGAAAAGGCCCTGTTTTCAATTCCTGGAATTAGATCAGAAAGGTCTTCTCCATTGGTTCATCCCACCCTCAGCCATCCCATGGAGCTTGACTTCTGAGCCCACCCAGACCTGGCAATTGTGGGATACTGTGAAACATGGAGCAGGCTTTTCTTTCACATTCTCAAGATTCCATACATAGGGAGAGAGAGGCAAAGTGAGGGTAGCTCCAGGCCAGATATCAAAATCCTCAGGTACCACACATAACTGTGAGGTAATGCTAAGTGATATTCTTCAACATCCATGGCAATGTGTTTCAGGACTCCCTCAGCTATCAAAATGCAAGGATGCTCAAGTGCCCTGTGGAAACTGGCTTGGTGTTTGCATGTCGCCTGCACACACCATCGCGTATACTTTAAAACCTCTCAAGATTACCTGTAATATGTAATATAATGTAAATGCTGTGGAAGTCACTGTGTAGTATAGTTCAGAGAACAGTGACAGGGGAAAATGTTTGTGCATGTTCAGAAAATCAGATGCCAACTATTTTTTTTTTTCAGATTAACTACTCAAGGGCTGAGTAATTTATTGCAAACCTTAGAAGATGATTCAGATTTATTTTTTTATTTTATTTATTTAATTAATTTCTTCAGATTACATCTCAGTTGTTATCCCCTCGCTTTTAACCTCCCATTCCTCCATTCCTCCCTCCCTCTTTCACTCTATCAACAAAATCTACAGAGAGAGAAGAGCGACTGTGTTGCAGATCGCATGAAGTCTGAGGCAGGATCAAATTAGGAGAGCTAAGAGGCACTGGGTGCCTTTGCCTTAGAAGAGGCAGTTACTACTGCCAACAGTGCCAACAGAGAGCACAGTAAGAACCCCAAGGGGCCGTTTCACCTCTCTCTACTTGCCCTCGGAGGCTGCTCTAACCCCTAAACCCATTAGGGAAGGAAAGTCCCTCTGCACCAGCTCAGTGATTGTGTGAGAGTTCACTGCCCACCACTCCCCCCAGCATGTGGGTATGAGCTTGTGGCCACAGTGGGCTTGGTGTTGTCTTTTAGCTCAGCTATGGAACTAAGTCATCTTACCTTAGAAGGGCAGGTTCCACCTACTGTCCTGGTACTGCCCTGGCTTCCACGAGTGCCCTGTCCTACAAGCACATGTGCCGAAGGCTTGAAGGTTGTCAACTGGAGGCTCAGGTTGTCCCCTGTCATAGTTCTTTTTGGTTTCTATAAATGTGCATTGAGCAGAAGGAAACCTTTGAGATAACAGACAGATAATGAGGTCTTGGGAGCATCAGTCAGGAACCAGGAAAGGGGCTGGAAGGGTTGTTGGTGATTCGTACTGTGAACCGGGAGCAATTTCACAATTATTCAATTCAATCCTCACCTCGACCCCATGGGAAGCATTATTATCCCTGATTCAGACAAGGAAAGAGAGACTCAGAGAGAGTAGGTGTGTGGTGTGACCGTGAGCTGATCGAGAGCCAGGCTGCCTTACAGGAGGCCAGTGTTTCATGCTGTGCTCTGGATCACCGTGCCCCACCTCGCCCAGCACACAGAATCTTCTAGCTCTGTGAAGTCTTGTGAGGCTTACTAGAACTTAGACCCAAGGGAAACCCAGCTACTTTCCAATCAGCCAGGCCAAGTGAAGAAGCAGGAGCTTAAAGGTTTTCACCCATGGGGTTCCCAGGAAAGCGATGTCCCTGTCAGGACCACTGGGAAAGACACAGTAGAAACTGTCTGCTACTAGTCCCCTGCCAAACCATTTTCATTTCCAATCTGACCCATGAAGGAAGGTTGTCTGTGGCACTGAGTGGAGCTGCTGGGTCTGCAGGTTCAAGAAAGGCTAACGACAGGGTAGATGGGACAGGGTAGATACAAACGACAAATTCTAATTCATGTAGTCTGGAGGCAAGGAGTCTACATTTCACTGGCCTCAGAACTGCATTTCCCAAGATCCTCAGAATGTTTATAGGAGGAAAAGCAATACTTTTCCTTAGAACTTGGAAAAGTACACAAAAAAAGGAGCACTGTAAGTATTCTATTGTTATTTCACGAGGACGCTGTTCCAAGACCTTGAGCAGGAAGGAGCCACCCATGACTATAACATGTAAATATATTTTTGAATTTATTCAAGAAGATTTCTTCTCTTCCTTTGCTCCCAGTAATTTTCCAAGACTTAAAACCCCACAAGTGAACTCTACCACCTGTCATAATGCAGAATAATCATCTATGAGTCACCAGCCAGTCTTTAGGATGTCAGCAGGGTAATACGAGTTTTCAAAAAGAAAAAAATAAAAAGAATTTAAAATGTATATCTTCAGTGATTTAAAGGAGAAAGGCAATCAAATGAGTTTTTGTTTGTTTTTCTTTTTTAATTTCTTCATATCCTTTTGAAACCGAACAAAATCCAACCGTCTAGAGCCCGTCTCTAGTCAAACCAGCGGCTACGTTTGTGCTGTGCCTTATGAGAAAAAGCAGTTAAGTCAACTCACTGCCACGGGTAAAGAGAGAATTCCTTCCCAGTAGCTCCTACGTGGAGCTTTCAGGAATCAAGTGTGTAGGCAAGTGGCTTCATCCAAACAAAATGCCTACGCTCACTCTACGCTCACTCGTAGGCCTTGTTTGTTTTGCTATTCCTAGTTTGGGCCACCTAATTGGGTCCCACAAAGTTCTAGAAGGGGTTAGACTGCCCTCAGATGAAGGTTTTCTTGACCCCTGGTTCAAGTCCAAAGAAATTTCTCCTTAAGTCTAAACCAGAAAAGCATTTCCAGAACATCCTTTCATCAAATCCACCCCATCCCATCCTCCCCCCCCCAGAAAAAAATCCCCATAGATCAATCAGCTCACTGTGCTTTCTGACACCTGAATTTCCAGTTTTCTTCCTTAATTTTAATAAAGAAATGCTGTGTAGACGTGTGGTCTCTCTAAGTTTTATCTATTGAAGTCAGCACATATAAATTGTTTTCCCTCAATCTCTCTGCTCCACAGGAGGGAGGGGAGAGAACGGTGACCTGGAACTGGGGTTGGGCAGGAAACCTTCTAAGACAGCCTCCCAGCCCAGCATGTCGCTGTGAGACAGGCCCTCCACAGGCGCTCACCTAGTCCAGAGTGAGGACACTAAGGAAGAGGCCAGACCCACCGCAGAAACTCTGGTGGAGTGCAGGAGGCTCCGACCCAACTCTGGGGTTCTGTGGGTGGTTCCTGCCTGAGACTCATTGTACAAGACATAAGAAAGGAGCCGAACACCTCTCCTCTAGTGGGAAGTAGCTCCCGGGTCCTCCGTGGCTCTGTGGAACTTCGAATGGGACCATTTCTCAGGGGCGTGGCTATCAGTAGTTTGGGAACAATCACTGACAAAGAAATTCACCTGCCCCGGTAAGGAGCATTTGTTGAGTGGCCCAGAGAGGCCATCAGGAGGGATCCAGCCCTCCACACTAACTAAAAGAAACAATAAGGAAGATGCACTCGCTGACTGAGCAAGCACACCCACACACACACCCCCTCCCCAACTTCTACGTCACATTCATTACCCAGAACAACACTCTGGCCAGCAAACAATTTCTTCTCTGCACTTCCCAGCTTAATTTGTAGGCAAATCTCTCCTTTTCCTCAACATGAAACACAATACTTTCAGTGATGAGAGGGGAATTTGTTCTATTCTATGCACCAATTAGCAGCTGGGATTCTTCCTCCTGATTCCACTCTCCCCACTGCCCCCCCCACACACACACACGCATTGTTGAGTGGAATGTCCCCAAGTGCCGCACTCTCCCTGCCAGCATCCCTTTATTAATCCTCATCAGCAGAACTGCAGCCTGGGGCAGCTGAAGGGGACCCGACCAGCACCCTGAGTGTGGAGTAAGCCATGGTTGAGTTCTTCCGCACAAACCACACTCTTCCACATCCCGCCCCGCGTTTCCTTCCCATCTGAAATTACAGAAAGCTGGGGTTTGGTTTGAATTAAAATGGAGCAGCCTTTAGGAAGGGAGGGTTATCCTTGAATGGTGCAGGATGAAATGGGGGCCACCCGCTAGGAGAGCCTCTAAGTTATGCTCTTGCAAGGGGCCAAGTTGCCTCCAGAGTGCTCGGCAGATCAGGCCTCACAAATCCCTCCTGGCTCCCCTCCCCCGCATAGCTGTCCCTCGGCCTCTGATTCCTGGATTCCTGCTCCATGTCAGATGTTTAAGATGCAACCATCAAAGGGGCACTGATCCAAAGGGAGGCCACTGCGCCCTTAGGGGAGGGACCCTGAGGCTGTCTGGATGGGTAAAGGCAGAAGGAAGAACGCGCAGATGTGGCTTGCTCCTGGGACACATACCTCAATCTCGAACAGCATGGCCAGACTCGCTCCCGCCCTTGATTAAGTCAAACATCACTGTGGTTCCCTCCCTTTCCGTGGGCCACCCACATGCCTTTCCTCCTGTTTTCTAGCCCATGGATCCAATCACTTTCTTGCTTCTCTGTCTCTATGTCTTGGGCCATACTTACTTCCTCTGAGAAGCACCCGAGCAAGATGGAGAAGGGTCTGGCATTTTGCAGAGCGCTTCCTTAACTTATGCTCCACCTCCGTAACGCTCTGCAAGAGCAGGCAGGTTGCTCTGAGTTTTCGGTAGAGTTCTTTCTCCTTTGGGCATACTACCACACCCCTATCCCCAAGCATAGCACCTGGCTTGTGGCAGATAGTAACAGTTTATTAGATAAACGGCCAGATGATTCGAAGGATGCACAAATAAAAGAGCACAGAAGGCAGGGGAACTCATGTCCCAGCAGTGTGTGGGGTGGACAATGTCTGGAGAAAAAGGCATTGCAGAGGAATTTTGGTCCACCAAAGATGTGAGCTTGCACTTGACACTGAAACTGGTGGGATCTGCCCAGGAATCTCCAGAAGAGGTCTGGCTGCTTGGCAAATCTAACTCAAAAAGGCCCAAACTGTGCTTAGGCTCCTAAGCCCTTGGAGAACTAGGAACAGGAGAGGAAGAAAAGGAGGAAGAAAGGATCAAGGAAGGACAGGAAGGGGGAGGAGAGGGAAGGGGAGGAGAAGGGAGGGGGGAGGGAGGGGAGGCCAGAGCTGAGTCTAGTAGAGCAGGGCTTGCAGGGGCACAGGCAGCCACCATTGTGACTGAGTGATCCCACTGAGTTCAGTCACCAGACACCGAATGCAATTTTCTGTGATTTGTAAGTACAGGAGTTTGCTTCTTTTTTTTTTTTTTTTTTTTTTTTTTTGAGCCTGTAAGCTTTAGAGTCTTTTTACCTGCATGTCTCACTCCATTTATCTTTCATTCTGCTTCCGTTTGAGCCACGCCCACCAAATTTGGGCAAATTCGGCTATGCTTAAGTTACCAGGCCTGGAAGCAGTTTTCCCCTAGAACTGTTTGCCTTTGCTATGTCTCCACGGTGCCATTTCTGTGCATTTCTCATCATTACTTGGCAAGGGAGCCTTAGATGTAATTAAAAGTGCCTAATCACATCAAGAATTCAAATGGAAAGTTTTATAACCCCGTGGCACACTGTTAAAAAAAAAATGTAAATAGTAACAGTGTGAGGGCTGCAGTGGGCTCCATGAGTGAAAAGGCAGAGTGCAGAAATAGACATGAAGTATACAGTGTGGAAGGGAGAAGGCACAAATCCGAAGTTAGCCCTTTAAAGTCTTCTAAATATTTACACAGCAATAACACACAGAAGAACTCTAGACAGACTCGGAGGTAACCACAGTAGCAAGTGTACGGTCAGAGTTTAATTTGCTGATCATGTAGAGAAGATTGTATTTATTTAAGGGCGATTCAGTTGGGTACATGGCTCCACGGTAATGTAATTTCAACATTAAATAAGGCTATGCTGCTGTGTGTGATGCTTTGCTGGGGGAATTTCTACCACGCTTCTGATAAAGTTCAGTGGCTAAGTTTAAAAGTGTGTGAAAGGAGGGGGGAAATGCACAGCAGTGCTGCTTGACCTCCTGAGCATCACACCCCGGGATTCATGTTTTCATTTGGGTGCTCAGGCTGGTCAGCACAACCAGCTGGAGCTGAGTCTCAGAACCCATTTTGCATATTAAGGGCAGCGGTGCAGGAAGCATCACCAGCAAACAGGGGGAAGATCAACACTACCCCTAAGCCTCGCCTACGTGCCAGTGTCCTTGCCACAGTCACTGAGGAAGGAAGGAAGCACAGACAGACAGGCAAACCTAAACATGTTAGCACAACACAAACAGATGACCCATGGCAGGATTTGAGAGGAATTATGTGACTAACACTCTTTGGCCTTGGAAATTAATTCTCCAACTCATACAAAACACACACTGCTGTTCGTGGTTTGTCCCTTTGTAGCTTTTAGTACATTCAGACCTAAAGCTGCTCTTTGTGAACACATGCTGACCTAGAACCCGGGTCAGGTGGGTGCTGGGAGAGTCGTATACAGGACCTAGTAACTGCTCCTCCCTTGTCTAAAGGCAAGGCAGAGTGGCTTAGTTTATTTTCCAAGGGACAAGATATTTTAATTTATTTCTGGTTTTTGTTACTAATATATATAAAAAAGTCTCACGTTCTTGATATTGATCTTGTAATCCTGAATGCGCATGACAGGGTATCCAGGCTCCCCAGCGGCTTTCCGTGTAGCAAAGGGAATTCCCCATATTCGCAATCCTTCTGCGTCTGCCTTGTGAATGCTAACGTTACAGGAGTGCACAGTGCACCTAGCCTATTGGAGTTGAGCCAGTAATACTACAATACATCACATTTTATCGCTCCACTTCTTTAGATAATATTATTTCACCTATATTCTATCAATATGAATTGCCTTGGTTGGTTTTGGGATTTGAGACAACTTTGCATTTTGGATAAACACAACTATATCATAGTCGGGTTTTGTCCATTTGACACAAACCTAGACATAGCTGGGAAAACAGACTCAATTGAGGAATCGCCTCCATCAGGTTGGCCTGTGGGCTGACAGAGTGTTCAGTCCACTAGCAGGCTGGTCAGGGCTATTAAAAGAAGTTTGTTGGTGTGAGCCTGGAAGCAAGCCAGGGAGATGTGCTCCTCTATACCGGTCTCTGCTCCGTTCCTGTGTCCAGATACTTGCCTTGAGTTCCTGCCATGGCTCCCCTTGATGAGGAACTGACCTGTCAGTTTAAATAAACCCTTTCCTCACCTAAGTTTCCTTTTATCAGTGTTTGACCAGAGCAGCAGAGAGGACTAGGACACCATCCTAGTTGTGTTTTATACACAGCTGGATTCTGTTTAATAATTTCACGATCAAAACTTCACATTTGTATTCATGATGGACATCAGTCTCCAGATTGGCTGACTGGTTGGTTGGTTGGTTGGTTGGTGTTTTGGTCCTGTTTTTTATTTTGTTTGCTTGTTTTTAAATAACTTCCTTTTTCAAGAAAGGCTTTTAATAGTCCAGGCTGGCCTTAAACTTCTGCCTCCACCTCCCAAGTGCAAAGATTACAGGCTTAGATCGCCAAGTCTAACTTAAATAAGATTTTTGTCCAACTTGTTATAATAAAGTGCTCTTTTTAAATTGAAAATAAAATTTAATTTCATACAATATATTCAGATTATGATTTTTCCTCCCCTAATTCCTCCCAGATCCTCCCCCATTTTCTTACCCACCCAAATCCATGCCCATTAGCATACAATCAGGAATCTAAAAATAATAATAAAATAAAATTAGATAAAATAAAACAAACCAACCAGAAAGGACAAAAGCAAAGAGAAGACAAAGAGCCAAAAACAAAGTTCAAGAAACACAATTAGACACACACACACACACACATTTACACACATAGAAATCCCAAAAAACACAGAACTGGAAACCATAATATATACACAAAGGAAAAACAGGAGGAGGGAGAAGGGAGAAAGAGAGAGAGAGGCAGAGGCAGAGACAGAGACACAGAGAGAATGAGAGACAGACAGACAGACAGACAGACAGACAGATAGACAGAGGTGGGCCTGACAAAGCACCTTCCAAATGCCACTGTTTGTTTCATGTTGGCTTTCTCCTGCTGGGCATGGGGCCCCGCCTCAAGAGTTGTGTGTATACGCAGTGAGACTCCATGGAGAAAAGTAATTTGTCCTTTGGACGCAGTTACCAGTTGGAGGCAGGCCTGGGTTAGGGTCTTGTGTCCACTTCCCGTCTCAGTGCTGGGAGCCCATCTGACCCAGGCCTGCGCAGGCTCTGTGCGTGATCATGTGCGCACTCTCTGTGTGCTTGCATATGTATTGATCCTGCTGAGTCTAGAGGGTCTTGTCTCCTTGGTGTCCTCCGTGCCCTCTGGCTCTTGCCTCCTCTTCCACACAGTTCCCTGGGCCCTGAGAGAAGGGATGATGGAGACATCCCATTTAGGATTGAATGTTACTAGGTCTTTCACTATCTGCATATTGCCTGGGCTGTGGGTCTCTGTATTTTTTTTTTTACCACCTGTTGCAGGAGGATCATTAACAGTGTAGTTAGGAGTCGTTTTATTGCTATGTTCCTTTAACAGAGCAGTGTTATTTGGTTTCCATTTAGGTCCCTGACCAATATAGTTTCAGGTTCTTGGCCAGCTGAGCGGTGATGGGGATAGATCCCATCTCATACAGTGAACCTTAAGTTCAAACGGACACTGGTTGGTTGCTCCCATAAGCTCGGTGCCACAATTACGCTATCCCATGTTGCAAGCAGGTCACCAGTGTAGCTCAAAGGGTTGGCAGCTGGTGTTTACCTTTCTCCTTTGGTGTCATGCAGAGTACATCACTGTGCAACTGGACATCAGTCAGCAGGGGTGAGGGTCCCAGGTAGGCACTAGCTGCACTTCTCCATGTCCAGTGAGTTGTGTAGGGCCTTACCATCAGTCCGTGGACAATGGACAGTCGGCTTCACGATAGCCTGGGTTGGATTCTTTGGAGGTCCCCTCATGGGACCCTTTGGCCAACAACTTGATTACTTGTAATCCACCGCTGGAGCTGGAGGCTTCATTTGATGATGAGAGATGTGCAATTGGGGCCCCATCTCTCCCATTATTTGGTGACTCCACTTAGATCACCTTTACATATGGATACATTTTAGGAAGTTTTAATGTGTTAGGTTTCCATAAGACCCCTTAGGTTTAGCTGTCCTTCCTTGAATTCCCTTCATTATCCTCCTCTTCCCCCCCCCTTCCTGTTTGATCCTCCATCTTGTCCCCCCACCTCTGTCCATGCATAACTGTTCTATTTCCTCTTCCTAAGGAGATACATCCCCCACACCCACTAGTTCCTTACTCTATAGCTCACCTCAGGGACCATAAGGGCTGTATCTTACTTTTTAAAGACTTAATAGCCAACATCTAGATATACGTAAATGCATACCATATTTGTCTTTTTGTGTCTGGGTTTTCTTATTCAGGATGATTTTTTTTTCCTAGCTCCATCTACTTACCTGCCAATTTTATGATTTCATAACTCTGTATCTTTTTTTTTAACTGAAACTTATTTTTTTTTTATACTTGAATTTTGAGTTCGTGCAGGACTGACATTTCTTTCATTAGATGTCTGATAAAGCTCACCAATGAACTATCTGTGCAGGTTTTTAAGTGTGTTCATATTTAAGCTAATTTGGCATGTTCAGGTTTTTCTTTTATTCTTGTATAATTTTTTTGAAATATATACCTGTTAAGAAATTTACCTATTCATTTAGGCTATAAAATTTATTGGCATAGAAAGTTCATAATTTTCTCTCACTACCTTTCATGTCTGTAGGATGTGTAGCCATGGCTCCACTTTTAGGTTGATATTGGCAACAGGAATCTATTCTCGTTTTTCCCCTTGATTAGGCATCTTTAGTTCTGAAGATCTTATAATTTTCTGTTCTTATATTTCCCATAATGAATGAATTCTATACATTATTATTGTCTTCCTTTTTCTCACCAGCTTTAACTTACTTAAATGAAAGCACAGATAATTGGATTGTGCTTTTCTGCTTTCCTAATTTAAGCACTTAAAGCTATTGTTTTGCCAAAGAACATTAGCTTTATCTCCTAAATTGTGATACCATATTTTTGTTATAATTTAATGCAAATTATTTGCTAAGTTCTTTTGTGATTTCTTTCTTAGCCTGAGTTTTTAGATGTATTTAGATAATTTCTAAATATAAGGGATTTTTCCATTCTTCTTGTTATTGATTTTTAATTTATTTTACTTATCAAGGACACATCCTGGATTATTTTAATACTTTAAAATTTATATGGCCAAAGATATGGTCTTTCTGAGTATTCTATGTTCACTTAGACGTGTTACATTCAACT
The DNA here is from genome assembly GCF_964271855.1 of Acomys minous. NCBI lineage: Eukaryota > Metazoa > Chordata > Mammalia > Rodentia > Muridae > Acomys > Acomys minous. The sequence continues at coordinate 85,497,790 of NC_140494.1, read as the reverse complement.
GATACTAACTGGATTAGTGGGACTATTCATGTCTTAATACCTTTATTAATACCTTTATTAATATTAATACCCTTATTAATTTCCTGTTTGTTCTTGTATCGATTATTGACAAGGGACTGTTAGAATCTCTTACTGATGCTGAGAATTTGCTCATTTTTCAAAGTCTTGTGGGATTTTGCTTTATATATTTTATTATATTAGTAGACACATCATCATTTACAATTGTTCTATGCACTTCTTTTTTTTAGCACTGAGGATTTAGTCTAAGAGCCTTACAAGAAAGGCAAGTGCTCTCTTGTTGACATCACCTGCACCCCTGCTACCTTCTCTGATGAGCTGTCCCCTTTATCATTAAATGTCTCTTTTTAGCTCTGGTAATACTTTTTTGCTTTGAAGTCGGCTTTGTCTCACATTTACATTCTGACTACAATATCATTAGTGCTGGCACGGGGTATACTTCTCTTCCTTTGATTTTTAACCTGGGTCTTTATATTACACTTTATACTTTGTACGCAGCATTTAGTTAGATCTTAATTTGTAGAAATCCAGTCTGGAATAAATTACACTGAATGTAATTATTGTATAGTTGGGTATAAGCCTAGCATCTTGCTATTTGTTTTCTATGTTTCCATATTTTGTTCCTTCAATTTTTCTTGTCCTTGGACTGAATATTTCTTAGCATTCTGTGTATTGTGTCTGTGTAAGGTTATTTGGTCATTGTCCTACCATTTACAGTAAATACTTTAAATGCATCACAATCTCCTCTCCAATATTATGATGTGACTTTATATATAAGAAGCTGCTAATAGCACATCTTTACATTCCTTTCTATCCTTTGCGCTGTCATAATTTTATTTATGCATTTGAAATAATCTCTAACTATGCTATTTTTTTACAAAAACAATTTTTGTTTAAACAAATAAATGAGAAGGCTTGTCTATTTTCTGATACTTAAATTTTCTAGTTTTTTTCCCTCGGTATAGATCTGAGTTTTCATGTGGAATCATTCCTTTTCAACATGTAAAGTTTTTAAATGCATATTTTAATACAGTTATGCTGCAATGAAGGTAATGTTTGCTTGTCTGAGCTTTCCATGCCTAAAATTTGTTTTTAAGGGATTCTTTCAATGGATGAGAATTCTTGGCTGACTATCTTAAACTTTCAAAACAAAGTGTGTTGTTCAATTGTTCACATTGCTTCCAGTGGGAAGTTGTCAATGTTCTGGTCATTTGTTTACATATATATATGTGTGTGTGTATGGATATATAGATATATATATAGTTTTTGTTTTAGATACTTGAGTTCATTTATAATTCTTATTTTAAATCCCTTGTTTGCTCATTCCATTCTTATTTCTGAGTCTACTTCCACTGATTTTCCCCTAGCTTTGAAATATATCTTTTCCACTATCTGACTTTTTTACGTTGCTACTTTTGAAAGATTGACTGCTTGTTTACTTGAAGGGTACTTTAGCAGGGTGTGTTGTGTTGGTTACCATTGAAGAACACTAAGGTTCTGATAATTAAACACTACAGGTGGTCTCGTCTAAATGGCTTATTGCATGTTTCTTATGGCTGACACAGCACAGCCTTTACCTGTGTGACCAGCTTAGATCTACTACTATGTGATCCTTGAGTAATATTTATCAAGTCCTCAGAGTGTCCCACACAGTCTGCTCACTCTGGCTGGCTAAAGCTTGCCTGTACCCTCCAGTCCATTTTAGCTCTGGAGAGTGATAAGCTTACTGTTCTATTTTATTTAAAAATAATTTTAAAAATATTTTTATTCATTAATAGTTTTATACAGTGAATGTTGATCTTAACCATCTCCCCTTTCCCAATTTCTCTCAGAGCTATCTCTCTACTCTACCCAGCTAACTGCTTCGCCCCCTACTCTTCCTCTTCTTTTCCTCTTCACTTCATTGAGTCCTAGTGGTGTTGACCCACTGTGGGTGCCTAGGACTGTGGGTGACACCAGGGGTCATACCATTAACAAAAACCAAGCCTCCCTCTCCTAGCCACTATCAAATACAAATAACCCCTCAGCTAATGCTGGGAGCTCATGGTTCCCAGCTAGCACATTCTCTGCTGACATTTTGTCTGTTACGAGCTTGTTTAGGTCTTGTGTGTGTTGTCACAATTGCTATGAACTTCCATGTGCGCCGGCCCCATTGTGTCTGGAAAACACTGTTTCCTTGAAGTTATCCGCTCTTCCAGTCTTTCTGAGACTCACCACTTTCTGGCTCTAACTCTTTTCCAAGAAGATTCCTAAGCCTTGAGGGGCGTGGTGTAACTCTGTGGCAGTGTGAATGAGGATGCCCTCCGCTGGGTCATGTATTTGAACAGTTGCTCCCTTGATGGCGGTGCTGTTTGGCAAGATTTAGGAGTTGCAGCCTTACTGGAGGAATACATCACTGGAGGTGGGCTTTGAGGTCTTAAGCCTTGGCCGTTCCCAGAGTGTGTGCCCTCTCCCCCTCGCTTCACCCACCCTCACTCTCTCTGTATCTCTACTTTATGTTAAAGTAAAGAATTAGATCTCTCGGCATTCTTCTCCAGCTGCCAGCTCCTTGCTACCATGACTCCCTATGATGTCATAGAGTATCCCTATGATGTCATAGAGTATCCCTATGATGTCATAGAGTATCCCTATGATGTCATAGAGTATCCCTATGATGGATACTCAGCCCTCTGGACCACAAGCTGAAATAAACTCCTCCTTCTATAGGTTGACTTGGTCATGATGTTTTATCACAACAGGAAAGTAACTAATACAGATACAGATGTTCCATTTAGTGATGAACATCCCTGTCTCTTATTCTCTGCATTGGCCAGTTGAGAGTCTCTGTGTTAACTGCCATCTACAGTAAGCAGTTTCTCTAATGAAGGTTGAGAAATTCACTGATCTGTGGGTATAGCAATAAGTTATTAGAAGTGTTTTAATATTTTATACATTTAGGAGAATAATAGTAGGTTCTCCTCTAAGGCATATCACAACTCTACCCCCAGGGACCTGACCCCCGTTTACAGTGCCAAATATGGGTTTCATCTTATGGACTGGGCCCTAGATCCAATCATAAAACGATTGGTTACTTCCACAACACCTGTGCCATTACTGCATCAGTGGACATATCTTGTCAGGCCTGTGGCTGTTGTGGCTCACAGGGTTCTCAGCTGGATGAGAGTGATGTTTGGTTTTCTTCACTAATCATCAACTTCAGGACTGTGAGAGCTAGCCAGTAGTGATGACGCTTGACTTCTTCATGTTTTATGATTCAAGGATGTGGGGTCCTCAGCAACAGGTCCTTACCATCAAGTCATGACTCTGAGTTTTACTTCACTAGGATGATTAATTCAAGTTCCACCCATTTGCCTGGGAAGTTAATTTCCTTCTTAGCAGCTGAATAACATTCTGTCGTGTAAATATGGTGCATTTTCAAAACCCCATTCATCAGTTGTTGGACTTTGCCTATTTTCAATTCCTGACTATTGTGACTAGAGCAGCAAACATGGAAGAGCAAGTATCTCTGGAGTAAGACATGCAGCTCTTTGGGAACACGCTCTACATTTGTTGCACCAGTTTGTACTCCGACTAGAGGTGAAGACATATTTGTCATTCCCCATAGCCACATCATCAGCTGCTGCGGTTTTATTTTTTTTAATCTGACCATTCTGGGGTAAGGAGAAATATCAAAGTGGTTGTAATCTGCTTGTCCACAATGAATGAAGATGCAGAACATTCTAGAAAACATTTCTCAGACATTTGTATTTCATTCATGTTTTTGAGAACGTCGTTTAGTTCCATGCCTCATTTCTAATTGGGTTGATTACTTGATGTTTAATTTTTATGGTTGGTTGTGTATTCTAGACACTACCCTCTGTCAGATGCATATCTGGTAAAGATTTTTTTCTCTTCTGTGTAGGCTACTTCCTCATTTAAATGACGGCAGTCTTTCTTTGCGGTATAGAAGCTTTTTAGTTTCATGAGATCTTATATATTAAGTTTTCACCTTAATGCCTATGCTATTGAGGTCTTGTTCAGAAAGTCTTTTTCTAGATATTAAAAAAAAATTAATGTACTCTCTATTTTCTCCTTTATCAGTTGGGTTTTCTGTGGGTGAGAGATAGGAATCTAGTTTTGTCCTTCTGTGTCCAGCCATCTAGTTTAACCACACCATTTGTTGAAGGCTCTAACATTTTTCTAGTGTGTATTTTTGGCCTTTTTGTCAAAAATCGGTTTCCAATTCTATTCCATTGAGCAATGTGTTCATTTTTAATATGAGCACCAAATGGTTTTCATTCCTCTAGCTTTGTTGTATAACTTGAAATTAGAGATAATGGTATTCATTGTATTGTTCTGGATTATTTTGGCTTTCCTGGGTTTTTTGTTTTGTTTTGTTTCGTTTTGTTTTGTGTGTGTGTGTGTGTGTGTGTGTGTGAGAGAGAGAGAGAGAGAGAGAGAGAGAGAGAGAGAGAGAGAGAGATGTGTAAGTTTTAAGATTATTTTATCTTGTAGGTTTCTAGGATCCTCTGGATCCTTCTATTTCCCCATTCTCCCATGCTTCTCTCACCTGGAGTCCCAATAGGATGTCATCCCCTCTGTCCCAATCTCCTGGTAAGTGAAGACTTTCATGGGACACGCCCCTTGGGCTAATATGCAGATATAAGTGAGTATATACCATTTGAGTCTTTCTGCTTCTGGGTTAACTCACTCATTATGATCATTTCTAGTTCAATCCATTTGTCCACAAATTTCAAGAATTCCTTGTTTTTAATAGCTGAGTAGTATTCTATAGTGTAAATGTACCACAGTTTCTTTATCCATTCTTCTACTGAGGGACATTTAGGCTGTTTCCAGGTTCTGTCTATGATCTGGGCCCAGGGATCCTGCTCAAACTATGGCACCAGCCAAGGACAATACATGCAGTAAACATCGAACCCCTACTCAGATCTATCCAATGAATAGGACACTCTCCACAGTTAAGTGAAGAGTGGGGACTGATTTTCACACGAACTCTGGGGCCCCATATTTGACCACGTCCCCTGGATGGGGAGGCCTGGTGGCACTCAGGGGAAGGATAGCAGGCTACCAAGAAGAGACCTGCTACCCTATGAGCATATATACATCACAATCATAGGGGAGGGGAGTAGGGGGAAAGCGGGAGGGAGGGAGGAATGGGAGGATACAAGGGATGGGATAACAATTGAAATGTAATATGAATAAATTAATAAAATATATGTTTAAAAATAAAATAAAATTCAGTATAAAAAAGGTTATTTTATCAATTTCTACAAATTTTTGTGAGAATTTTTTTATGGAGATTGTATTGACTCTGTAAACTACTTTTGGTAGGATGGCCATTTTCACTCTATTAGTCCTGCCCATCCATGATCAAGGGGGATCTTTCCATCTTTTGGTATTTTCAATTTTTTTCTTCAATGCCTTCAATTTTTTTTTTATTATACAAGTATTTCATTTCCTTATAGTTATCCCAAGATGTTTTTGAGGCTATTGTGAATGAGATCATTTTCCTGATTTCCTTCTGCATGTTTATTGTTTGTATATAAGAAAGCTGATAATGTTTGTGTGTTAAATTTATATCCTTTTACTTTGATGATTGCCTTTATCCATTACAGGGCTGAGAACTGCGAGGTCAGAGTGGAGGGCAGGGCGCGTGAACCACCCACCCGGGTATCTGTCAGATGTGGCCACTGGGAGTCCTGGGTAGAAAGCCTTTCTAGGAATTGGGGGCTGAGACAAAGGAACGGACATGGGATAGGAGGGAAGAAGGAGAGCTGTGTCCCCAGCAAGGCTTGGCGGGGTCCCCAGGGAATGGACGTAGGGCAGGAACTTGCAAACAGCAGGCTACGGGAACTGGGATTAGACTGGAGAGATTATGAGGCAGGAAAGTGAAAAGTCACCTGCCCAAGTCTCAGGTAGCGAGTGCTTCTAGACATAGATGGTTGCCATAGAAACAAGAATGGGCTAGAAAACAGGACTGAGAGGAGCCACCGGGAAAGAGTCCACAGGGGAAAAAGAAGAGCTGGGTGTGGCACAGGGTTTGTTGGAGACCACAGGGAATGGAGGTAGGCGGTAGGGGAAGCCCTCGCAAGCAGTCTGCTGCAGGGCTTGCATGAGACTGCAGAAGCTTCCTTAAACATGACAATAACTTAAACACTGCATGATGTGGCTGATAGGTAGCAAACTACCACCCATGTGAAAGCTTGGTTAACAACATCAGAGAAAAAAAAACCAACTATAAAAAATTCTGCGTATGAAATGAAATCATTAAAAAGAATAAAAATACACAATAAAGACAATGCAACAGAATGTCAGAGGTGTACCGGTTAATATATTTTGTGATATTTGTGGCATCTGTCATTTTTGTACAAATTTGTATCTAATTTAGTCAAGTTCTAGATAAGTATATTCATTTTCCAGTGTTCACTGTTGTATTCTTTAATTTAAAATATGAGCCCTCATGTTGAAATCATCAAATTGCCAAAGTATTTAAGAAAAAGAATCATGAATTGTTGAATTTTAAATTGTAGCTCTTTCTTTAAGGCCAGCTTTAAACATGTAGAGCAGGGTAGTTGCCCTGGAATCTGCTCGGTATAACCTGAAAAATACAGTAAGTTGGATCCTAGACAACAGCCTAAATCAATTCTTTTCCATTGCTCTTATGATGCATCAACTTCTTCCAGAAGTTGATACAATAAATGCTTATTAAACAGCAGAAAGAAATCCAAGAACAATTGTGTCCCATGAAGCCTGCAATCCTACCAAAAAAAAAAAAAAAAAAAAAAAAAAAGAAAGAAAGAAAAAAAGAAAAGAAAATATAACCTCTGACACATAAGGACAAGAGACTATACTGTGGGACACACTGTGACACATTATACCTTCCATGACAAGATGTTGCTTTGTTTTTAATATTTTTTAATTTTCTATTTTCTTTTGTGGGGGAGGTTGCATGAACGGAGGGCACATGTGACAGGAAGATGAGCAGGGTTGCGGTGCGTGATGTGAAATTCACAATGAATCAATAAAAAGGTTTTTTTTAATTTTTTAAAGAGAGAAAGAAAACCTGAGTGAACTCCTGAGGCCCCAGGTGTTTATCACCTGAGAACTGCCTTCCCTTCTCCCAAGCCAGTGGCTAGGGTCACTCAGAAAACAAAACAAACACCAGGCGACTGGGGAATTAGGATGTACCCTCCTCCTTGACTGGTCAGCCTCTGTAGAGAGTTTTAAACTAGAAAGCATGCCAACCCAAGCTCGCTCCCACAGCGCCGGCATGTTGGGGCATGCCTACGGACTAGAGACCGATTGCGTCAGGCCGGTTACGGGAGCACCGAGCACGAGGAATCTTCTGGGAAAGCCAGTCTTCCCGCGGGAGAGCCTACACCTGCGCACCTGAGCTTGAGACGTGTGGGTTGCACTACAGGCGCTGTTATTTAGTGATTATCCCTCAGAGAAAACAGATAACACTGAGCAGGCAACCCTGAGAGGCATTTCATATAAAAACCACCAGAGATAAAAATAAATAAATAAATAACTTTAAAACATAAAAAACTTTTCCTTTCCGGTGGTGACAACCTCCCTGAGAGAACACAGCTCCTCACAAAGGATCGCCTTCATCCCTCTCCAGAAGAGGAGAAGAAGAAACACAAGAAAAGGTGCCTGGTGCAGAGCCCCAATTCCTACTTTAAGGATGTGAAGCGCCAGGGCTGCTATAAATCACCACGGTCTTTAGCCATGCACAAACGGTAGTCTTGTGTGTTGGCTGCCCCACTGTTCTCTGTCAGCCTACAGGAGGAAAAGCAAGGCTGACAGAAGGATGTTCCTTCAGGAGGAAGCAGCACTGAAAGTACCTGATTCAAGATGAGGGGGAAACCACCCCCAATAGACACATTTTGGAGATATATACCAAAACTTTTTATTGATTCTTTGTGAATTTCACATCATAGTGGTATTATGCAGCCCACTGCCACCAAGGACATAATCCAAGCCTGCAGTAGTGCTGAGCCCAGTAGCCTGGATGGGACCTCACCTCTAACCAAAGTAGCAGGAGGCTCTCAGACCCCACGGCCTTGATGTTAAAGGTAGAAATCAATACAAAAGAGATTGATAGGTCTGACTACCAAAATATGAGAAAACTTGCACAGAAAAAGAAAAGCGAAGTGGAAAATTGAGAAAAATGTCTAGATTGAGTGCGATCAGCTGAAAACTGATGGATAGCACTTCTACATAAGAGGACACGTGAATCTATAATGTCATCATGCTCACCACTCCCATGCTTCCCACAGAAAGGGAAAGAGGAACACAAGCATGGTGTTCACCACAGAGCAAACACTTTAAAACGGGCAGCGTAGCTGGGCACAGTGTAAATCTAGCACTTGAGGAGGCAGAGGCAGGTGGATCTCTGTGAGTTCGAGGCCAGCCTGGTCTATAAAGTGAGTTCAGGACAGCCAGGGCAACACAGAGAAACTCTACCTTGGGGGAAAAAAAAAGCCAAAAATTAAAAAAAAAAAACATAAAATAAAATGGGCAATGACAAGGCAAATCAAAGAGCTGCAGTTGGCCTATACTAGGAGGTTTTGTTTTACAATGTACTCTGTTGTGTTTTTAATAATATATTTACATATAAGCATGCATTTGGGCTTTTGGAATCTGACTAGACTGAAACATGAGCTCTTCTTCATGTGGATGGTGGGATAGTCAATAAAGATTTAGTCTGGAGAAACCGTCATACTGTTGGTTATCACGCAGAGACAATACTACCTACATGGTGTATCATTGCAAAGACCACACATGCTCCTGTGCACAAATGCTGAACACTGTACTTAATGCACACAATAATAAGCTACTAAGTGTTTTCTACTTTAGTAAGTTACTGACAGACTGAGCGATAAGAAGGCTATCAGGCTAATTCCGAACCTGGATCATCTTCCACTTCTGTGAACCTACTCCAGGACTCTGTACACAAGCATACAAAGGGCAATGGAGCTGAAACGCTACTGCCAGCAACAGAACTAGCTGAACAGTTCTGTGGGTCTCTATTTTTAACACTGGACCAGCAAATGTTACATTAATCTCGGCTTCACAGTTTGATGAGGGAAAGCTTTAAATGATGAGACTGAAATCAGAAGGAAAGATGGATGTACAACTTAAATCTAGAAAATCCTTTTAAGCTACAAATCAAATTATTTGATCCTTTTTACAAATAACGTTTTAAATGTAAGAATGTTGAAATGTTGGTAGAAATGTCTTTGCACATACCATGGTAAAACATGAAGGGCTGTTTTTCCATATTTCTTACTTTAAAGAATTTTAACTAAATTGGGTATGTTGATGAATTCCTTTAATCCCAGCACTTAGGAGGCAGAGGCAAGCAGATCTCCCTAAGTTCAAGGTCAGCATGATCTACAGAGAGAATTCTAGGCCAGCCAGGGCTACATAATGAGACTCTGTCTCAAATAAGCAAGAAAGAAACAAAACCAAAAAAAATTAACTAATACTAATAAGTACAAAAATTTTACAACTTACAGTATACCATGCAATATTTTAAAGCTCATACACATTGTGAAATATTTAAATAAGATTAATGATATTTATCCTTTCAAACATTTATTACCTTTTTATGCTGAGAACATCCAAGATCTTTTCATCCTTTCCTCACTTGCCTATTGATTCTAAAAAAAAAAAAAATCACACACACACACACAAAAAACAACTCTGATGGCCAGATAGCTGGGCAGGAAGTTGGGGCAGAACTTCCAGGCAGAAAGAGAGACATGCTGGAGGAAAGACATTCAGGGCATAGACACAGAGGTGAATGGACAGGCAGACAGACAGACTGACTGACTGACTGACTGACAGGAGTGGAGCAAAGAGGTAGAGCTAGCCACCTGGTGGGATGTAGTTGGGTTAAGCTGGTCAGTCATCTGGGAGACTGCCCAAGCTAAAAGGCCTAAGCTTTAAGCTATATTAAAAGACTCCGTGTCATTATTTTTACCACTGGGGGGGGGGGCAGTCTGAGGAAGTCCCACTATACCCCATGACTTCCTTACACTCAGAGATTAGTGCATCTCTCAATCCTTAACGGAAAAGCTTCCTCTTGCAACAGATGGCAATTAACAAGGAGACCTACGACTGCTAAGTGTGCCAAAAATAAGAGACTAGGTGATGCCCAGGCCTACATCTGTGTCACATAAGGCTCCCTAAGGCTTGGGGATCTACGCAGAGGAGGGTGGAAAAAATCCCAAGAGCCAGAAGTAGAAGATGATTTTCAGGAAACAGTGCTGTTAGGACACCACAGGGTAGCTGCAAATGTACTCGTAGTGCCTGTGACAGCATGCACAGACCTGTGCAGGCTCATGCTAGACAAGAGCCCCAGTCTATTGGGAGGGGCCAGGCGCAATGCCTCACCAGCAGCTGAGGAGCTGTTGGCACGTGGCAGTCTCTGGGAGAGAGAGGAGAAGCTTTCTTTAAGAATTTGACCCCAGACTCCAGGACAGACTCAGTACCCAAGAGTACTTAGGCAGCACACATGGGACTCAACTGGTTTTTATGTTGTTTTTAGAAGAGAACTGGAGTTGGGAAGGCTAGGGCAGGGAGGTGAGACTAAATCTGAGGTGAGGATGACCACAGTACGTTGTGTGAGACTCACACAGTTTGGGAATTAAAGAAAATAGGAATGTTTTATCCTTCCGCCAGCTGCTTGTTCGGCCCAGGAATCAGCGTGCCAGCTAAGCTCTGGGCACTTGGATCCATGCCCTTTCTCCATCACTGTGCAACAGGTGGTTGTCCAGGCCATTCACTGAGGCGGGGACAAAGAATTGAGCATCCAGGAATGGCAGAAAACAGAGCTTCAGAGAAAAGGAAAGTGACAATGAGATGAGAGGGGTCCTGAGGTTAGGAGTCTAATTGGACTGTAGTTTGGGTGTTTTATAGGCTCTCAGGTCCTCCCATTTCCCCTATTGGTCACGTTTAGACACCCATCTTCATGCCTTCCTGATGTTTCTTCTTGCAATGTACTCTGGAAATAAGAGCTCAGCACCGCAGACAGCCTGCTTTCCACTTCCATCCCTCTAACACTCCTTGAATGAACAGGATGTTCGGCCTTGGCCACAGTGAAAACAGGCCTGTCTGTCATGGAGGTGTTTCTCCCCAGGGAAGCTGGGATGGATGTTTCCTACGAGGAAACCTACAAAACCTACAAGAGCAGCAGCAGTAGAGACTTTCACGCAGCTGCTCGCCAGAATTTGATGCCGGGGTCACCATTAGCACCCCAAAGTGGGAAAGACAAAGTCATGGGAGCTAAACACAAGTCTAAGCAGTGCTTTGGACCCAGCGCAAGGCACCAGCTGCTCACAGCCCTGTGGGAAGGAATGCCGGGAGGGAGGCCGGACAGGACTTGCCTCAGTCATCCACAGCACACAGAACAAAAGAGCCAAGGACACAAACACAGGGGTCCCGGGCTGATAAGAATTAATGTGGAGTACAGTCAGACCAGAGCCAAGGAAACGAGGTAGCCGAGCAGCCAGAAGGAGGAAAGCAACGTTCAGAATGATGATCTCACTGCTTCTTTTTTAAAAAAAATATTTTATTAATTTACTCATATTACATTTCAATTATTATCCCATCCCTTGTATCCTCCCATTCCTCCCTCCCTCCCATTTTCCCCTTACTCCCCTCCTCTATGACTGTGACTGAGAGGGACCTCCTCCCCCTGTATATGCTCATAGGGTATCAAGTCTCTTCTTGGTAACCTGCTATCCTTCCTCTGAGTGCCACCAGGTCTCCCCGTCCAGGGGACGTGGTCAAATGTGAGGCACCAGAGTACATGTGAAAGTAATATCCCACTCTCCACTCAACTGTGGAGAATGTCCTGTCCATTGGCTAGATCTGGGTAGGGATTCGAAGTTTACTGCACGTATTTTCCTTGGCTGGTGTCACGGTTTGGGCAGGACCCCTGGGCCCAGATCCGCCCATCATAATGTTCTTCTTGTAGGTTCCCAGGACCCTCTGGATCCTTCTATTTCCGCATTCTCCCATACTTCTCTCACCTAGAGTCCCAGTAGGATGTCCTCCCCTCTGTCCCACTTTCCCGGTAAGTGAAGACTTTGATCGGCCACGCCCCTCGGGCTCGTGTGCAGGTATAAGAAGCAGCGTGCTCACGTATACACGGACACTGCTTCTTGTATTTGCATCCAGTTCCCCTTCCCCACTGCACTTAGTCCTGACCTGCTGGTGAGTCCGTTATTTTGTCTCCACAGCGCTCCGCCCACTCCCTCCCTCAGGTAAACAAAAGTGGAGTGAGGCCAACACTATTCCTCACGGTCCCCCCTCTCTTTGTCCATTCCTCTTTTCCTCTACAGGCTTCTCTTACGGCTGTATCTTCCAAGGCCCAGCGGCGGAGCTGGTTTATAATATGTGGCCCATATCTTTCCCTCTTCTTTTTAGCCTACCATTAACAAGAAACTCCCGTTTGGCCCTCCTATCTTTTTCACTTTGCCTCCAGTATTCCCCTCCTATAATGAATGGCTCCATTCCTCTGTATGTGCCACTCCCCCACTTCCCATCTAATAACTAAGGCTCCGTTGCCAGTATTCCTGTGATTTACTCCCTCTCCCTTTCCTTTCCACCACACTTACCCCAACATTGACATGCACAGCACCAGTGGGGCCCCTTAGCCCCTAAACTAACTGCTATTTAACAAGCGCCTGTCTTGCAGTCCTCTGACACTCTCTTATCAAAATGGCTTAAGAGCCAGAGCCTGGCTGCTGCTGCGGACAGTGCTCTACCCCCCACGACAGACTGGAGATAGAGCCTGGTGCTTGGGTCACCACTGTAAGCCGACAACAATGCCACCGCACCTGAAACCATGCTAGTTCCTCCTGAACACTGAAACTACAGCCACAGAAAGAGGAAAAAAGCAATAGCAAAGCTGACTGGAGCCCTAAGCCCAGGCAAGCAGATCCCAGCACAAAACACAGTCGCATAAAAACCTAGGCAAGCTACTTCCTCTAAACACTCCCAACTACGATCCTGATCAAAATGATGTGACGATACAGGGTTCAAAATAATTATTACAAGCATGGTAAAAAATCAACTCAAAGACGACAGGAGACCACAGACACCTGAATAAAAGTATTAAGTCAATCCATGATATGAAAATAGAATTTAATAAAGGAATAGAGGGGCAGGAGAGATGACTCAGTGGTTAAGAGCATTGGCTGCTCTTACAACAGACCCAGGTTCCATTCCCAACACTCATATAGTGGGTGGTTCATAACCATCCGTAACTCCAGATCCAGAGGGTCTGATGCCCTTCTCTGACTTCAAGGGCATCAAGCATGCACACACGCACGCGCACGCGCACACACGCACACACACACACACACACACACACACACACACACGTAAAACAATCACACCTAGTTACAACATAAATAAATCTCGTTTTAAAAAAAGGAAAAAGAGAAAGAAATGCTGAAGAAAATTCAAATCAAAGTGATGAAATGAAAAATGTTAAATGACAACTTCAGTGGAAAGTTGTATCAACAGAATAAATAATGTAGATGACAGAATATCACAGCATGAAGACAAAATATAGAAATTAGAACATTTGGTCAAGGTCGATGATATTTTTGTTAAATATATGAATTGAGCATTCAAGAACCCTGGGACTCCATGAGAAAAAAAAAAGTCGTGTATCTTAGGCATATTGTAGAGTAAGTATTCCATGCAAAAGATAGAGAAAACGTTTTTAATAAAATCATGGAAGAAAATTTCCCAAGCGTACGGAAGCCCAGATACAAGAGGCATGCAGAACACCTGAACAGACAGGACCAGAATAAAAAAAAAACCCACATCATATAATAGACAAAACATTAAGTGTACAGAACAAAGAAAATATATTGAGAGTTGCAAAAGAGAAAGGCGGACACACACACACAAAGTCCGACCCATTACAATGACTACTGACTTTTCAGTCCATGCCATGAAAGCAAGAAGGGCTTGGACTCATATCTTTCAAACTCTTAAAGAACACAAACTCTAACCTTGTCTAACATTCCTGGCAAAACTGTCATAATTGAAGGTTAAAAAAACTTTCCATGACAAAAGCAGACTAAGAGAATTTATGACACCCCATGCTAGCTTTACAGTGGATATCAGGAAGGGAGGCCTCAGTCTGGGTAGAAAGATAAATACACTCAAAGGACCACAGTAGAAAAACTAAATGATACTATGGTACTCATTAAACAAAGAAGACTAAAAAAAAAAAAAAAAAAAAATCCCAAGCACTGTAAACTCAGAAGAATTATAAGCTGGGTGATACTTACTTTTCAATAATAACTACAAATATCAATGGTCTCAACCCCCCTACCAAAAATACAGAACAGCAGACTGGATTAGAAAACAGAAACATACCTTATTGCCCTAGCCAAAGATTAAACACTACCTCAGGGTGAAAGGATAAGAAAGTGTGTTCCAAGCAAACAGCCCCAGGGGACAAGCAGGCATTGCTATTTTAGTATCTTACAAAATATACTTCAAATCAATTCTTGTCAAATAGATAAAGAGGGTTACTTACTACTGAAAGGGACCACCCTAACAAGGGGACATTACAATTCTAAATATACACATGCCAAGTACTGGCTGCACAAAACAACTGAACAAACACTGGAATTAAACACAATAAACCTCACAGACATTTACAGAAGTTTCAACCCAAACACCAAAGAACACACAATCTTCTCAGGACCCCGTGTAATCTTCCCTAAGATAGATCAAAATGGAATAAAGCTGGAAATCAACAGGAAAAAGGATTCAAACTCATGGACATTAAACAACACACTATCAAGTGACCAATGGGTCGCTTCAGAAGCAAGAGAGGAAAACAAATACTAGAGTTAAGTGATTATGGAAACACAGCATGTGTAGACCTGTGGGATACAAAGGAAGGAGGTACCAAGAAAGACATTTATAGCTCCTTAAAAATAAGCAACCTGACAATGAACACCGATGACAGGAAAAACAAAAACAAACTGGTGCCAAGGCAATAGATGGAGAGAAGCAATGAACACCAAGGCAGAAACCAATGAATTAGAAATGGGAAACAAAATCAGTATCAACAGTGCTACGCAGCTATGTGCCCTGTGAGCTAAAAAAAAAAAATGACACATGAGGCAATAATGGCATAAACATCAAGGGGGCAAACAACCACTTTCTGGTTGAATGGAAGAAACACATGCTGCTGGCACTGTAACCCATGGACGGGAGTTCACAGACCTCAGGGTTGAACAGATATTCTGCTACATGAACAAAGCAGCAAACAGCCCCTCTAAAGCCATTTCTTATTACCCAAGATTAACTCACCTCTCAGACCTCAGAGGAGTTCCTTTGTGATAAACGCAGTTACTCACAACTGGTCAAAGTGCAGACAATAAACATCAGTGGAGTGCTCAGCCACAAATGGGCCATCTATATGACCTCATCCCTAGGGCTCAGAGAAGAGGCAGGAAGACTATAAAATCCAGGGGCTGTGGAGAACCAGAATAAGAGAGACTCTTCTGGGCACAACAGGAACACTACACTCAACCTTACAGCAGTAGTGATTGCCTGTACAGGACTTGCACAAGAGCAAGCCAGGGAACGTTCTAGTCCTGAGGAGCCCCCACCCCTGGCTGAGGAGCTACAGACAGTCGGTGGCGGATTCTCCAGGAGGGAGAGTCACTTGTCTTTAAGATGTGGCCTTGAAGATCAACCACAATACTCGGGAATATATGACCAGCACAAACTGGACTGGACTGGCTATTTTAAAAAGGTGGCAGGCGGGGGGGGGGGGGGGGTGGTAACCAGATGACAACATAAAGCTAAAAGAGTAAGGAGGTGGGGGTAAGGAGGTGGGGGTAAGGAGGTGGGGGTAAGGAGGCGGGGGTAAGGAGGCGGGGGTAAGGAGGCGGGGGTAAGGAGGTGGGGGTAAGGAGGGGGGGTAAGGAGGTGGGGGTAAGGAGGGGGGGTAAGGAGGTGGGGGTAAGGAGGTGGGGGTAAGGAGGTGGGGGTGGATTCAGTCAGAGTTGGGAGTCAGACTAGAGAATAAATATGATTAAAATATATTGTGTGAAACTCTCAAATAACTAATAAAGCTATTTCATTAAAAAGGAGCACAACGGAATACGAATCCAAAGAAGAAAAGAAACCTTTACATATCAAAGCGCATGCTCTGAGCTGGGTGTGGCAGTACCTGTAACCCAACAGGCAGGCTGTAGAGGCAGGAGGAGAAAGAGTTTAAGATCAGACTGGAGTGAGTTCCAGACCAGTCTGGGTTACAAAGTGAAAACCCTGTCTCACAAATCCAAACCCTAAACAAAAATTGATCCTCTCTCCCCACCACGTACGCCCATCACAGGAAGCAGGTATTGGGTAGTAAGAGATGGAAGAAGGAAGAGAAAAATGAGTCAAGCAGACAGTGAGCTGAAGAATGTTAATTAGAAAAACACAGAGGATGAACAGACAGCTCATCAGCTGAGTCCTCCCTCCACAGTCACAAGGACTGGAGTTCAGACCTCATGTGCTCCCACAGATGGAGTCACAGAACCCCAGCTCTGAGAGGGGCAGAGACAGGAGGATCATTGGGGCTTGCTGGTTCCTAACCTAGACAAGAAAATGGAAGTCCTGGGTTCAAAGGCAGGGAGTGACAGAGGAGGACAACGGATGGCCTCTTCTGCATTCTGCACATGTGTGCACAAGCATGCATATCCACGTGTGCAAATGTGTGCGTACATCTTCACAGCAAGCAAACGGGAGACAAGTACGATGGCAAAGACGAAGAGAAAGAACGCAAAGGAGCACGTGGTCCCATGTGTGGTACAGAGACAGCAATGGGAGCCACGCGTCAAAAGGGTGCAACACGGGGACACATTTGCACGTGCAACACCAGTGCTCAGGAGGTAGAGGCAAGAGGCTTGTGAGCTTAAAGATTAAGGCCACGTGGTTATCAGAAAAGACAGGAGAGAAACAGAGCCAAAGATTTAAAGCACACACGTGCACGTGCGTACACACACACACACACACACACACACACACACACACACACACTCACAAGAAGTCGGACACCTCTTTTGAGAACTTTCCTGAGAGGTGCTCCAGTTGATCAGAGCACTATGACACACAGGAGGCCACAGTGTCTTTGTTCTGGTCCCTGTGCTGATGGGACTTAACCACAGGCCGGAAGTTGCCCCCTCCTGTGCTCCACAACTAAAGCTGTTGTTGCATGTTCTGTTGTGTCTCCTGTAAAAGGATTTGTCATTTGTAAATAACAAATAAGGCATTTCTTGTTTTGTTTTGTTTTGTTTTTAGTGCTTTACATATTAAGAAAAAACCAAGGAAAACATCACTTTCCCTTTATATTTGATTGAGAGGTGTGCTGAACCGACCACAGGCACATCTAACTAATGAGCATTACCTCTGAATCCTTACCCACGCAAAACCCAATGCAAGTAAAACCTCTGTAATGTTTAATAATAATGAAGTGTGACTCCCTTTATTATTCAAAAGGGTGATTAAAAGAGGACGCTAGTGTACCAGCTTCCTTAAATACGCTTTGTGGACTCAAACCCATTAGGAAATACCCTCCCTCTTCCAGCTCAGTAGAGCAAAAGCAATGACAGCTCTGGGCACTTCTTTTCCTCATTAAATAACTACATATAAGTCGTACTGTAGAGTAGCAAACTTTTCAGTTTCGCTAAACACACACACACACACACACACACACACACACACAGAGAGAGAGAGAGAGAGAGAGAGAGAGAGAGAGAGAGAGAGAGAGAATCACTTATAAAATCCTTATAATAAATTAAGCCCAAATTATTGTTTGACAATAAGATGCTTTATTAAACTTGATACATTTACTACATAAGAATCCTGTGAAAAAAATGGGCTATCAAATTATTTTACATTTGGATCCCTGTATGATGAAGTCTGTCCCCAAACTTTGTCACCTTGCTATATCCTGACTATAAGCACACATGACTAAAGGCAGCAACCATTTTTTTTTCTGGGAAGAAAGGACAAATCTTGTCCTGCAGTTGACCTGTCTGTGATATTCCAAGCCCTCCTAGCAAAAGCACCAGCCGTGAGTCCATCTCCACGCGGTCACCTCCAGGGGTGAGCTTGGCACAGCACCAGGATGGGAGCACAGTGTCCACACAGGGTCGGCCTCGGGAAGGGCATCTTCCTTCCGGCTAGCTAGTGTTGCTCTGACTATTCCACAACTCCTTGGAGGGCTGAAACTTCTGAGAAGAAGAGAGAGGGGGCAGGTTTGAATATCGACAGAAACGGAAGAATGGCCCAGCCACCCGTCTCCAACATGGCAGAAGAGGACAACCCCAGTGGTCCCTGCTTCCGGCGTTCGCTCACCAGGCACAGGGGGCTCTGCGATGAGGTGCTTGTGGTTGGTAAACACTTCCGCGGAGTCGTCTAGCGACCGTTCTTCTAGATCTGACTCTGCGATGGGACTGCAGCCACCTAAATGAATAAAACGCAAACAGCATTTTAAGGAACTGTTTGGCAAATCTGCCTTTCCACACATGGTGAGCACAGCTTAGAGGTACACTACACATCATGACAACTCGGGATGTGATGGAGATCTTCGAGAGAAAACCAAAATAGTTATCTTCAATGTCCTGTTCCAGTGAAGGTCCTGGGAATGCAGTTTTGACCCTGGAGACGTGTTCTCCTGATTGGAGCTTGGTAGCAGGTGACAATAGCACCATCTTTTAAATTTCCTTGTTCGGCCAGAAAGAACAAAGCCTATATCGGATACAAGACCCATAGCATAACAACCTACCTGCAAAGATCCTCTTCCATACAGACCATCACCCTGTGAAAGCGGAAGAGAAAGAGCACCCCCTCGTGTGGACGAAGGTTACCAGTGTTCTACGGCCACGCCTGTGGTGGGCTTCTCTGGACTTGGCTCTCTCCCTGAATCCCACACTTCCTAGGGCAGCACCCCCACTTCATAATGCAACAGAGCAGCCGGGAAACTGCCTTCTGGGATATTCCAATATGAACGTATCTCCAGGATGAGCTGGTTTCTAAAGCCTGGGCATACACCACTTCACTGGGTCCAGCAAAATCTTGTTTGGGAAACACAAATTCATCTGTGAGTTTCCTGCTGCCCTCAGCAACATGGTCGATTTTGCAATTACTTCCTGGAAGTGGATTAGCACGGCTTACCGGATGTGGTTTTTTTCTTTTTTCCCTAAAGCCTTCCTTCTTTTTAATGAAGTGTGAGTCCTTTTTTTCTGAGCCCTTTCGCACACTGAGTCCCAAGCCTCACTACCTAACCTTGGCTTTATGTGTAATGAGTCTCAGGACGGTCCTGGCAGTGTGAGAAGGCAGTGGGAACGGCACCTTCACAACTCGTTAGAAGACAAGGCAGAGACTAAATCCTGCTCTGAAAGAAAATGCACCTCCCACCCACGGGCCTGCATCCTCACTGGGAAATCAATTGCCAAGGTTGGACAGGTCCTCACTGCTTGGAGTTTGAGGAAGCCTGTTTACTCCCTTTTGACTGAGGTGGACAAAGGCAACGCAGGGGCACCGCTGAGCAGGCACGGGAAGGACTGCTAAGACAGACCAGTGACAGAGAAGAGCAGAGCTGAGGCCTGTGCTTACTCTCTGCTGAAGGAACAATGTCCCCACTGAGGGGCAGAAGGTCCTGTTTCCACTGTACACTCACAAATCAATGACTTTTCCATGCCCAGGAGAGACAAGATGGGAAGAGAGAAGGACCGGGAATGGTACACTC
The DNA here is from genome assembly GCF_964271855.1 of Acomys minous. Lineage (NCBI taxonomy): Eukaryota > Metazoa > Chordata > Mammalia > Rodentia > Muridae > Acomys > Acomys minous. The sequence goes on along the minus strand of NC_140494.1, from coordinate 85,477,977 downwards.
TTGAGGCCTTCACACACACACACACACACACACACGCGCGCGCGAACTTCAGGAGTGCGGCAGGGCTCCAGTAGGTGGGAAAGTGCGCAGTAGCTGCTGCGCGCACAGGAGAGGCAGTTTCTGTGGGTGACTTACTGTCCACCGTGGCTTCTGGCTGACTCTCTGTGAGGCAAGGCTACATATGAGGACTTAAGAAGTATCTTAGTTCATTGTCACAAGGCACAAAAAGGAAAGTCAATGGCTACAGAGGAACAACAAACAACATAATTTCTTCTGTGTCCAGTGCTCTACGCCCCCTGCTGTAACAGGCAAGTGCTATGTGTGTTTCCTCTTGATCCCTCAGAACTTGCTATGTTCTGACCAGTCACACTGCAGGGGCTGACTATTCACTTGCTCTATCAATACAGGTCATTGCACCTCCATGTAGCCAGACTGCTCAATCAAACGCCGAGCCCCTCAGCCAGACTGCACAATCAAACGCCGAGCCCCTCCTTGCCTTGGGCCCTATTTTATTATCAAACTAACTGACGCTGGGAGCAGCTATAAAAATCAAGCCCTCAACGTGGAGCTTTGAAGTCAGACCGGCCACTCGTCTGTAAGAATAAGGGGCTCCACGGCTGGCTGCCAAAAGAGATGACAACCACCCCTAGTGTGCAACTGCTCGCCATGGTCAATGGAGATGGAATTCGCCTGCTGGGGCATGGAAACCTCTATAGGGACACGAATTCCAGCATCGGGTGGCTGATTCTGAGGACCGGATAAGTTGCACAAGGAAAATGTCAGGCTCAGTGAAGCTGATGGGCCAGAGAAGGCAAATGCATGAAGTCAGAGACCTTCCTTGTCCCCCTAGTCTAAGGGAAGCCATCTTGCTATCTCACCAGCACCAGAAGAAGACCTAGGATTTGGTAAAAAAATAAAAAATAAAAAATAAATCAGAATCCCAAGACCAGCCCACACCACACTCAAACCCACTCTGCAGAAGACAGATGAGTCTATGTGGTGGGAGCTCACTAGGACATTACACATACACACTTGTTAAGATATTAAAAGGAGGCCATAAAAAGAGAAAAATAAGACATAAAACTTCCCAGCTGACGGACCATCTGAAGCTCATCCATGGATGTGAAGCCTGGGTCCCACGGACGCCAGACGAAGTACCCTTGGCTGAGAGCCCATCCCCTGAAAGGGGAAAGGAAAGAAAACCACAGCTGGACGGAGCCATCCAAACACAAACAGACTGGCACAAGCGTGACAGGAGCCAACAAACTGGCAGATTCAGCAGGTCAGCGGATTCCTGACCTGAAACCAGGCAGTGAACTCCAGGAGGCCAGGAGCTCAACAGCCCCGTCGCCCTACTGTGCTCTAGGCAGTCAGCTGTGCACCTGCAATACGCCAATGCACGCCATCACCCGTCTGAAACCCATCTGAAAAGGGCTCCCTCCCTTGCCTTAACAGTGTCAACACATCGGTAGCTATTTGCCCCTTCTGCTGTCTCTCCCACCCTCTCTCCCACAAAGCTCTCTCAGGCCATCTTCTACTTTCTTGGAAACTCAAGGAAATTAGGAATGGGGCTGAACTAGAAGGAACTTAGAAATAGAGACATCAATTTATGATGGTACAAAGGCAGCAAGTACTCAGTAGAACCTGAGTAAGACTTTACAATCACAACCCTATTTAATTTACTTTATGTGCGTGGTGGGGTGCAGTGCGTGTGCCAGGATGAGTAACATGTAGAAGTTCAGAGGACAAATCACATGACTTGGTCCTCTCCATTCAATATGGGGGCCCCAAGGACTGAATCCATGTTGCCTGGCTTGCCAACAAGCTTGCTAAGCTATCTTGCCTACCTTGATCACAATTTGGGGTTTTGTTCTCTGTCTGACTGGGGATACACAGCATCATTCTGTCTTGATGCCAGACAGTGGCACGGAGCTTTGGATCCCAGTCAGCCACACGAACCCAAGAGAAACCAGCAGAAACTCTAGTGCACTGTGCTGCTGAGCTCTGAATCTTGGGAGGTTAAGTAGCTTAAATGCATCATCCATTTATGACATTTTTCAACTTCAATGGGCTTATGGGGCTAGATCCCCCACCTGTAGTTTCCTGTTGGCTTTGGTTTGAGACCTTGTTGGGAAGTCTCAATTTAAAGTGAAATTGAGAGGTCATGTCATTTGCCAAAGATCATACAGAAAATCTATACAGCCTTAAGGCCAGCACTCTCTACTGCAACAGCACTTCTCAGAAGACTTGCTTTTCAAGTTTCCTGTCTAAACCGGTACTTTTTAAAGTGTTTCTCTGTTTTGCTTTATTTTTGTTGTTTTCCGAGACAGAGTTTCTCCACATTGTCTGTTCTGGAATTTGCTTTGTAGACCAGGCTAGCCTCAAACTCAGAACTCTGCCTCCCTCTATCTGTCTCTCAAGCTCTGGGGTGAGGTATGACTCCGGGCTTAAATCAAGACTTTTTCAAAATAAAATTTAAAATGCACAAAATGAATTACTAGAAAATGAAAGGAAAAATGATGCCAGCTCTTATTTTAGAGTATTAGAGTCAATATTTGTAAAGCCCCTTGTCAACTGCTATACATGTTTTCAACATTTTTTTCTCAGTTTTTGGCAACAGAAAGTCTGCAAGCAGATGCTAGTGTCTAGCCACACTGTGAGCAGTGGCACCTACAAGACATGGCCACCCACAATTAGGATGCATAGACCTGGGGTTGTTAATAATGGCATGCTAAAACACACCAGCATCTTAGTTGTCTTAGACCCCAACCGCCAGTAACTCCTTTTGGGAACAAAACAGGTTTCTCCCATTTCACCCACACCCTTTTCTTTTTTAAAATATATATATTATTAATTTATTCATATTACATCTCAATTGTTATCCCATCCCTTGTATCCTCCCATTCCTCCTTCCTTCCCGCTTTCCCCCTATTCCCCTCCCCTATGACTGTGACTGAGGGGGACCTCCTCCCCCTGTATATGCTCATAGGGTATCAAGTCTCTTCTTGGTAACCTGCTGTCCTTCCTCTGAGTGCTGCCAGGCCTCCCCATCCAGGGGATGTGGTCAAATATGGGGCACCAGAGTTCGCCACACCCTTTTCATACAACCTGCCTTCCAAGTTGCCCCAGTGTTCAGGAAATCTCTCCCCCACCAATGCAGACATCAAAGTTTTGCCTTGGTTGTGCCTTCCACAGTTATGGGAGACCCACATCTACCTTCTCCTGAGATCTTTAACAAGATGGGCTCTCATTGAGGAACTGTATGTAGCATGTGAAGTCAGAACTCTGGATCCATTTTCAGAAGAGAATAATGTTTCAAGTGGCCATTACATTATGTAGTTCTGCTACAACTAAGCTATATTGCTTTAAAGAATTTCTGGGCAAGTCTGGAAACATAAACTTAAATATAAAAATTTCAAAATTGACACATGCATTATGAATTGTAAGCAACCAGAATAAAATAATTCGGGGGGGGGGGACGGTTTGTAAGTTACAAATTACATCATTTGCACCAACCAAGGACCACGCATGGACTTGGCGTAGGCTCTCCACACATGGCTCTCCACACATACATAGCGATGGGCAGCTTAGTCTTCATGTGAGTCCCCTAGAAAGGGGAGAGGGGCTGTCTATGACATGGACTCTGTTGCCTGCTTTTCAATCACTTCCCTCTGGCGGGCTGCCTTGCCAGGCTACAGGGGAAGAGGATGCGCTCAGTCCTGATGTGCCTTGACGTGGTAGTGTGTGTTGAGGGGTCTCCCCTCACCTGAGGAGTAGGGGGAAGGGAGCAAGGTGGAAAGGGAGGGAGGGTAGGACTGGGAGGAGAGGCAGGAGAGGGCTATGATCAAGATGTAAATATATAAATAAAAAATTCTTTAAAAAGAAATTACATCAGTGATGTTAGAAAAACTGATCTATAAAGTTCTTTACCACATCACGCATAACTGAACTGTTCATCAAGTTCTGTATAGGGTCACTTATGCTTTTTGTAGACTGGTAACTCTTGAGCACATGCACATAGAAATGCTATTCTGCTCGGAAAATTAAATAGAAATTTTTAGCAAAAAAAAAAAAAATCTCAATCTCAACCCCTACATTTGAAGAGAACACTAGGATTTTTGCTCAGATTCCAAGTGATTCTCAAATCTGTTTCTACATTCAAAGGCAAATGGCAAAATAGATGAACTTTCTGCTTACCAATAGGAATACTTGTTATCAACAAGATAATTATACTGGAAAAAAAAACAGCAATAAAATGAGCTCAGGCTTTCTCTGAAGGGTGCTGGTACATAGTTTGTTGGCAGCAGGTTCAGAGTTAACATAAAAGGTCAGGCAGAAACAAACATGGCGACCATCTAGAATACTGAAAACCAAAATCAGAACACAAAGTGAGCAGTGTTTTGATGACTGTGTGACAGCTGGCATGGGCTGGGGCGGCAGAAGCAAAGTCCTCTGTCTTCCCACTTCCGTGACACAGAGCCCTCATCATGGCCAATTGTGCATGTGTGCATGCGTGTGTATGTTCTTTATAAACAGAGTTATTTGCTGATATCAGGCACTATAATCAACATCGAGGCCAACTTTGAGCAACAAATGTGATGCCGGCAAATATGAAACTTGGCAGTGTAAAATGGTAGCACAGTCATACCGTATTTATTTCTGGTGACTTATTTTCAGGCCACCTAGAACAGCAAGATAAAGCACCTAGGAGTGGGGCTGGAAAGGTAGGTTTCACACTAATGGACAGAGCCTGCAGCACAGCTCCAGAGAAAACAGAATGGTCTCTAAGTGTTAGCGACCCAGGCAGCTCTCCTGACTCAAGCCCTATGTGTCAGCCCTCGCTATTCCCCTCCACCCACCCCCAGCTCCTAACATCTGATTCCACCTCAGGAGAATCCCAGTGGCCCACCAGCCTGCATCACTTTTTACTTTGTACTCAGCTTAGACCAGGAGTTTGGCTAGATGGTACATACTGTTTGGGGTCTATAGACCAGCTGGTCTCGGCTGCCACTGTTGTGACAAAGAAACCAAGTTCCATGAGTACATGTGAACGTGTGCTGGCTGCGTTCCAACAAAGCTTTATTTACTATGGCAGGCCTGGCCTACAGGCAATAGTTTGCCACTCCTGACCTAACAGAAGGGTGTTCTGCGTATCTCAATTCCCAGGCTCGCTACCAGTGTTTATAACACAGCCAGCCAGATGCCTTATCTTATGGTGTCACCACTGGCCTGTCCTTTACTTACCACAGCAGTTTGAAAGCATCATTTGCTCTGCTGCAAAACATGCTCTTGTTTACAGAGCCGCAGACTTCTCTCTTAATAGACTTTGGTTTTTGCAATAGCTATACAGAAAGACTCTGGGTTGTACAGAACCCCCAAAATCCTTTGCAACCTCCCCAGATCTCTCATTACTATGGTGTGGTTCTAACTACTGAGCTAGTGCTGGTGTGTGTTGCCACTGACAAAAGCCCAAGCTTTATTTAGATTTATTTTCTATATGAAGCTTATTTTCTGCTTCAGGATACTGTTGAAGCTTGTTTTTAAGCTCATTGTATTTGGGGGTACTGAAGCTTCTACCTCGCTTCCACCAACCCCTTAACCCTGGGTAAGAGAAAGAATGTAGTGGGGAGAGGGGACGCAGACCCCTTTACTTCTCCCGGCTGTTTAGGGTCAATTGGGTTCTTTTGGGCAGTACTAATATCCATCAACAGAAACCACAGCAAGCAGTCTCTCCTCCGAGCCACTGTGTTGAATTTCTCTCCATCCACTACACTGACTGTCGTCTCTCCAAACTGCCACATGCCACGTGCCACATGCCACACTTTCTCTCTCTGGGCTCTCACCTTTTATCTCCCTCAGAGTCCTAGACCACACCCCTCTCCATGCTGCATGCACCAGCTGGCAAAGACCACGCCCACAAGAGACAATTATCAGCTGTGGACAAACTAAAACCCAAACTAAAAATCCCACACTTGGAATGAAACAAAAACATATTTACATAACATACAGAAGAAACCAAAACTTCCACTACAGGATACTTTCCAAATTATCAATGATATTGGTGGCTCTGTCTTCTTGGCTCCCCTAAGCTGTGAGAGTTTTCCAGACTTTCCTTGATTTGATGGCCTTGATGGTTTTGAGGTCTACTGATCAGCTATATTATGGTCTGATAATCCAGGCAACTGACGTATCCATTGCATTCATGCCCAAGCTGCTGTTTGTCTTTCTCCATTTTCCACCTACTTCTAACCCTTGGCTCTAATTCCAGGGAACCCATGGCCCAGCCTATCTGCCTTTCTACTGGGGTTTTTCTGCTGTGTTTCTTACTACGAGATCCTGGAAATACTAAGGGGGAGTTCTTTCATAAACTTGCTAGGTTAATATGGCCTCTGGGCATTTCTCTCATCTGCTCTCAAAAGTGAAACCAAATGGGCAGTGAAGAGAGAGGCCACAGAGGGGAAGGAGGCAACACACAGGGCAGGAGGTGCAGAAGGAAAGTCTTCATCATGTAGTGGACCCAGCAGGACCAGGGACAGGTAGCAGTGCCAGGGCTGGGAGCACTTGCTGAGGTTGTGCACACCTAGCACCCCCTTCAGTACATGACACTTTCTTTACTTTCTTTCTACCTTTTTAAAAAGTAATTTCTTGGTATACTTCTGTGGAGTCAAAGAACTTTGGTTTTAAGTCAAGGGACGTCACATGGGAGACACCAAGAAAGCAGCTCAGAGAGAAGAGCCAATGGCATTACAGCTTGCAAGGCGACACCTGTTCTAGGACTGCATTCATCTGCACTTGTCCATCCTAACCATACAGAACAGCGAGGGATGACAACGGGTTCCTGGGGTGTATTTAAAGGCTTCTGGATAGGAGTGAGTAGGGAGCCTCACGTGGGTGTAGGCCCTGTTCTCCACCTGCCAGCCAAAGTGCAGTTTTCCCAGCCTGAACTGCCACTATGAGTTCACACAGCAGACACCTCGAAAATATATTCCAGGGACACTTTTCTTTTAATTGAGATTCACTTGATGAAGAAAGTTTGGGTCTGTTTTTGACGTTAACATTCAGACTTAGCTTCCAAGTTTTCTAATTTGTGGGAATGCTAAGAGCCACACTCTTAACTAGGAAGTGCTCCTCTCAGGGACTCTGTGTAAGTGCAGACACTTTAAAAAACACGATCCACCTTCCCTTACTTCTTCCTCCCCCCCTTTACTCCCTCCCTCTTGTGTTCCTCTCTTTCTGCATGTTCACACATATGAACCCATGTACAGTAGTGACCACCGTGCATCGTTTCACATTAAACTGTTTCAGCTGTGCAAGATCGACCACAGTCCAAAAATATTAAATGGAAATTTTCACAAAGAGACGAGTGAAAGCATTCCGATTGTGTGCAGTTATGGGAGTACTACAAAATCCTGCAGTATCCTGATCTGACCCGCCTCCTCCGGCTCAGTATGTGAAGCATCCCTTTGCCCAGTGTGTTCATGCAGCGCTCGGACTGACCTGTCCGCCATCATCTCTGTTAAGGCCAACTACAGCAGTAGCGTAATGGTTTTGGTTCCAGTTAACACTATTTTTAATGTTGAACATTGTTGTTGTCTTGGATATGACAAACAGAAGCTGCAAAGAACTTCCCAGGAGTGAAAAGGAAACCATTAACTTTAACTTAATCAAAGAAAAGAGAGTACACTGAGAACAAATTTTACTGCCTTGAACTTGTCGAGACAAAAAGAGACTGTAACTGAGCTAGCGCCTCATCTGTGTCCGTGCTCACTGTTCGGCCACAGGGTTCATTGCTATGTGCTCTCTCAAACATTGCAGATCTCGGAACGGGGCAGCTGCTGTGGATAGACAGGCTTTCTTGATTGTTTTCTACTTTGTCACTTTGCTAGCTGTATCAATATAATTTTTTCTAATCAGAGTATGTATGAACGTATCCGGTCTTATGCTCCCATAGCGATTTTGATTGAGTATTTAGAAATATTCTGGCAAAATAGGAGAAGGAAAGAAAGAATAGTAAGGGAAAGAGGTAGACAGAGAATAAGTAGGAAGAAGAAGAAAAGAAAACCAGCAATGTATGTTTTCTATGTACACTTCCTTGTAAGGCAACTGAGGTTACAGATGACAAAACATTAAAACATATAGAATATATGATGGCTGGAAATTTTAAACCAGGAAGAGAGTTAGTAGGAAGAATTCTGGACAAACACAGTCAAAGAGTTAAACAGGGTGCCGTACGGACAGGGGCGAAAGGCTCTGGACACAAGGTGAGACAAAGCCTGCATCAACTCTCTGAAAGCATGCTTCCTCCAGCCTCCCCGCTGCACACCAGTGGGCCCAGTCTGTCCCAACACTGCTTAAGAGCACACCACAACTGGTAACACTCTGTTACTGGCATGCTTTTTGGCTCATGTACACATGATTGCATGCATGAGTGCATGTGCGTGTGCACGCATGCACTTATCCTATTCCCATAGGCCAATTTGGAAAAGCACTACTCTGTGGATTTGGGGTTTCAAAGTCAATCATTGAAGCTGCCTTCCAGAAAAACCTCACGTACAGGAGGGGGTTAATAAGGCCGATAGGTGCAGACCTTGGCAAAGCTGGTCTGAGAAACATGCTCTCGGGCATGTAGTGATTCTCCTTCATGTGTTTTCCTACATGATTAGTCAGGTCACTATCATAGAACATGCTTCCTAGTCTTTTTATGGTTTTTGTTTCTGTTTTGAGATAGGATCTCACTATATGGCCCAGGCTAGCCTCAAACTCTCCATCCTCCTGCCTCAACCTTCTAGGCGCTAGGAACGCAGGCATGTGCCTCCGTGTCCAGAACAAGGCTACTACTGGAGGACATATGCCAGCCTCTCGCCTCCATTCTCACTTGACTCACTACTGTGAATAATGTGGAAACATTAACTTGGCACCATTGTACAGCTTTAAAACTCAGCAAGGCAGAAACAAAATGTCTTCCTGTAGCCTTGGGTTTCCAATGCCATGCGGTTCTGCTCCCTGTGACCTCATTCTACAACTCTGCTTTCTTCCTGCTATTGTAGATGCCACACGGATGGCATTGGAAGTAGCCCAGCCCCCAGCAATGGAGAAAATCATCATTAGCCATAGCGAGGCATGTAAAGGTCACTGGTGAGCATGCCCAATATAAAGTCCTGTGGAATGTGTGCGGCTCCATTCTGTTGCTTAATAGCCAACTTTGATCCCCCCACACAGTGAGAACTTAAAACACACTCAAGACTATGCATGTACCCAGTGCTTAAAAATATTTCCATTTCACACCTCACAGCAGAAACCAAGTGTGTGAATAAAAGGGAGCCTACTATATTTTAAGAGGTCTAGCATGTGTCTCAACAAGTTTTAAAACCTCCATAAAGGCTGAACACTCAGTCCCTCGGGGTAGAAGGGCTCCAGTCAGAGTCTGGATTTAAGAGAGCAGGGTGCTCCTGGCATTAAGGTATTTCCACAACTTGAATAATATTAGGTGCCCAAGTATTGTAGCTGTTAGAATATAGGCCTACTTGGTGGAAAGCATTAAGAAATTGCAGGAACACAGCTATTTCCATCCAGTGATGATTGTGTAAACAGAGTGTACCAAGAAGAAAAAGGAAAAAAAGAAGAAGAAGCCTTATTTACAAAAAAAGCAAGCACAGTCCATAAATCCTACAGATTGGAAGGGATCCAGGCTAAGAATTTCTCCAGATGTCAGTCTGTAAACAGGGCTTCATAAAATGAATTCCCCCAATTAATTGTTGGCAAAATCATCTTTACACTGTATCGGTAGGTTATGGTGCCCTGCTGGATGGAGGAGCATGGTTGGCTGACTGTATAGATTGTTAATCAATTCTGATACAATGAAACCCAGGGGGGAAGCCTGGGTCAGCACAACACTGACACAGCGAAAAGGTACCAAAAACTCATGGCTTCAGGACTTGGAGGTCTGCTGCCCCGAGGAAACCAGAGCCCTCACATTTGTGTGCGCTACATCTGTTTTCCTAACACATTAAGTTCTTAACCTGAGGCACTTGGAGAGGCACACACCCAGTAAGAATATAAACATGGAAACTTTAAGAAAGCTACTCACTATTTTGTTAACATCTCCCCTCGCGATGTTTTCACACATGTTAGCCAAGGCATCCAGATGCACTAATGCCCATCACTGTGAAAAGCTAGAAGGGGGTGGAGGCTAACAGCCACTTCCTTTGTCAGCTGATCAGTGTCTGGAGTACTCTGCTGTGGCATGCAAAGATGCGCTGTCTTTTAACTGCGTCTTTCTATACTGATAAGTGAAGTATTTTTCTTGTTCCAAATGAAAGCAGTTGTGATATCCATTATATTTTCAAATCTGAAGGAAATTCGGTGTACAACTGGAAAAAAGGGCATAACCATGAGACATTTCCATTTCAAATACTTTCCTACCTCACTTTTCAGAGACCAGCGCTCTCTCACGGTACACATGCACAAGGGAAACGTTTTAGCTGCAGTTGTGACAGAAAGGAAGCCAGTGGTTCTGCAATAGTAATTGCTGAAAACTGGAAGTGTGGAAACACAAGCCTGCCACGCCGGGACACTACGAGGTAAGAGAGCTAGCCTAGCGCTCTGCATGGCTTCCTCTTGTAGGATGCGATCCTAGTTTCTTTCCACAGCCAATTAAAAGCCATAATCTTTATCCAATTGAATTTTTAAAAATAATGGCAGCATCTCGGAGGTGGGTACGAAGTTAAGAGTTCAGATGGGCCCCTGGCTTACCATCCGCTTGAGGGAAGAGACAGAGAGCACTGTGGGGAGGGAGCATTTGCATCACCATCTCCCCCAACACGAGGAAGCAGAATACACAGCCAGGACTCGCTCCAGGGCGGCTGCGTTACCAACTGATCTGAATGCACATTAAACAATGGAGTGGTTTGTAGAACAAGGGAGTAGACACAGGGTGGACAGCTAGACCACCAGTTATAACAAGAAACATTCTAAAAGGAGGCGTGATGTCTAGTGTGGCTATGCTGTGAACCCAGCCAGGCCTTGCCTTCTTATATGTACTTATGAGGGTACACGTGCATGTATGTATGCACACATGCATATGTATGAATTAATATACATGTATGTTGTGTGTATGCCTGCACACATGAACATACATGGATATATATCATGTGTATATATGTGTGCATGTGTGTATATGTATGTGTGTGTGCTTTGATTCAAGGTTTTAACATGTATCTTGGGCTAGCCTTGAACTCTTGATCTTCCAGCCTCATCTTCCCAAGTGCTAGGATAACAGGTGTGAACCCATTACGCATAGGTTTTTTTCATGCAGAAACTACAGCATTTCCTTTCTGAGAGATGAGGGTTAAATGAAGGCTTGTAATGGATTTGTCATAGTGCTCAGTACAGCCTAAGCTCACCAATAAATGTCAGCCATTATGTTCAGCATTATCCCCAGCTGATGTCAGTCATTTCCGCTCTAGCCAGCTGCACGTTAGGCAGCCATGAGGCCAGCATGGATTATATGGGACTTTCTAAGATCCACACAGGCAAAAGTTGGTACGTAGACCAGTGGTGGGATGCTTACAGCAGGATCTGGTGGCCGATGGAAAAATTATCAACAAAGTATTAAAAATAAATCACATTCCTTTTAAGAGGAAATTACTAATATTCTACTGTCAAACAACCACTCTTTCTGAGATCAGAGCAGGAATTTTAAAAGGTTGATGATGATGATGATGATGGTGGTGGTGGTGGTGGTGGTGGTGGAGGTGATGGTGGTGGCGGTGGTGTGGTAGTGTATAATTGCCACTTGTCACTTTCTATTTACCATCAGTGCTCTTACTACTGGGAAACACAGCCCATAAGATGCTACGAAATAAATGGAGGAAGCATTAAGATGAAAGAGTGAACCAGTGCTAAGTGTGCTTTCTCATGGGAAACTGCCCTGGCCAGCACATGAACCTGGAAAGAGGAAGTCTGCTGACCCCAGTGTTACTAAACACAGGAGGCAGCCAGGGAACGGAGAAGCAGAGTAATGCGTTTAAATGTATGCCTCGAAGGAAGCAAACACCAATTATTTTTATATGACTTTAATTCTCCCAGTGAATACTTTATGGGTGTTGGCAAGTCCTTCTGGAAAAGGAAGGGATTATTAATGAAGGAGTTGGTGGCAGCCACTTACCAGTGCTCTGAAAAATAATGCTTGACAAAGAGTCATTTAGTTTGCACTCCACCTCGACAACATTGAGAAACTTCAAGAATCTTTTTTTTAAACAGTAAAAAAAAAAAAAAATAGTATGTCCACATATATGACCCCTTTCACGTGTGTTTTATAGCCTACATGATCAACAAATAAACTTCCCACAGGAAAGTAAATACACAGAGCAAAGGAGTTGAATTTTTCTCTTATGCAAAGAGCGGGTGCTTAATGAGTTTTCAAATGAAAACTATTTTAAAACAGTGCTGTGACCCTTTGATACAGTTCCTCATGTTGTGGTGACCCCCAACCATAAAATTATTTTAGTTGCTACTTTATAACTGCAATTTTGATCCTGTTAATAATCATAATGTAAATATATAATATGTAGGATATCGGATATATGAACTCTGTGAAGGGATCTCAACCCACAGGTTAAAAGAAACTGATTTGATTTGCATGAGCGCGCGCGCGTGCACGCATGCACACACACACACACACACACACACACACACACACACACACAAATGTACACATCTCAGTGAACTTTTATATATTTTATATTTTTAGAACATCCATTCTGCAACTATAGGGCTCCACACTGGCTCTCTCTCTCCCCGCTCCTCCCCCCCCCCCCCCCCCGCCTCTGTCCTCTCTATTTCTCCCTATTTCTCTCCCTCTCTCTCTCTCTCTCTCTCTCTCCCTCTCTCTCTCTCTCTCCCTTTTTCTGTCTCTTCTTTTGGCTTTGGTTTTCTGTGACAAGCTTTCACTATGTAGCCCTGGATGGTCTGGAACTCACTATGTAAACCAAGATGGCCTCAGATTCACGGCGATCTGCCTGCCTCTGCCTCCCAAGTTCTGGGATTAAAGTGTGTCCCACCACAGCCACTTTCACACTGGATTTTAGACTTTCACTATCAAATACATTTTTATGTATTTATCTACCACAAAATACTGAAAAAATTACAACACTTAAAAACTGTAGGAACAATTACTTTCCTAAATTCTTTCACCACTCAAGTGTCCATTCTCTGAAGTCCGTCCTTTCCCATCTGGCCCATCACTGTTCTCGTTTCTACATGTTATACTGTACTCACGTGTACATTCATTTTTAATCTACATATCTATATTGGGCTAGGATTCATGAAGCCTTTCTTGAGACTGGGTGACCTTATTCAATACTACAATCTCTAAGACCATCTATTTTCTTGTGAAATTTGGGGATTTAGTCCTTTTTATCTGATGTGGCAGACTGTCCTGCATCCATCCGTTGATGGGCACCTAGGCTGGTTCCATCTCCTTGCTATGGGAAATGAAGCAACAGTGAACACACGGAGGTACAAATGTCTCTGTGGAGGCTACGGAGTTCTTCGGGTATATGCTCAGGAGTGAAATAGCTTGGGCATATGGTGGCTGCGTTTTTTATTTTTAATTTTTTGAGGAATCTCCATAATTCACACGGAACCACAAAAGACCATGAAGAGCTAAAGCACTCGTAAGAAGTAAGAATGCTGCTAGAGGTTATTACAAGACCCAACCTCAAATTCTACTGCATAGCTATAGTGACCAAGAGAGCCTGGTACTCACATAAATACAGACAGGTGGACCAATACAATAGAACAGACATGGAGATGCAACAACAAAGTTACATCTTAATTTTTGACAAAGGAAGTAAAACTACGCATTGGGAAACGATTGCCTGCTCTGCAAGCAGTGCTGGGAAAGCCGGGTACCTGCCTGCCAAAGAGTGAAATTGGGTTCATAACTTTAATTTTGTACAAAAATCAATTCAAGATAGTTCAAAGACCTTACATTAAAACCTGAAGTGCTTAAGCTGCTAGAGGAAAACATAGGCAATATTTCTTAAGATATTGGGATAGGGCAGAACTTCCCGAACAGAAACCAACTTCACAGGAAACAGTCCCAAGAATCAACAGATGGGGCCACATGAAATACAAGGTCTCTGTGCAGTGAGGGAAACTAAGAGCAGGGTCCACAGCTCACGGAATGGGAGAGAAATCATTATCAACAATACTTCAGACAGGGGGTTAATATCCAGAATTTACAAAGAACTACAGAAAGTAAATACCAAGGAAATAATAATGCTTATAAAAAACAGACCAATGAAATTAATAAAGACAGTTAAAAAAAATAAATGGCTAACAACTATTTTAAAAAGTGTTCAATATCCCGACCCACCAGGGAAATGTAATTAAAACTACATTTAGGACATCACCACACCCCAGTCAGAATGGTTGTCATCAAGAAATCTGAGAACAAATGTTGGACAGTGTATGGAGGAAGAGGAACCCTTATTCTGTGCTGCTGGGGGGACAAGTTAATATAGCCATTATGGAAATCAGTCTGGAGAGTCCTCAAAAAACAATATGTTCTTATTGACTCAAAAAAGAATGCATGAAAACTTGAGTCAATAGAGCCTTAAGACATGTCCTCGGTGAAGAACGTTCCCCTGTGGATTTCCCGGCTGTGAGCACAGCACAGGGCAGTGGTTTGCAGGCCATAAATCCAAAGATGATAGCTGGCTCTGTATTCTGCCTTATTTTCTCCAAATCTAACTTACTCACTCCTTCAGATTCTTACAGTGTATAAAGCATAGTCTCTCTCTAGCAGCTCGCTCTCAAAAGTCTCCACCTTCTTCAGCAATGAGACCTCTGGAGTTAGTCTGTCAAAATTTTAACCACAGCTCTTTCATTATTGGCCTGTTTTAAATAAGGAATTAGTTGCTTAATCTTTCTATGCCTCAGTTCCCTTGTTTGTAAGAGGCAGGTGATGACTGTAGCCAATTCATGAAAAAGCTGTAAAGATTAAATGAGTTAGTTACGGAGTAATTAACTCTGGACTGTCTGGTTTAGAGTGATGAACACCACTACCATCTTTGTAATAGAGCGCCAGCTCTTCCTCATCAAAGCCTGAGCTTCTCACGTGTGATGAGGTGGGGAGCAGAACAAAGGGAAGCTAATACATTTAAGAAAGTAGAAAATACAAACTATGGGTATCTGACCTCGGCAATGTGACTTGTTCAACTAGCTATTCACAGGAAAGTCTCACTTGGTTGTCTGACTTGAGGCGGGGTGGGGGGGGGGTGGGGGGGAATGACAGTACCAAGTAGGAAACAAGAGCTTGATACAAATGGGGACGCTGCCTCTAACGGCATTTCAGACTCACCCACCCCAAACCTTACCCTTGACTTGCTCTCCCCAATCTCATCTGAGCTCCATCTTTCCAGTGGTTTGAACCAAAACTCTTGAAGTCATCCGAGGCTACCCTCTGGTTATATCATTAAATCTGCTGTTTCCACACTTGAAATATATTCAAAATCTGGCCTTCTCGCCCCTTACACTCCATGTGACAGAATCACCATAATCTCTGATCTAAATAAACATCTACCTAATGGGTTTTATGAGGAACTCTCAAACCATACTCTCTGCCCACTACGAGCTGTTCTCCAAACCGCAGCCATGGGTCCCTTTACAATAGTGATGGTGTTATTCCTCCGGTTCGAATAGCCTGCCGATTTCACCCAGAGGCTGTGTGCAACCTGAGCCCTCTTGGCACTGCTCTAACCACACAGTCTCACTGGCTTGCGCCAGGTACATTTTCCACCCTGTGGATAGAGGGACTGCCATTCTCTTTACCCAGAATTCTTATCTCTCTGGCCACTGCACAAACAAATCCCTAAACTTCAAAAAATCTCTGTTTGAAAGATATCATCGAAACTAGCCTTCTCTTACCACCCAGCTTCAGATTGTAACTGGGTAAAGCCCATTTCCTGGCACACACTCTCTTTTCTGTAGCACTGGCCATTTTTGCCTTCTACCACACTGTGTGCGTTACCGCTCACTGCCATGTTCAGTATCGTCTGCCCCCGTAAGGAGGGCAGGTGTGTAATGGCAGAGATCTTTGTCTGTTTTGCTTGCTGCTATATCCCAAGTCTGAGAACAGTGTGTGGCGTGAGATTATCACTTACTGACTGGCAGGAAGAGTAAACGGATTAGGACTGAGCGGTGAGGAGGGATCAGTGGAAACCAAGATCAATTTCATTTTTCATATGAATAATATTACCTTCCATTTCCACCAGGCTGTCAGAAAAGACAGCAAAACCTGGTATAGCATCTCCCGCTTCTCCCCCAAGCCCATCTGGATGCTATGTGAGGATTAAAAAAAAAAATGTTCTCAAAAGTTCTGTACTTTCGGAGATGTAAATCTTTCAGAACAAAACTTATTGGATGACGACTCACGGAGAATTTGTGGGGTGAGTAGGTGCGACTACCAGAAAAGTCAGCCCTCGGCAGGAACAAAGCCTTAGCAGTGATTTTTGTAGGAGCTGATACTAAAAGAAGTAACTTCCAGAACATTTGGAAGTCCAGTTCAGGAGAGTGATTTGTGGATGAACGCATTCCAAAAGAAGGCACAAAGACATCCGCCTGCTGGAAAATTTCTTAAACCAAATGAAAAAGAATCCATCTTCCTTCTGGTGGGGCATCAGGCTACAGCCTGGGACAGATTACTTTTCCCAGGCTCCTTCAAATCTAAGCATGCTTTAAAACTCGAGCCCAGTGAAAGATTACATAAACAACCGGACAGTGTTTTTTACACTCAAGTAACATAAACACTTTGGATTCCTCCCTAGCTCTGTACAAGCCCTGACTCTCTGACTCCAGAGAAGGTGAAATACCTTCAACGTTTAAACATTACCTTGAATTATTCACATCTAACTCCATTTTTATCTTAGACTTCTTGGCAATAACACGACGGGGTTTGTCCAAACTGCGGTGCTATGACTCCCTTCCAACAATAAAACAACTTGGACTGGGCCAGCTCTGTTTCCTTTGAAGATGAAAATGGCAGTCGTCCGAACAGGCTGTCTTCTTACCTCGTATGCTCCCCCAGGCTGCGCCATCTCAACCTGCGCTTCCCAAACATGGAGCTGGGTCACGGGGCTACCTGCCTGCAGGGTCAGAATGCACTCACCAAAATAGAGATGGTTGGAAATCGCTGGTGAAGCAAGGGACTCTAAGGAGAGGACAGCTTTCTGGTTGGGCGGGGTACTACAGGAAGTAAGAGGTCCTTGGAGAACAGGGTGTGTGGGCGTGTCGCGGGGAGGGATAGGGAAAGAACGGGAGTGGGAGAGTGTGAAGCAAACAGCATCACCAGCCCCGAGCTCACCCCACACTCAGCGGGTTGGGAAACGACGCTGGCCAAGAGAGGAGAGAAAATCCTGTGCCTACAGTGGCATCTCGTTTACACCACATCCCATAGTTTGTACAGTTCCACCTGGTCCCGATCCTCACAACTTTGAGAGTAGAGAAGGTACAAAAGTACCCTTACACTCCCAGAAAAATCACACTCCTAACCCTGGAGCTATCCATAAGGAATGCACAGGTTAAAGCCACATGGGGTCCCAGCACCAAAGAGGACATGGGAGCTCCCATGCCAAATCAAGAAGTCTCACCAGACACATTAATGACACTTAAGAGTAAGCCCCATACCCAGCAGAAAATGGCCAACACAAAATGAATTCAATAGTTTATCTGTAGACAGTTTGTCTCATATGGCTTTGCTTGGGGTTTGTTTTGGGTTTTTTGTTTGTTTGTTTGTTTGTTCTTTGTTTTTGTTTTTAGGGGTCTGGTCTTTTACTTGTATATTATGGTTTTGTGTTTTTTATGGGTTTTTCTTTTTGTGTGTGTAAGCTGTTTCT
This sequence comes from Acomys minous, assembly GCF_964271855.1. NCBI lineage: Eukaryota > Metazoa > Chordata > Mammalia > Rodentia > Muridae > Acomys > Acomys minous. The sequence continues at coordinate 85,460,077 of NC_140494.1, read as the reverse complement.
TGTGTGTGTGTGTGTGTTTGTGTGTGTGTGCACGTGTTTTAATTTTGCTTGTTTTAAATTATGGTTTGCGTCAGCTTTTCATATCTCATCATCAAACATACGACATTTTCATTATATATTCGTCAGGTGGCCAACATCTAGGCTGTTTCTACTTCTTAGCTATTAAGGTATTCTACAGTACACTGCATGCCCAGGAACTGTATAGCTGGATCTTACGGAATATCCGTTTCTATCTATTGAGGACTGACATACTGACTTCCACAAGGGCTGCATTAGGCTACACCCCCTCAACAGTGAATCAGCACCCCCCTTCCCTACACCCCCTCAACAGTGAATCAGCATCCCCCTTCCCTACACCCCCTCAACAGTGAATCAGCACCCCCCTTCCCTACACCCCCTCAACAGTGAATCAGCATCCCCCCTTCCCTACACCCCCTCAACAGTGAATCAGCACCCCCCTTCCCTACACCCCCTCAACAGTGAATCAGCATCCCCCCTTCCCTACACCCCCTCAACAGTGAATCAGCACCCCCCTTCCCTACACCCCCTCAACAGTGAATCAGCATCCCCCCTTCCCTACACCCCCTCAACAGTGAATCAGCACCCCCCTTCCCTATACCCCCTCAACAGTGAATCAGCATCCCCCCTTCCCTACACCCCCTCAACAGTGAATCAGCACCCCCCTTCCCTACACCCCCTCAACAGTGAATCAGCACCCCCCTTCCCTACACCCACGCCAGCACTTCTCATTATTTGGTTTCTTGATCTTAGCCGTGTTGACTGTGGAAAGATGAAATCTCAAAGTACTTTTACTTTGCGTTTTCCTAATAACCAAGGACACGGAAGAGATGCGCAGGGATAGAAAGATGGAACAGAGATGGAGAGAACGGCCAACCAATGACTGGCCCTACTTGAGACCAACCCCATGGGAGAGAGCCAACTCTGCTATCTTTGCAGACAGGAACCTAGCATATCTGTCATCTGAGAGGCTTCATCCAGCAGATAATGGAAACAGAGGAAGAGACCCCCACCGCCAGACAGGAGGTGGAATTCGAGGAATATTGTGGAAAAGTTAGGGGAAGAACAGAGGGAGCTGGAGGGGTCAAGGACACCACAAGAAGACCTACATAGCCAACTTACCTGGGCCCGTGGTGGCTCATAGAGATTGAACCAGCAACCAGAGAACACGCATGGACTGGTCTTAGGCCCCCTACACATATGAAGCTGATGGACAGCTTGGTCCTCAAGTGGGTCCCCTAACAACTGGAGCAAGGGGGTGCTGTCTCTGACATGGACACTGTTGCCTCTCTCTGGATCCCATTTCCCTAGCAGGGCTCTCTTGTCTTGCTTCAGTGAAAGAGGAGGCACTTAGTCCTAAAGCTACTTGATGGGCCAGGGTGGGCTGGTTCCCAGGGGTGGGTGGAAAGGAGTATGGGGGAGTGGGTGGGAAAGTGGGACTGGGAGGAGAAAAGGGAGCAGAGTTGCAATTAGGATGTAAAATAAACAACAAAATAAATTAATGAAGAAAAATAATAATTCTTGGGCATTTGTATTTCTTCCTTTTTTTTTTTTTTTTTTTTTTTTTTTTGGTTGGCTGTTTGTTGTTTTTGTTTTTCAAGATAGGATTTCTCTGTGTAGTCTTGGCTGGTCTGGACTCACTCTGTAGACCAGGCTGGCCTTGAACTCACAGAGATCTGGGATTACAGGCATATGCCACCGTGCCCGGCTGTGTTTCTTCTTGTAAGAACTCTATGCTTAGATCCATGACCCATTTTAAAAATTGGTTGTTTGTTTTTGTACTTTTCAGCCTTGCTAGTACTTATATACTCTAGCTAAGGGGACTGTGTCAGATGAACAGCTGGTCAACATCTGTCCTCATTCTAGAGGATGCCACTTTACGTCATCAGTGGTGCCCTTTGTTGCACAGAAGGATTTAGGTTCATGGGGTCACATGTGCTGATAGTTGGTTTTAACTCGTGCACTATCTGAGTCGTAGTCAGAAGGTCTTTTCCTGTGCCAATGAGCTCAAGCATCTTCCCTACTTTCCCCACTCACAGGTTCAGGGCATCAGGTGTCACACTGATGGCCTTGATGTAGTGGTGGAGTTCATGCAGCATCAGAGATAAGGAGCTAATTTCATTCCTCTATACGCAGTGACCCAGTCGCCAGTGGTTGAAGATGCTGCCTTTTCTCCAGGGTGTATTTTTAGCTTCTCAGATGGCCACAGGAGCATGGATTTATATCTGGGCCCTAAAGGCTTCTGCATTAATTAATGTGCCTGTTTTTATTCCGGCACTATGCTCTTTCTATTGTTGTGGCTCTGCAGTATAACCTGAACTCTGGGATAGCGATACCTCCATCAGTGTTCTTATTATTCAGGATTGTTTTGGCTATCCTAGACACTTTGTATTCACATATGAAATGTAATACTATTTTTTTCAATATCTGTGAAGACCTGCATTAGAATTCTGATGGAAATTGCATTGAATCTGTAGAAAATTTTTAGCAGGATGCCCGTTCTCACAATAGCAACCCTACCAATCCATGAGCCTTTGTGGAAAGTCTTAATTTTCCATTGCTTTCAATTGGTTTCAGTTTCTTGATGAACGTTTTCACTGTATGTGTCTTTCACATCCTTAGTTAGGTTTATTCCAAGGTATTATGTTTGTTTTGTTTGGTAGGCTACTGTAACTGGGGAACATGCCAGCTAGTTTGCTTATTTTGTTTTGTTTTTGCTTGTTGACTCGCTACCAACTCGGGTCATCTGAGAAGAGATTAGATACTTCTTTTTTTTTTTTTCCTATAAATTTTTCTCTTAACAACTGCCTTAATTATATCCCATAGGTTTTGGTATGTTATGTTTTCATTTTATTTCAATTATTTTTTTATTTCTTCAGTGATTCACTCATCATTTAATAGTGTATTATTCAATCGCCATGACTGTGTATATTTTCTGTGGTTTCTATCACTATTGATCCATTGTGGTCAGATAAGATTCAAGGAATTATTTCAACTTTCCTATATTTGTTGGGAGAAATTTTATATCCCAAAATAAGGTCTATTTTGGTGAAGGTTGCATGGGCTGCTGAGAAGAATATGTACTCTCTAGTGGTAGAATGGAATGTTCTGTAACTATTGTTAGGTCTGTTTGATCTCTGATGTCATTGAGTTATTTTGTTTCTCTGTTCCTTTTTTGTCTGGATAACCTGTCCATTGGTAGAAGTACGGCATTGATGTGGTCTACTATTAATGTTTTGAGGTTAACCTGTTGCTTTGCATATAGTAGTATTTCCTTTATGAAATTGGGTGCACCTAAGTTTGAGGCATATATGTCAAGAATTTGATGTCATCTTGATGGGTTGGTTCTTGGATCAATATGAAGTGACCTTCTTTATCTTTTCTGATTACTTTGGGTTTATAGTAGTCTATTCTGTCAGACATTAGAAGAGAAACTCCTGTTTGTTTCCTAGTTTTATTTCCTTGGAGTACCTATGCCCATCCTGTCTGTTTAAAGTGGTTTCTATCTTCAGTGGTTTAGCCTCAGCAGCAGTGAAAACCCTGAGACTAATGAGGTCATGAAGCTTATCACTGTGAGGCAGGGTCAGAGAGTCTTGGAAAGGCTATGATGAGAAAGTGCAGTATAGCCACAATGCAGACTGCAGCATTTTGGAGATGTCAGCACCATGAGATGACCACCAGGAACAGCTGTGGGTGTGGAACAGAGCTGGTATGAGCCTAAAACACAAGCTGTCTGGCTACACATAGCAGGGGTGTAGAAATGGAGCCCTTTGGAGCCCAGAGGGTTTTGAGTGAGTCCCAGATGTGAAACACTGAGATTTCTACCCTGTTAGTTAGACTTTTTGTTTTGATTTTATTTGATTGTGAATATGTCCTGATTCTTCCCTCTTGGGAGTAAGAAAGTATTTAACTTGTAATTTTTTATTTTATAAAAGCCCACAGTTGTGAGACATTGGAATTTTACAGAGATTTTGAAATTTTTGAGACTTTGGTTATTTTAGAGATACTTCAGATATTTTAGAGAAACTCTGCACCTGAAAGAGACTGTGGGTGCTTTGAAGAGAATAGACTTTTAAGCTGTTTGAATCTGTAAAACTATGGAACTTCTAGAAGTTCAGGTGTTATATTGTGATACTGACACATGAGAGGAGCCTAGGGATGAACAAGAAAGGAAAGGTTATGGTTTAACAGTAATGTGTTTATGCCCAGTTAACAAGGGGTCAATTGTGCTGACTAGTGTTATATCAACTTGCACAACTCAGAGTCTTTTTGAAAGAGGAAACCTCACTTGAGGAAATGCCTTCAAAAGATTGGCAAGTCTGTGGGGAAACATTTTCTTGATTAATGACTGATGTGGGAGGATTCAGCCTACTGGAGATGTTACCACCCCAGGCAGGTGGTCCTGGGTGGTATAAGAAGACAGACTAAATAAGCCATGAAAAGCAACCCAGTAAGCAGCGTTCTCACCTCCAGGTTCACATGCTGGCTTTCTCCAGTGACAGGCTGTTATCTGAAAGTGTTTGGTGTTTTTTTCACATCAATAGAAATTCTAGCTAAGACAGGATCCATCTCGTGTTCCCGGGAGGTTGTACAACATTTTATATTTACACAGAGATCTATTTTCCAAAGGTGGCATAAGCTGAGCTATGAAGCTCATAAAATGCAGAATTTACAGACTATAAATTCACACAGGAAAAACTCAAGGGCTAAATCATGCATAATATGAATGCAAATATTCAAATAAATAAAATTTAATTTAATTAGTGAATTCTACAGAAGAGTATCTCAAAAGGGAGTATTGGAGGCTGGAGAGGTCTGTCTGCATTTAAGAGCATGTACTGCTCTTGAGGAGGACCCGAATTCAGTGTCCAGCATCCAGGATGAGTGGCTGACAACCAACTATAACTCCAGCTCCAGGAGCACCAGTGCCCTCTTCTGGCCTCCACAAGTACTTGCATTCACACGCACATACCCGTCGGAACACAGTCCATGAGCATAGCTGTGTGAAGAGATTTCTGAGGACTTGTGAGAAAGCAAGACAAGTGTCTTGTGACCTCCGTTTCTTCAAAACATAGAATTGTTCTTAGAATCTGTTTTTGTGCTCTTCCCAGGTGTAGAAGATAGAAGTGAATTTACTTCAGATTATTCATTGTTGCTTGTTGCTGTTATTAATTAAATGTTTAAACTACATCTTTATAGAAAAACATGATTTTTTGCAGCTGTCCTTGTGGTTGTATACAGCTTGAGTGGGTGGGAACTTTACTCAGGTGGCTCTTAACCCTCAGAATATAAATTGTCTGATCTCTGCATAAAATTGACTACTTCATGAGACTTTAGTCACCTTACTTTTAGGGGCCACTCTTTCAGGTTCATGTCACCAACTAGCGTAGTAAACAAATACCCTCACACACGTCTACACAGTCAAAAGTTAAATGTAAAAAAAAAAAACTCTTGTCAGAAGGTGGTGGCACACACCTTTAATCCCAGCACTCAGGAGGCAGAGGCAGGCAGATCTCTGTGAGTTTGAGGCCAGCCTGGTCTACAAAGCAAGTCCCAGGACAGCTAAGGCTAAACAGAGAAACCCTGTCTCAAATACACACACACACACACACACACACACACACACACACACACAGTAACCCACTATATTGCATGTATAGTATGTCGGTCTTCTCTTTGTTAATAACCCAATGAGTCCTACTTGTGTTGCCCAGGCACTCTTGGATGTAGGGTTATCCACTAGAATGTGGTCAACCAGGAGTCACACCCTTAAAAAAAACTGACACTCCCTCCTCAGGAAGTCGTCAGTCACCAACAGCTCCTCGGTTAGTAGTAGGAACTCTTGAGCCCATATTGCATGGCGTGACTCTGTATCGCACCACAACTTCTGTGAGCTCATGAGGACAACAGTCTCGTCCAGCACAGTTTCACTATGGTCATCCCTGAACTCCTCCTGTTCTCTCTTCCACAACGTTCTCTAAGCTGTGGGGTGAGGGCTGTGATAGAAATGCCCCACTTATGGCTGAGCACCCCACTGACACTTATTCTCTGCTCTCGGACCAGTTGTGAGTTTCTGCATTAGCCGCTGTCCAGTGCACAAGGAAACATCCAGATGAGATCTGGGAGCTGCACTAATCTATGGGTAGAGAGACACAGGTTGACAGGGCAGTTGGATGCTGTGTCGTTACAGTAGTAGGTTTGCTTCTGGGACCTGTGAGCGCTCCATGAGTTACTGGCCAGACTTAAGTCACTGGGCACTTACTTTCCCTCCTTTGAGGCAAATCTACAACCCAATCAGAACACAGCCGGTTGCATCCATACATTCACGCCATTGTTACACCCAGGGCCACACCACAGCCTGGCAATCATTACTGCAGCTCACAGTGGTCACAGTTTGGCAAATCTGTTTTCCTCTCAGCATCTCTGAATCACCATCTGGCACTACGAAAACTATCTAGCAGAGAGGAAGCTTCCAGGTCAGTCCCAGCTGGATGTCTTCCTGTCCTGAAAACAAAGTGTGTGGTGTCTTCAGCAACAGGGTCCTATCAAGTTATACTTTTATTTTTATTTTTTATTTTTTTATTTTTCTCCTTTATTAATTTATTCTTGTTACATCTCAATGGTTATCCCATCCCTTGTATCCTCCCATTCTTCCCTCCCTCCCATTTTCCCCTTATTCCCCTCCCCTATGACTGTTCCTGAGGGGGATTACCTCCCCCTGTATATGTTCATAGGGTATCAAGTCTCTTCTTGGTAACCTGCTGTCCTTCCTCAGAGTGCCACCAGGTCTCCCCCTCCAGGGGACAAGCCTAACAAAAATATAAATAACGACATTAATAGGAAAAATGTATCAGTAGATAAAAATATACTAGTCTTATTGAGGATAAGAATACTGGCTGCCTATCACTAATATTCCTTTACACTGCTCTAAAAAGACAAGGTAGTATAATAAGTAAAAAGGAAGAAATTGACACACTGGGAAGTAATTGTAATTTCTAAGTAGTATTACATATCTTAAAATATTCATTAAAATCAGTTGAAACAGGTGAAATACTACAGTATATGTACAAACTCCAGGGGGCTACTGCATAGTTGTGTTGCCACAGAGCGAGGTCAGCACATGAAACACTCTGGGTTTGATCCTCACCACCACCAACGCCCCCCAATCATATACACAGACACACACAGATACACACAGACACGTGCCATCTCTCACAGACACACACAGAGACATGCACAGTACACAGGAAACATGCACGGTACAACCCTCTCTGCACATTAGACACACACACACACATACACACATACACACATACACACACACTATTTCATATCTTATAATGACATATCAATGTTTAGTGGCCAACCACACATACTAACTGGTCCCATAATATGATGTTGCCTGTTGATGCATTTATAAATGGCATTTATAAATGATGAAATCACCTACCAGTGCACTCTTGGAGCAAACCCTTGTCATTAAGCAATGAATGACTGTGTATACATATAAAGTTGTGTACGGATAAGATATACCTAAGAAAGGAAATGTTAGTCATATCACTTTTTACTCAAAAACCTTCCGTGACTCCACTTAGCTTCCTTCAACAACAAGCTGGCCTGGCCTTTGACCTCAGCCTAGGCTCAGGGTAACAAGCCTCAGTGCTCCAACTCCACCGACCTCCTCAAGTGCCTGAAACAACCGCATGGCCCACAGCCTTGTGCCTTACACACATGTGTGTGTTCTGCCTGGAACTCTCTGCCTCCTTTCTGGTCCGACTCCTTCTCTTTCACACCCATTCACACATCCACAGGCTTTGCTTGAGCCATGCCCCTGTCTGCTCATGCCTCAAGGGCTTTAACTTGCTGTTGCTCAAGGTGAGGAGTTGGCTGTGGGCAGGAAAACAAAGCAGCAGAAAAGGCAAGCCATAATCCCACAAAAGGACCATGAAAAATAAAAGAGCAAACACATGTTCTGCAAAGGCTCTCTGGAATGTAAATTTGTATTTTAAAAAACTGCAAGAAAAACCACCCAGAGAATAAGGGGCGGGGGGGGGGGATGTGGAATAAGAAAGTAAACAACGTCAGTCCATTAATCTATTTTTAAAAGCACAGTGAATTGCTATGGAAATTATTTGTGTGGTTAATTTCATGTGACGGAAAAATACAGTGATGCTGTTTATATAATGGATGCACAGTGCACATCTTTCGGCTGTTGTTTTCTAAAATCCCAAAACAGAGCAAATGAAGCCAGGGAAATAATCTGCAAAGGGGTTAGAAACCTGTGGAACATTGGTGGCTGTCAGCATTCTGGACGCAGAGGAGGCTTTGGACTCCGGTCTCTAAGACACCCTCTCCTGGCAGCAGGTGCTGCTTCTCCTAACGGCACCAAAACAGAACCAAAACAGGACCTGGGCCTCAGGTGAGCAGACCCCACTAGAGTCTCTGTAGAAGCAACCTGCCTTCCTGCCCAACAGCTGCTTCTTTATTTGATGTCTATTTGCCAAGCACAGATATAGCTAGATAGGCCATACAGTGTTTTATATGAATAAGTTTAGGTTAAGGTAAAGGGATGGTTTATGTGTAAGAAAATGAGTTTAAAGTGCCAAGGCTGTAATGTTTACGGATATAAATCGGAGGTTGGGGACACCGTGGCCTTCCCGTTTGGCAGTGAGAACTTACTCTGCATTATTTAGTTCAACCTGGAAAACTTAGTTTGGAACTAGATGTGCTGCTATGGTCCTTTCGATGGTCTTTGCCCACAATGGAACAAGTACACAGCACCTTGTCTGAAATGGTCAGTCTAGAACAAAAGGCTCTGTCTCTGTCTGTTTCTCTCTCTCTCTCTCTCTCTCTCTCTCTCTCATACACACACACACACACACACACACACACACACACACACACACACACACACAGGGACAGACAGACAGAGACAGAGAGACAGAGACAGAGAGACAGAGAGACCCAGTAAATAGTAGGTGAACATTTTCCCTGAAGGCCATAACCAGTGAGTGACTAGAAAATGTCTGGTTGTATGAGCAGTCATCAGTGTTACAAAGGTTCTTTCCTAAACAACATAGCTTATAATGCAGAGAGGATTAAACCTTCCAAGCTACTGAATTTTAGGTTGCAATGAAATCCATGGAAACGCTCAACCTGGGAAACTCAAAAAATCGACAATAATTTTAGCATCCCAGTTGAATCCATCTCCCCATATGCAGTCACACCAGAGTGAGTCCTGCTATATCCTGTAGCTTTTTATGACAGAAACAAATGAGTAACTCCCACCTGCCAGATTGATCTATAAAAATTGTCCCCTTGGTCAAATTCTCTTTTAACAATGTCTCAAGTCATTCTCTTTGATTTTCCTCCTGGTCTCTTATAAGCAACATGTCGTTATCTGTCAGTTAAAAAACCAAAAGCAACATCCTGAGCGGAACAAGATGAACAGCAACCACTTTGCGTCTAAACAAGCAATGTGACACCTTGATTGCTACTAACCTCTTCTTACCCAGAATTCTGTGTGCATTAAAAGTGCCTAGGGTTATATTCTGTGGATGCTAAGCACATGTTTAAAAGGCATCATTACAGTGGCTCTCTCCTGTCTCTCTTTCTCTCTCTCTCTCTCTCTCTCTCTCTCTCTCTCTCTCTCTCTCTCTCTCTCTCCTCTCTCTCCCTCCCTCCCTCCCTCCCTCTCCTCTCCCTCTCTCTCTCTCTCTCCCTCCCTCTCCTCTCCTCTTCTCCCTCCCTCCCTCCTCTCTCTCTTCTCCCCCTCTCCTCTCTCTCTCTCTCTCTCTCTCTCTCTCTCTCTCTCTCTCTCCCCCCCTCTCTCTCTCCCTCCCTCTCCTCTTCTCCCTCCCTCCTCTCTCTCTCTCTTCTCTCACTCTCCTCTCTCTCTCTCTCTCTCTCTCTCTCTCTCTCTCTCTCTGCGCCTCATGGTCAGCTGTCTCTCCTCCAGTGCTCAGCCAGGGGACCTGTTGACCACTAGCATTTCATTTGGATGGCCTGAGATCCATACATGAAGACTGTCTAGTATGGAAAATACAAGCCGCCATGCTCTAGCCAGATTCCCAGGCCCCAAGCCAGCTCCATAGCTCAACAGTCTTAGGCAAATCACCTCAACAATGTTTATTTATGTAGAAAGAAGGAGAAAAGAATATGTATCTTATGAGATTAAAAAAAATCTATAAAATATGTTAGCCCTACAAAAAACTCAAACATATTAGTTATTATTTTTCCTATACTATCTCAAAATATGGTAGTTAAATAACTCTACAGATGCATTCGTGGTGTTCCAGTTGTGTGTATGGATATAACAAACAAATGTTTCTCATTAAAACCATGTTAGCTATAAAATATGATTACCTTTTGCAGGGGCTAGAGAGATGACTCCGTGGTTAAGAGCAATTATAGCTATGCAAAAGCCCCAGATCAGTTCCCAGAACCCACATTGTGATTACAGCGCTCTACAGCTTTACTCCCAGAGGTCCCAACGCCCCCTTCTGGCCTCCACGGGTATTGCATGGATGTGGTACACACAGGTAAAAGACAAAAACAAATACAAAACAAAAACAAATATTTTAAAACAATCTTCCAAGAAATGATTTCTTCTGGTTGTTGTTCTGTCCCAGATGAATGAAACTCATCTAGTTAAGCACAAAATGCTTAGTTTTAGATTCTTGGGCAAATATTTGCCTTAGACTTAAAGAGGTGAAAGGAATTGAGTAATTCTCCCATCTGTCTAAAACACTTGACTGAAATGTTATTTCACTTTATTTTTTCACAACCATCAAGGGCACGAGTCAGCCCAGAGCCTGTGCTGAAATGGATTGTGAAATCTGGTTGTCATCCAGCCCATCTCAGAATTTAAATTCTCTCCATCTCATCATTAAATTGACTGGTAATATCCTGGCCACTGTCGAAAGTCTTTGAAGTCTGCGGCTCAGCTGGACAAAAAGCAAAGTTTAGTGTCTCCATAGAAGCCATGACGGACACTGGGGCCACGCCCTCCAGAGGCCGTGATGAATGGATGCAAACCCTTAATGATTTAGAAAATACATCTCCCTTCGCATGAACTGAATAAATAAGGCCAACTTGAGACAGTGAGTGGCTTGGTGACCCCAAGACTTGGCAGTACTAGGAAGAAAAAAAAAAACAAGACAAACATGGTTTGTCAGACAGAACAAGGCCTTCTGTGCTGGCTCCTTTTCTGCTCATGCTGAAGTGTTCAGAGGGTGAAGTGGTGATGCTGAGGAGCCTCCAAGGACAAGATGAGTTCTCAGCTGAATACTGAAAGGGTGGCACCTTAAAAGCCTCCCATTTTTATTAGGGATTTCAAACAGGAATGCCCAGCTTGTTTAAGATGCCAGGAATTAGGGACAAACAGCAAGCTGTAGCCTTCTGGATGTGGAGAAGCTTTCAGTTCTGCAGACGGTGGCCAAGAAGAACTTTAAGAGGCATAACCCAAAGCCGCTGCCCTCCGCACAAGATGGCCCCGTGTGCTCCAGGGTGTGGAAAGGATGCTGCCAGCTTCCTGCTCTTCTCCCTGCACACACCTCTTCTTCATCAAGCATGGAAGGACACATCTGCTGTTTGCTTCTGCCCTGGTGACATGGAAACTATGAAAGATCATACACTGATAAAGGATGACCTGAGCAACTATGAACCCCAGAACAGGGTTGGGGCAATGAGCCCTTCCTACAAGATTGCTCCCTGAAACTTTGTCAATACCTCATTGTAGAAGCCAAGATGGTTAGGGGGTAATCTGTGTGGTTTCTGGTTTATCTTCCGGAACTTGTCCAAATTAGGCTTCAGTAATTTCCCAGAGTTCCCCCCACTGAAGTAAGAAACAAGCAGAGAAAAGCAAAAATGGCTTACACAAGCAGATGGCTCCCTACGAAAGAAGGTCCCGTCTAGTATTGCCCTGCTGGTCCCAAGACCAGGCTGTTGCATCTCAGGGGTCTTGAAGTATATTGGGAAATGTGCTGCCTACTGTGCCAGCTGAGAGCAGAGCCAACTGTCTGGCTACTATGAGGATGGAGAGATGGCTCAGTGGGTGAAATGCCTGCTGCACAGGTAGGAGGGCCGACTGAACAGCCAGAGCCCATCTGACACTGGGAGTGGCACACGTCTGTACCCCTACCGCAGGAGGGAAGTGGAGACAGAATCCCAGAGGACTGACCTGCACAGCAGCCACAACAGGGAGACCTTGCCTTAAATGGGAGGTGGGGGCAGGGAGGGCTGACACTCGAGATTGTTTTCTGAGGGCTACATGCTCACTGTGACAAGCACCCCGCCAGCCAAAATATTGTTTAAAAAAGGAGTAGGCATCAAACCAAGCTATAACTTTAAGAAATGTTAAGGCATTTAAGGTACACATATTTATAACATGCCCAAAGAAAAGGTAGTTTAAGATATTTCCAAACTTCTTTTAAAAATAGCCTTTCACTTCCTCTAAAATAATATTTATAAAACTATACCTATAGTTATAAATAAATAAATACAAACATATATATACTAGAACTATAACTCACTGGTAAAGTACCTGCTTAATATACATGTATATATATGTATACATATGTATATATATATATATATATATATATATATATATATATATAAAACACTTATAATACAATTGGTATATTCTTCTTCCCTACATCAGAAGTTAGCTGGATAATCAATCTATGTGATCCCAGGGGATTTCTGATCTTGCCAGAAAACATGTCAGGGGAAAGCATATTTGCCATTAAGCAGACATCTTTCTGCCCATGCTGCTAGGATTGATCTGACAAGCATGTGACTTTGAAGGTGTCAGTGAGCATCCCTGGGTACCATTTTCTTCCTCTGAGAATGCACTCACTTCTTCAAGTGACTATGAGAACAATTGCTTTAATGTATGCTGGGCCAGCACACGGTAAGCACTAAATATGAATTTATTGTACACCATTGACACAGACTTGGTAAGAGGCAAGGAGCAAAAATTGGAGCTCAGTGGTCACATTTAAAAATAAGTTCTTCACTATAATTACTTTTTACTGAGAAGTCCTCTGATTATTACTATTCAAAAAGTTTTTATAACTCCGTAGCAAGAGGCTAGGAATATGACTCCCGGGTAGAGCACCTGCTGCATATATGAAAGGCTGTGGGCTCAACCCTCAATCCAAAAACTAAAACTAAAAACTTCAACTAGGTAAGAAAATAAATACAGAAGGAGATGGGAAGGCAAACTAAGTCATAAGGCATCATACTATTAACTATCTACATAAACAGCTATAATATACACAAGTTAGCATATATATATATATCTTGAATGACATTTTACACCTAGACTGATGATACCATCCACCAAGATCCATAAGTCTTATAAAAGAAACCATGACCAGGCATGAGAAGCCCTCTTTCAGATTATTGGTTTTTATAAAAAACAACTTCCAAAATATTACAAGCTATTGCCGCTGCCCTTAGGTGCCCTTCAGAGGTGGAAGGTAAGTCCCCATTGCTGGAGACACCATGCACTTCAGACACAGGGCCTGAGAGCCTGAGCTGGATCTGGCTTGAAAGCCTCCTCCCTGAGGTCCAGCTTCCACAGTGCCAGAAGGTGCCATGCAAGCTTTGAAATGAAGGAAGCAGGCAACAGTCCTAGTTTACGGCTAGCATGGCATGACAAACCTAAGGGTGCAGGAGTGGTGTCCAGACCTTCGTTCTGTCATAATGAACCACTGTGGGTCATGTGAATTAGGAGAGAGGAAATGAAAGAAGTTAAAATATCAAGCGCTGAGAAGAGACCAAAAACGACAACTTTCAAACACCATTGCTGGAGCTCTGAAGTGGCACAGCACTCCAGAAACCACCAGGCATCTTCTCATAAGACCAAACATCAGGGCTGGAGAGATGATGGCTCAGAGGTTAGAAACACTGGCTGTTCTTCCAAAGGTCCTGAGTTCAATTCCTGACAACCACATGGTGGCTCACAACCATCCATGATGAGATCTGGTGTCTTCTTCTGGCCTGCAGGCATTACATGCAGGTAGAACACTGTATATGTAATAAATAAATAAATATTTATTTAAAAATCAAATATCTTCCTACTGTGATATCTAACATTCCCAGTTTTAGATATTCACCCTAGATGAAGATGTATTTCTATAAAACGTCTTATCCATGAATATCATGGCAGGTTTATCAAACTAACTCCAAACTCCACTAGCAGGAGAAAAAGTGAACAGACTGTGGTGTGTTTATATAATGGAGTGCCACTGGTCAGTAAAAAGAATGGAGAACTAACATGTCTAATTATGTGAATGAATCTCTAAAGCATTGCAAGGATTAAAGACATACCTGGCACACACACACACACACACACACACACACACACACACACACACACACACACACAAACAAACAAAACACTGCACACTACATGAACAATTTACAAAGACCAGCCACGTCTAATATGTTCACTCAGGGCATGGCGGCCAGTGTGGGGGCTCTTCAGTAGGCTAGCTGCAGTCTTCATGAGCTGTTTCCTGGAATGTTTTCCAGTTGGCTTGTTGGTTCTGTGTGGTTAGGCTGGGGTTGCACGTTCTTGTCAGTGCCACAGAAGCAATGCCTATGTGCTTCCCAGTGCACATCTGCTGGTGTGTGAGGCCTAGTTGCCAGTAATGTCCACCATGGTCATTTGGTTGAAGCAACAACACCCCCCCCCCAGGCTTCTGGGCTGCTGAAGTGCACTTTCCCTTCAAAGAAAGCAGTTATGTCAGGAGAATGCTTTGAGGCTCCACAAATATCCTGTTTCTCCTCAGAATTTCTCCAAATGTTGTCAGCATCTCCAGGTGGGCTTTGCTTGTAACGCGTATTATCGTGGTGTTTGTCTGTGGCAATTCTGTGTTTCTCTCGGTCATTCTTCATTTATTAAATGGGACTTTAAGTAAAAAGAAAAGAGCCACCGCCTCACTGCTTATTCAGTCTGTTACTTAGGGAAGCATGGGCTTTGATAGTTAACTTAGTCTAAGGGTTGTAATCCAATACTATAATTACTTGTTTCTTAAATTCTTCCAGTTCTGGCTGCTGGAGGCCCTTGTGGTTGGTTTCTGAGCCCCTGAATATGCTTATGGTATTCTGGTACTACAAGATAATCCAGGCCCCTCTGGAGTTTTCTTTCTTCTGCCTTAGAATCAACCGTGTCTCCAAAGAGCCAAGGTTCCCATGTTTAAGATACTTAACTTTCCTTTTTCTCTTGCAGACAGATGTGCTTTCAGTGTTTATCTTTAATGCCAGCATTCCTTTCATTTGGATGTACTTGAAAAGTGGTGGTTTTCCCACCCATTGGGACAGTCTTTATGACAGAAAAAGATAACCAGATTATAAAGCATAAGCATGTATTAGCTATATAATAGGTCATTTTAAAATGAGAGATGGTAATTAGAAAACAAAATGTGGGCATTAGGTATGCCCACCCCTGCTACTTGCCATTACTACCAGGTCCTAACAGCACCTAGAGCTGGGCTATTATGTATTAAACCACATAAACACATGCATACAAATTTCACCCATTTGAGCACATACATACATGTTATACACACACACACACACACACACACACACACACACACACGGATAGAAAGATCAAAACCCTTGAGACACCTCTGGTATCTCTCTCTTACATCTTTGTTGTTTAATCCTGATATAAAGCAATCTCAGAGCTGATAATCCCCCTGTGTGAATAATGGGCTCATTAACTCGGACTGCATTTGTGCGCACTCCCTTTTGCCCCCAGCCTGTTTCATGCTAGCCGTCAAAATACAAAGGTTAGTGTTTTCCTTTCTACTACCCACAACCTGGATGCTATCAGCTCTGTGCTAATTTTTGTGTTCTACTTCAGATTTCCCCTCGCATGCTGGTTACATTCATCTAATTTTTTTTTGAAAGTGGCATTCAGGACATCATGATGGTCTGGGAGTCTGAACAAGACACAGAGGGGTTCTCACCAAGGGTTGCCCTTCTTCACTCCTACCCATGCCCCCCTCTTCTCTCCCAGTCCTCCCCACTCACTCCCTGATGCCAACAGTTGCTTTATTTGTTTTGTCCAAATGAACTGCCACACAGCAGCATACTATGATATTATGGTGTGTGCTCCTTTAACAATATGTACAAGCCAACATGCCTAATGAAATTCGGTATGATTTGACCTTGTCAGTGTCAGAGAAGAAACACCTCTCCTAGTGCACACCTGCTGGCTACACAGCAGGCTTTCATCTAAAATCAGGACCAAGTATGGAAGGGCGGTAAGATATATGATGCACAGCAATGCTGGCACAACTTCTCAGGAAGCGGAATACCACAGGCAGCCATGCAGACCCTCACAAGAATTGCTTTACAACCATCTACGGCCTTCTAGGAGATAACACCTTCCAACCATAGCTAAACCCATCTTAACACCTTACGGAATTTACGGTCCAGAGGGGCGAGTTGAGAATTGAAAGGCAAGTCTATTAAACTGGGGTAAGTTTATGATGGGTAATCCACAGGGCTACACAGAAGCATAAGGCTTTGGGGGGGTGACAGAAGGAAGAGGGGGTGTCCGCAAGAGCTTCTGGAGGAGCTCTGGGCTGAGAAATGAAGTCCAGGAAAAGCTGCCCTGGCAAACTGAGAAGGCAGGAAGAAACAGGAGCTCTACAGAGGCAGCTGAGTCCTACTGCAAAGTCAGCTCTACCATGTCACAAAACGGTGAAACGCAAGATTAGGAAAGAAAGAAACGCACCCTGCAATCCCCATGGCTGAGGCAGAAGGATTGCCATAAGTTCCAGACAGACATGGGGAGGGCCCAAGTCTGTATGTCATCAGCATACAGGAAGTAGCTGGCAGAGTAAAGGCACCTGTAAGGAGCAAAGAGGACTTAAGGAAGCAGAAGAGGGGGGATCCAAAAAGGAAGAGCACACATGAGAATATGAGAGGCAGGAGACCAGGAACAAAACAATGTTCAAGGACAAGGGACAGTGCTGCTCCAAATAAGGCAGCGAGTCCAAAAACGCCCGATTCCAAAGAAGACAGAAATGACACTGAGAGTTCTGGGATCTGGGCAAACGAATGCAAGAATGTGAGCAGTAAGTAGAGACTCCGCGGAGCTTGAATGCTGCTGGGACACAGAAGGAATTTATTTATATCTTTTTAGGTCAGATAAAGTGCACAGTAGTATCAGATGGGGAGAAAAGGCACAATCAAGTCACGACCTGGGGTCCATTTGCCTTATATTTAACAGAGTGGACGGAATCTGATTTAGGGATTCCTTAAGTAACACACGTCTAATTAGATCTACTTCAACCTGACATCAGGCTTCCCCGGACCCTTCCGGTCTCCTTTCTCTTTTGTTGACGTCATCATCTCACTCAACCTCCACTGGGAAGGAGCTGGTAGCCTGGGGACGTCCACTTCCTCCTCGTACAGCTGTTTGCCTTACAGTGTTACACTGTGACTTCTTGGACTCTGAACATCAAAAATTTAATATTTAATCTTATAATTTCTTTGGAAAATATGTCTCTAATTTGTCAAACGCATTCTTCTTCAATAAAATTTAAGCTAATTTAGAATCTTTCATGTAAAAGTTTTGTCTTTATATTAATAACACATGTATTTTATAAGGCTTTGGCAAAAATGTACTGCATATATACAATAATGAATCATTAATTCTCCTTGCTAAATAAAAAAATAGCCCTCTGACAACAACCAAAACTATATAAACAGCAAACAAGTATTACATATGATGGGCAGCACTTATATCTAGCTTCCAAATCACAGACATATACCTTGGAAGAAACAACACAGCAACTTCTTAATTTTGGGGTCAGGAGGTCCTTGCCACAAACATTTGGATATCTTCTTTACACAAAGGCTATTGAATTTATTGTCAAAAGTTATTTTCTTGGATGAAATAAATAACACCATCAAAATTTTTGAGATATGCATAAAGATGTAAACAACGACTGTCTAATCAGAGTTGCAGACCACTGCGTAGGAGAGAAAGCATGCCTGGTACAGAAATGTAGGCAGCTTTTCAGAGCGCATGAGGTCATGGGCCTCAGAGAAGAACGCACTCCTGCCGCATCGCTGGACCAGAATAATTCCTTCCCACACTCTAAATCTCATCCAGCTCCCGGCCCTCATCACAGAGGCCTCTCTTTACAGCAAACAGAGGTCATCGCAGCAAGACCCAACTACACACGATGCGGAGACCGTCCTGGGGAGCCCAGCCCCAGTAGGCACATCCACACTAAAGTACCTGCATCTATGGCTCAAGGAACATCTTGGAAAAGAGGGTGTAAAAAATTACTAAGAGCCAGAATAGCAGGAAGTCGCTACAAGTGTTCCTTACTAGAGATGGCTGCACAAACAAGCCGGGGACACTGGCAGTATCAGCGGACAAGTTAACATGGGAGGCGGGGAGTTTGGCAGGGCCCCACCCCTAGACAAAGAACTGCAGGTAACTAAGGATTAGCTGGAGGAGGAGAGTCAGCATCTCCCGGGGATGAGCCCTTTATCAGTTGTCCAATTCAGAGCGGTCGGCCATGAAACCATTCACACACAAACAACAAAAACAGGCTCGGCCAGCTGTTGGGGTGTGTGTGTGTGTGTGTGTATGTGTGTGTGTGTGTGTGTGTGTGTGTGTGTGTGTGAATGTGACACAATAATCAAAGAAAAAAGAGGCTATCAACTTGAAGGGGACACGGAGGGCTTCAGGGGTGGTAACTGGGACGGGCTGTGGGGAGGGAAGGAAGCAGGGAGAGTAATTTAGTTCTATTTCAATTAAAAATATATTTTAAAATTTTACTTTCCTTTGTGGAATAACTCGCTGTCAGAACTTTAAAACATTTGTGGAAAATGCTTATTTATCTTATCGACTACAATACAGGTATTACACGCTATTAATTACAAAGTTAAATATTTCACATTGTAATATGCAAACTTTAAAACACAAAAGTGCAGACATCTAAAAAAACAAACAAACAAACAAACAAACCTGCTGTCCCCAGCATGTGCATCACCAACCTCAGCACCCTAATAGCAAGAACGGACATTCCTCCCCCTGCTGCGCATCAATACTGTGTCTGTGAGTGTGTGACTATGTGAGGGGTGCAGTGGAATTTATGATGGGTAAGGCAGATAGCAACAGAAGATGCCTAGTGGAAACAAACCTAAATAGACACTTGGAGATAAAACTGAACCAGATGTTGTCTGCAGTCAGCACTTGCTCTAACTTTTTTTTTTTAACCCCTGAGAGTAAATAGGTGGTTGAAGTCAAACACTGCGACACGGTACCTTCCACTTCCTACCCTGAACCTACAGTAGGTGCTGCCGCTGATCTCTGCGGTGTGATGGTTTAGCTGTGGCTGTAGTTATTAGTCATAACAAAGCATCTCATCTCAGGGGCCCCACTGGCCTCATGCTCTGTGGCTCTGGGCTCATTTCGACTCTTGAATGATGGCTGTTACTTAAGTCTCCAAGTCAGACCTGAAGATAGACTTCCAAGATGGGAATGACGCATTCCTGGCTTTCCCTTCACTAGCAAAGAACACCACAAGCTGGTACCTTTGGACTAAATACAGACTTGATGGGTACCCTGCACCAGATGCGGGGTAAGGTGCTGTATACAGCTCGCCCTCCATAGCCTTCCTGACATTTCGATGTCCTTACAAAGTAATGGTTTGACCACTGTTGACAAAGGACACAGGAGCAGATTACATACAGATTTAAGTCCGCTTGCTCAATATTAGCCTTTCTGCCATTTTCAACTCCCCGTGTCGCCTCACCTACTGTATAGCGCCAAGTCCTCTACAGTGGAGATCGACAGCCAAAGATTCTTAACGCATGGCTCCAAAGACTAGAACAAATCATTTTTTTTAACCTCGGAAAGAGAGATTACCTCCAAGCAATGAGTTCAGGTTTTGGAGAAACAGGCTGGATCTGCTCTCAATCTCCAATGCTTGGTGAAAAGGCAGCATAGGGATAATTCTGATCCTCACAGAATGATGTTATTTCCATCACAGAGTGAGCACACGCATTGCACCTCTCTTCCAAAAGAAATCCATCAAGTCTTTAAAGTAGCAGCCAAGGATTTCTTTATGTAACCTTCCATGACAGCTTTAGAATATCTGACACTCATACACACAAAACTAAATCATTTTTTCATTATAACCACCATAGTAAAATAAAAGGTGCCATGATCTGAGCATTTCTCATGCGCAAGGTACTAAGGACTTGCTTGGAATCATACAGTGAGGTAACACGTGGGCTGGGATACTTATCCAGGTCAGGCTGCCTCTTATAGTCATGCTCCTAAAAGACAGTGCATCATCTCCAACTAATTATTTGATGCCTGTATTCCATTGCTTTCCAATGCCAGCCATACAAAAAGAAGTCCAGGTAAGAGTTTCAAACACGGTGTGAGAGGAGTGCACCAGTGAACAGTGTGCCAACAGAGAGCAGGGAGCTCATGCTACTGAGTAATAGAATCAAGGTGCAAATAAAAAGGATGCTGGACTCTCTGTGCCACTGGTGAATGCACACATAGGCATGCACATGTGCACGTGCACACACACACACACACACACACACACACACGATGGCAGGATAGCATTATAAAAAGCAATCTTAATGTTTAAAGCAAGATTCGGCAACATATTGAAATATTTTTAATTGATGGATTCCAGGCAAGTTTTTTGGGGGGGGGGGGAGAAAAACAACTTTTTCAAAGCCAAAATGAATAAAGCATGAGTTCCAGTAAGCGCTCGGGCTTCCTGGCAGCAGCGTGCTGAGGCCTGCAGTTTAAAAGGCTAACTGCTTTCTCAGTCACTGCAATCCTGCAGCGAGGCTGCAGGCAACACTGTTCAGATCGGCTCCCTCGCCTCTCCCTGCAGACAGGCGTGGACCCCACGCTGCACTCCCCACTCGGCATTCCTCCCCGTCACCATCACTTACAGCACACACTGCAGCTAAACTGACCCATGCGCGTAACTCAATAGGCATAGAGGATTGGGGCATCCACACAAGAATCAATTTTACACTTGACTAGAATAAAACATTGCTTATGAAATGCCAAGGGGCCCGAAACACACAGTTTCTTTGACAGTAAAAACACCATACAGTCTCCATTTTAAGATGAGGTAGTTATATAGTGAGCCACGAGAAAAGCTACCAAATTCAGTCATTTGTACACATCCTGATTTCAGATCAGAATGACGCAAGAAATGGTCAAATAAGCTGTTGTGTTCAAGTAGGTTTCCCCTCCTGTGCTTGTGGAGATCGCAAATTAATTAAAAATCAGTCTCATATAATGAAGAGCATGGGTGACAGTGAGCTAGGATGAGACAGTAAACCTGTTTCTGATCTTAATTTGACACACAGAACTCTTACAAACGGCAGCATAAATTCAATGAGGGCCTATACAGTTCTTACAAATCCCTTTATTTGTTACACAAACTTACCATTGGACCCTTGGACAAAGACTCATGTCGTCTGAAGTCATACACTGCTGGACACTCAAACTGTCCAGGCCAGTGATCCTCAACCTTCCTAATGCTGTGACCTATTAATGCAATTCCTCAGGGGCTGGAGAGACGGCTCAGTGGTTAAGAGCACTGGCTGCTCTTCCAGAGGACCCGGGTCCAACTCATAGCAGCTCACGACTGTCTCTAGCTCCAGGCCCAGGGAATCTAACACCCTCACCCAGACATGCATACACTACAGGTAAAACACCAATGTACACAGAATAAAAATAAATGAATCATTAAAAAAATACATTGCCTCTTGGTGTGATGACCCCCCAACCCTAAAATTAGTTCACTGCTATTTCATATCTGTAATTTTGCTACTGTTATGAATCATACTGTAAATGTCTAATATGCAGGATATGATATTCGACCCCTGTGTGGGGCTGCGACCCACAGGCAAGGAACTGCTGGCCTAGACATTAGCAACAGTTCTCTTTCTTTCTTCTCTTGCTCTTATCACTACAGTTTCAAAACATTAGGCCCATTAGATTTTTGTAGATTAGATATGTCAAGATCAGTTTAGGGTGTGGGACTCCCACAGTTGCACGGAATGTACTTAATTTACTGGAAACCAATGAATTTAATTTGGGGGTGGACTTAAGATGGATTCTGTCTGGCCAGCAGGTTAACACTTTGGCTACATGGAACCGTCCCAGGCATGCAGGGAAAGAAAAAAAAAAGCCTCATTTCCCTTTGAGTAGCTGTTTTAGTTTTTTAGTTGCCCTTGGGATTAGGGTTGGATCTACTATATTGCTGGGGACATTTTTTTCATCCGCATATATCAATATTGCATTTGAGTTGTATGGTCTCTAATACTTGCTGCAAAGAACATTCATAAGCAAGAGTCAGTAGGGAGGAGCACTGGAGGAAAGGGCAAGCCTGGGTCCACTTAGCATGCCAGCAAAGCTTTCTGGGGGCGTCAACATCTTCAATTACCCACAGGGGTACATAGGTGCTATTGAGTACTTGGTTTTTATTTCCAGGGAAGCCAGGACACAGGGAAATGAGACTAAATTGTACCAGGAGGGATTAGAGGTAAGCATGCAGGAAGGCCCTTCCTGAGGAGGGGTCGCTGGGATAATGGAACACATAATGGGAGGCCGAGGAAGCCTGTCCCTGGAGATGCCTCGCATAAGCATCTGTCTCTCTGGCTTTAGATGTGGAAAGCCCTGGACATTCAGAATGGAGGCTTTGTCTTCCAGTCCTAGAATACCAGTGCCGTCTAGCTGAGTCTCCTGCTGCCTCACTGAGGCTGCCTCAAATCAAGGAGGGAAAGGAAGCTTCTTTTGACCTTGCTAAAGTAAATACAGTTCTCAGAGCATCTGGGCCCCAGCCTATCCCCAGGGCTGGCTAATTTGGCGCTAGTTACCAATGTGTCTCCTGAGGAGTTCAGGGAGTTAAGGCAGGTTTGGGCTGAGCTCCTTCATTAAATAAAAGGCTTATAAACATGTTCTCATTCAGAAAGATGAGCAATTAAATTGCTTATAATGTGGTAGGAAAAATGAGTTTTGCTATCTTGTTCCTTAGAGTTTTCCAGGACGGCACTTTGACTTTTTTGGAGAATATTCTGTTCTCTGTAATGGCATACTAGACTGCCCACCCGCCACACATCTTCCTTTAAATATCTCCCCCCAGACTGCGCTGAGAGCTGCCAGTGTCAAAGGCAAGAAACATCATCCTTGTCCTCGAGGAGCCGATGTCAGGGTTGAAATTCATCTTAGGACAGTGTGACCTTACAACAGTGTCCTCAGCGAGTGGGTGAAGCAATGCCCCAGCCAGAAAGGGGCACAGGAAGCCAAGAAGCGGTGGCAGTGACCTTAGACAGTGGCCAAGTTGCAAAGGAATACAGAACTCAGCCCAACTGGAGTACGCAGGATGGGGCTCATAAGCAAAGGGCATGGCGGTAGCACGGTAGTTCACTGGTGGCGGTAAAGTGGAAGGGCTAAAGAGACAGAGCCCAGGCTATGACAGGACTGTAAGTTGTGACAGATCCTGAGAGCTGGTAGGGAGGCTGTGAGGAACTTAAAGCAGCGAGGGCTGTGACATCACAGGTGTCCAGGGGCTGTACAACATCAGGAAACTGGCTCAGGTGAGCATCTGAGTAACTCTCTGGCTATTAAGTTCCGCTTGGTTGCTGTCTGAATTTCAGCCAGGTAAGTCCACCAGTTCAGTCCGCCTCTGAGTGGGAGCTGGATGTTGACATCACAACACCCTGGGTCACTCCTGGCATTTGTTTCTCAAAGAAGACTAAAATAAAATAAAATAAAATAAAATAAAATAAAATAAAGCCCTCGTGGTTGGCTAACTCCATTCTCAAAGAGCAGCTTTTTATCACTGGTACCTTCCTGACATCAAGAATTTACAAGTGAAAGTGAGCTCTACTTTATCATCATCAAATTTCCTGCGGTTTGGGAGCAATTATCACAGCGTTTCACCAACCAGCAACGCCAGGTTTATTTCTAATCTCCCACAAACACAGGAATGTGTCGGAGCTCAGCTGTGGAGACCACCGTGGCCACTGGGACAACTCTCTTGCTGACACTCATCTTTGCCAGAAGCCGAGAGCGGCACTGTGAATCATCTGTGGCCACTTAGACTCAAGCGGAGAACATTAACATTTAATGTTTCAACACAAGAAGCCAGGCTTCAGCCTGCACATCAAGGCACTAATGTGTTGGACCTAATTGTACTTGGATGAAGTCAGTCGGCATGCGTGGCAGCCGGCTATCTTTCGCTACAAAAATGAAAATTATAAACCTCTAATCACAAGCGGAGTTTCTCTTTCTAAAATTCATTATTCATGCTTTCATCCTCTTTAAATTATTCATTTTTCTCAAATGCTCTTGCACTTTTGGACTCCTCTGTTTCAAGTGATAAATGCTTGAGAACGGAGCCATTGCAGGCCCCTGAATGTAATAACATTCATCCGCAGGCAGGCTGCAGGATCAGCTCACAGTGGCCGGGAGGTGCATGCAGACTGGCTGTTCACAGTTAGCACCGGCTCCCTTCGGTGGGTTAGAGACAACAGGTTCATAAAATGTGTGTTTTCTTAAGAACTTCCATGGTTTGATATAAGATCTTCTGTGTGATCAGGCCCTGCCCACCTTCGAGCACTGGGCCATGGTTCTCAAACACATTGGCTCCCTCTCCTCCCTCGTTTGAATCTGTTGTTTGGCCTTTTTCCTGTGTCTAGAATTTCTGCCTCCACCCCGACTCTCACTCCCAAACCTACCAGTGCCTCTGTCTTCGCACGGCCAGCCCCACCCATCTTTCCAGCCTCACCTTAAATGCACTTCTTCCCAGAGCCTTCTTGGCTCTTCCCCACACCTACTCTGTGCCACATTTCCTGGCTTGCTCCCTACATCACTTACCACGGTTCTCACACTATTTTCTTTCCCTACTGGGATGGATGCTCTATTAGGGCCAAGTCTTTGTTTCTTTGTTCACTGTTTGTTTACCCAGTAAGAGCTCACTAAAGAATCATAGAGTAATTTAATATCTTTAGGTCAAATTAATAATGATGATGATAATTATCTATTTTAACCTCAAATCACCTATTCAGTTCACAGCTCACCTCAGTTCTTTCCATGAACTTTCTTTCTTTTTTTTTTTTTGTATCTTTGCATATGATTATTTTTATGCTGTAATAAGTTATTATCATTATTATTAACTAACTTTCTATGACATTAAAGGGCTCCCCCCAAAATCAATCAGCCATATGCAATAGCCTAAAACCTGAGACACTGGGGGCCAAGGGTGTTTTTTTTTTTCACTGACCCTGATTCATATAGGATGTTGATGCAGTAACCGAGAAAGGTAAAGTAAAACCTGAGGTTCAAAGAGGTCAAGTGTAAGACCATCTGCCTTTCAGCATCCTGACACCAGTGGGGAATTCCCTTTCTACCAGTGGGATGGAAAGATCCTGAAACTGCCCCTGAATATTATCAGTCAAGATGGGCCCACTTGGGATGCTGAATCCCTACAGCGCAGGTCCCTGCCCAGACCTGCCTTCTTGACAGCCCTGTGCGCTATCATCTCTGCCTTCTCTACTGGAGCCTTCTCAGGCAACAGTCCACCAATCAGAGCATTTGTTCAGAGGCATAAGGCTAAGAGAAAAGACAATGGAGGCAAATGGGTAAGGTAGGAGAGGGTATTGTAGCCAGATGGATGGCTCAGTGGATAACGGTACTTGCTGCCAAGTCTGAGGACCTCGGGACCCCATAGCGGAAGGAAAGGAATGACTTCTGAAAGTTGTCCTCTGACCTTTACATGTGTTCTATGACATGTAAATACATATTTGAATTCACAAATGTACATACATATATGTAAATAAAGCAAATGTAATAAAAAATTAGAGTCTAGCTACTACCTTTTGGGCATTTGTTTTACTTTGGCAAAATCAGGGACAGTTCTGGCTAGCCACACACTGCACTCCTACAATAAGGAAAACCTTGATTCAGATATTAAATATGAATGAATTAATGATGATTACCTTTTGTGTAATTAAAAACTCTAGTCAGATGGAAGCTGAGTGCCTAATCACAGCACGTTCCAGGCAGATACAAATGCGACCCAGCAAAAGCTCTTCTAAGCTGCAGAGAGCAGTGACACCTGGGGACCCTGGGAGCCACCTTCCCACGTATTCAAGGTGGGGTTATCATAGCAGTTTTGGAGTACTAATAAGTTCTTCATAATACCTCTCTGGAATATTATTGTTGGCATGTATAGGGAGGAGACCCACAGCCAGGGAGAGAGAGGAAGGGTAATGGGTCTGGTTATAAAAGCCATGCCTAAGATGACAAGGGTTCAGAGAAACAGGCTTAAGTAAATACGTGCTTGAATAGCTGAAGAGCCAGATGAAGATTAGAGAAACAGAAAAGCTTACATTTCAATTCCCCGGCCCTCACACAAGCCTCTAGACCTTCTTGTAGACTGGCTTGTAATTCTCATTACTCATTAAAACAAGATCTTGGAATGCCTCCTAAAGTCACTCAAACTGCCCTTTTGTACCTTAGCTGGCTAACGTGGCAATATAATTTACAGAGGATACGTTATATTAGACATTACAGTGGTTCTGTGATGTTCTCAGATGCCCACCAAGGACTCCAGCAAATTGACACCTCTAAAGTCATTTTCCTGGCATCCCGAACGGAACTTAGTGCCAGCTCTTCAAATGTGAATAGCTCATATGTCATCCCATTATGCCACCTGGCCTCTGACCAGCACACCTTTAAAATAGATTTATTTAGGCTATAAACTTACAGGACAGTCCCTCTGTCTTCAAATATATTACATTTAAACAGCTGGGGAAAATAAAATTCTGCTTTTCCAATGCTGAAATCTATGAAGCTAATTTGAGAAACAGAAAAAAGAGGGCTATCAAATTCTACTAACGACACAAGCGTAGAAGATACTTTATAATGTTCTAAGGGAAAAACTCACAAGAAGCAAGTTTTCTGAGTGGAAACAACTATCAAGGGTGCACCACCCCTGTCTGTCACTTGTGATGGAGCCGAATACCACTGACCATCCAAGCAGCAGGGGCTTCATGACATGAGTGAGCAAAGAGCTACGTTTACTCAACACACTATACTAGAACTTACTTTTTATTAGTGAACTGTTCATCCTTGTTCCGCTGAGAGATCCATGCTCTCTGACGGGTTTTCAATAGGCAGGGAATTGAATCCACAATTAAGCTCTTCTCAAGAAAATTCTTACAGGACAGTGGTAACCCAGCACATAAACTGTCACAGCGCCCAACTCTGCCAAGTGTTATCAGTTGTATAAACAAGAATAGTGATTATAGAATCTGTACGCAGGTTTTACACCCTCATTGATAGCTCTCAGCAATTAGAGAAGCCCTGGGCAGTGCCAGCGTAGAACACTGACAGTAAGCGCTCAGCTGCAGCCTATCAGGTTATCACGCTCTTTAATCTTTAGGAGTTTGAATGGACAGCCAAGCAAGGAGCATCACTCAGGAAAGGCTTCCTACAGTTAAGGCAGACAGGAGAGAAGTGCTCAGGGGACCACAAACACTACGGAAGTCATCATCTGTTTCACCTGAACTTAGTCACATTCCAAAGCTCCCCCTCAGTGAGTGCTGCCCAGCCAGGTGGGACCGCCAACCCCGGAGCTCTCCTTGACGGCTCTGTTCCTCGAGCCTCTTCTCTAGTCAGCCACCAAATGTTGTCAACTTTACCTCTTGAAAGTGTTCCCAGGCATCTCTTCTCATCTTCATCTCCATCGTTGCTTCCCAAGTCTGGACTTCCACCATCCCTAGCTTCCACAGTAGCCACCTCATCTTGTAACTGAGTATCAGTGTGATTACTTTATCAGAAGAAGAAGAAGAAGAAGAAGGAGGAGGAGGAGGAGGAGGAGGAGGAGGAGAAGAAGAAGAAGAAGAAGAGGAAGAAGAAGAAGAAGAAGAAGTAGAAGTAGAAGAAGAAGAAGTAGTAGTAGTAATAGTAGTAGTAATGGCAAACCACATCTGGTTCATTCACGCAGTGTCTTCACTCTGGCTACCCTCCACGAGAACGCACGTTTTGCGAGGAGGGGACCGCCACCTGCCATTCTGATCTGACATTCAGCACCTGCTGTGTAAGTCACGTGAGTCGGACTGCATCATTCCTTCATTGTGTTGGCTACAGAAGAAGAGAGTCAAGGAGCAAAGGACTGAAGACACTTACCACCCGAGCTAGAAGTTCAACAGGAGGAGGACATGGCCCAGGTGCACAAGGCTTAGACTTTATTCCCCATGCCAGAAACACAAAAGAGAAGGACAGGAAAGGATGCAAGGAGATGTAAGCGAAAGGCCTGGGGCAGGGGACCAGGAGGGCGATCCTAACGTGTCCCTCTGAAGGACTCCTAAGATGAGGGAGCTCATTTGCGTCTTATGTTTGCGAAATCTGGATACCAAAAAATAGTTTACCAAGATACACATAACTTTATGTCTAGGAAAGGCATTAAACGAATGAACACATAGAAGAGGTAGTGTTAAAAAGGCGTAAGAATCTCAGGTAGAAATACGTCACTCCTGTCCGTGCCTCCTGCCATGCTCCATCCGCTGACCCTGGAAACCCTCCACTCTTCTGGCTTCCCCGTGACTGCTTTCTCACAGTTTTCCTCTTGCTCACTTCTTGGCTGCTGCTTCCTAATTTCCGATGCTGGCTCCTGCCCTTCCCTCTACCTGACCTCTCGATGCTGGAAGGCCTTTTAGCTTAATCGGCCCCTTCTCTTCTCTCCCCACAGAAGGGAACCATCCAGCTCTGACAGTCCGGCTGCAGCTCAGGATTCTCTCCTGAGATCTAGGCCTGCCATCTAAAGGGGACGCAGTCATGCCAAACTGAGCCTTCCATTCTGCACCCCCAACGCATGTACCCCACACCGTGCTTGTAGACCCTCCTTTTCACCAGTAATGCTAATGACCACCTCATAACTAAAGTCAAAAGTCATCTCCAACTCCCATTTACCTCATACCCAGCAAGTCTGTCATCAAGGTCTATGCCCCCCTCAGCTCCTGAAGGGTCCCTCAGATCTTCTGTCTCTCATCTCTATTGCCACAATTCCAATCCCATGGCCTGCCACCTACACTTCTGCAATAGATCCAGCTGTCCCCACTTTAGATCCAGCTGTTAATGCCCACACAACAGCCGTAGCATGGTCTTCAAGCATGCATCAAATCATGCCTGTCCCATTTAAGACAACTTAGCGGCTTTCTATTTATTTATTTTTTATAGCTACCACCTAAAATCTTTGCCCCAGAATGGAAGGAAAAGTGCATAATGTACCTTCCTGCTAACCCCTTTCCTCAGTAGCATCAAGAAACATCCTATAAGAAGGAAAAGGGGGAGCTGCAGAAACAGCTCACCTGCTCTTCCAGAGGTCCTGAGTTCAATTCTCAGCAACCACAGGGTGGCTCACAACCATCTATAATGTGATCTGATGCTGTCTTCTGCAGATAATGCATTCATATACAATAAATAAAATAAGATTTTTTTAAAGGAAAAGGAGAAACGGAGGAGCAAGGGGATAGAATTCCAGCTTGAAGGGGTATAACTTAAGGCCTAGAGTGAGCAAAAGCTACATTCCCCTGTTGGTTGGTTTTAGTGAGGAAAACGGTTTCTCGGTAGCGCTACAGCATGCAGCACTCCTTTTATCCATTGGAGGCCTTGCCATGAGCATTGTCAGCTCTGTTTCATGCACTCAATACACTCCACAACTCTGCTCTTCTCTGTGTAGCTGCTTATTAGCTGGCTTTTCACAAGTATAGAAGCTGCATAAGGATAGCAGCTGTCCTTACTGGCCACCAGTGCCCAGCACAGGAGTGAACTAACTCAGTGGCATGTTAAAGTCTATAAGGACAAAAGTGTGTACATTCACAGAGAAGTTCTGAAGTACACTGCTAGGAGAGTGGAGCGAACTGTGGCCTGTCTTGCACCTCACAGTCCAAGGAAAATGGAAGTCTTCTGCATGGGCTAAGGGGAAAGTCAACTGGAGCAAACAATGGACATCAATCTTGCTCCAAATGAGACTGAAAATGACTAAAACATAGGTCAGTAATATTCTGATTGTCAGAGAAAGACTCAGTGATGTCCCATTCATGAAAGGAGGTGGAACCGGTGGCCAGTTAACAATTAATTTGTACAACAATGTCTAGTTCCCGAGCAGACCCAAGAAAGCCAGAGACTGGCCCAGAGCTAGGAACCACCATGGAGTCTCGGGGAGAGTCCATAAGAGTGAGGAGGAGAGCACAGCAGGCCGGAGAAGAGGCGGGCGGGAGAGTGTGTGGCCTGTGGGGGCCGGGGGCTGGATGAGGAGGAGCAGAGACTTGTGTCACATGAAAAGGAGAAAGGCAGTAAGGGCCGCAGTGCTTCTACCCGTTCTACAAGGACTGCTCGGCTCGAGCCTGCGCTCCAGCTGAATTCAATTCTAGCAATGTAAAAATGTGTGGCAAGGTCTCTGCCCTCACAGACAAGAGCCCAGGCAGGTGCTGGCAGGAGGCAGCAGCATCTGCTGTGGCTGATGGCAAGACACTAACAGTGACTTCAAAAGATCATGTGAACAGTGTACGGTACAAATCATTTTAATGATACCTGCATATATTTTATCAAACATATTTATTAATTAGAAAACGTTCCTTATAATTACTTTGGCTTCTTTTCTGGAAACTAAAACACATTCTTTGATTAGAAAAAATTAAACTATAGAGACTCATTATCATTAATAAACTAACTAAACAAATGGTCAAACATTTCAGCTAGTCATATAAGGAATCTGCTTATTTGTTTGTTTTTTGTTTTGTTTTGTTTTTTGGGTTTTTTAAGTTGGTTTTTTTTTTTTTTTGTCTTGTTTTGTTTTGGTTTTCTGAGACAGAGTTTCTCTGTTGTAGCCTTAGCTGTCCCGGACTGGCTTTGTAGACCAGGCTGGCCTCAAACTCACAGAGATCCATCTGCCTCTGCCTCCCAATATCTGGTATTACAGGCTGCCCCACCATGCCCAGTGTAGAAATCTGTTTTAAATAATTACATATCCTAAGTTCTTATTAACTGACCGAAGGAACAGAAGACAGAAGAGAAGTCACAGGCCCAGGGTCCCCTGTCTGTCCCTTTCCCCTTTAGCTTTTTTTGGCATCGCACCTCCTATAGTGCAATGACCTGGAGTGGGGCACCCTGCCAAGGTACAAGACAGTTTATTTGCTTATTTGAAGTTGTAATTATTTCCAAGATTACTTTTAACAAATGTCAAAAATATCTTAGTAGCAGCAACATGCAAACACTGTACTAATAAAACCACCTTGCCAGGGTCAGCATAAACCACGGCTTCCAAGGGCCGCAGCAGGACTTGTTGGTAACATTTTCCATATGCCCCTGAAGTGCAGCTCGGAAAGCAGACTTAAAGGGCACCAAGACCCAAGCCAAATGAGATGCATTAAATAAATGTAAATTACTTACAAAATATATCATTGATAAGGCAATGTAATAGGGGGGTGAAAGGATTAAGATTTATTACACACATGTATGAAACGCTCAAGAAATAAAAATAAATGAGAAAGACAGTTGAGACAGACTACACGGCTAAAGAGGCTTCCTTTTTAGAACGGGATATTCATGTATGCTGAGACCTGCTAGAAACTAAAGCATTGGCTTATGTTTTAAATTTGAACTGTTATCCACACTACATATAAGCCAGAAGAATTGACCATTCAGTGATTTGCTGGAATGAAAGCACCAGTGGATATTAGCCCAACATGGAGTGTCCTCTGAGAGTCTCTCCTCAGCAGGGAATTGGGACAGATGCTGGGGCTCCCTGCAGGACTCAAGGTGAGAGTGGTATGGAAGAATGGAAAGATGGAAGGACCCAGAGGGTCCAGGAGCCCCACAAGGAGGCCATCAAGGCTGGCGGATCTAGACCCAGGGGGCCTGCACAAACTGCTATACCAACCAAGGGCAACACATGCAGTAAAGCTCGACCCTCTACTCAGATCTGGCCAATGGACAGCTCACTCTCCATGGTTGTGGGGAGAGCGGGGACTGCTTTTGACATGAACTCTGGTGCCTCCTATTTGACCGCTTCACCTTGGTGGGGAGGCCTGGTGGCACTCAGGCTATCTGGATGAGACCTAATAGGCTGTGATCATTAGGTGGGGGAGGAGGTTCCTTTCTGTCACAGGTCTAGTTGAGGGGAACAGGGTGAAAAGGTAGAGGGGGATGGGAAGATACAAGTGAGGGGATAACAATTGGGATGTAACCTGAATAAATTGTAAGAGAAAAAGGAAAATAAAAGAAGAAAACACTTACAACTTTTCAAAGCTCATTATAAAAAGATGTTTTAAGAGATTGGCAACATAGACTGGTTACATCCAGCATGACAGTTCTAAAAGAATATCAGTTACTTTTGCTTCTCATGCCCAGCAGTGTCAGAAGTAAGATGTTTCTCTTTTGGCCAGCATTAAGAATGAGAAAGCAACAGGCATGAGCCACATTGTTGGATTTGCCCTCCTGTACGTAAATGTTTCCTGTGTTCAAGCAACTTGAAACAGAAAATGAAGCAATGTAAATTAATGGCTATCTTACTTAGATGACTGGTTCCAGAACAGCTTTAAAGTAATGACAATCCTTGCTCCAGCCACCCTAAAAATCTAGAAGGAACTGAAAAAATAACCAATACCCATTCGATAGTGATCATGAATTTACACTGAAGAGACAAATGTATTTATCTTATTGTTGAAATTTTAATTTCTCAGAAAGATAGTAGAAAGTAGGACTAAAAGGCAAGGGGAAGAAAACACAACATGTAATTATTATAAATTTGAGGAGAGCCAACACCATGTGACTACTGATGACAAGTCACTGAGGTGGCAGAGGTAGGAGTGTTGGGGTGGAGGATGTGTCTGTGGTTCATCAGTAGGAATTCTTCATAATTGTATTGACAGAAACTGCTGAAATAAACATCAAATTTCACCCTCATATTAGAAAAAAATCACAAATGTCAGTAAAATATGCAAGAATAGTTATTTTTCACATGATACAGGGCCTCAGAGAAAGTCTTCCATGACGATGACGAAGGGGCTCTTTTGACTCAGCTGTGCAGCTTTTAATGATACTGAAAACTGCGCACAGTTAGGCTTCTACTGTGATATTTCATATAAGAACACTCAAAACAAAACGAAACAAAACAGTCCATAGAAAAGACAGCTCCTGTTTACAGGTGGGTGAGGGTAAAAATGGGCGTTCTACATCTCCACATTTGTGCAAGTGGCTCGCACGGTCACGTGACAGGAGTAAAGACAAAAGAATGGTGCTGTCCCTTCAGAGGTATTCATGTCCTCACATTCGGCAGGGTTCTTCCCAATTATCTTTAGAGTGTGGCGCAGTCACATTAGTCTAAACATCTGCAGGGAAAGAAATTCCTCAGAGGCACACTCCCCCAGGACTCTGCTCCTGTATTAACAAGCCACTTCCAAGAGCCTGGTCCTCGGTCATCACAGTGCAATTAGTTACCGGCCAGAATGTCTGTCAGCGAGTGTTTGCTAAGCACACACAGGGACAGCGCTGTTCTCTCAGGTCTTCGAGGGTTAGGCCTTCCTCTGCAGTTCCTCCTAATTGCTTCTCCTGTCAAATCAGCCTCTAATCCCAGACTCCAGTGTTCCTCCCTAATCCCCGCTTGCTCCCCTCACAGGCCCCATTACCACACGGAAGAATGTGAACCCTGTTTATAACTGAACGGTTCCTTTACTTAGCCAAGGGAACTTCATCTTCAAAACAATTCGCTAACAATGGACAGTTTGAAAACAAAGGGCTACCCTTTTTTCAGATTAAAAAAAAAAGGCCCCAAAAAGAAAGAGAAAGGAAGAAAGAAAGAAAGAAAGGAAGGAAGGAAGGAAGGAAGGAAGGAAGAAAGAAAGAAAGAAGCTGCTACAAATTGCTGACTGGCTCAACGTGCCATCTCCGTGGCTATTGCAAGTCACCTTTAGCTTCTGACCTCACCGGTTACCACTCTCGCTCTTTTGGAGGTGCCAAAGTGCACACACGCACCTGCACGTGCTCCACTCCTCTTCCCTTGTCTCCGTAGGTGTCAGCTGTCTACTCGGCTCTCACTGGATTCGCCAGTGTCAGCGCCACTCAGCTCGTCTGTACCTAGAGCATTTCTTGCACATCCCCAAATAAACACCAGATACTAGCACATCCCCAAGGCTTCCCATTAAAAATAAACGCCAGATACTAGCATTGCCATCTTGCTACACCAAATATAGTTTTTAAAGAGAAAAAATAATGAAAAGCTAAAACTTGACCATCGCGTGTTTGTCTCCCAGCAGCCTTCCCACCCTGCACCCTCTACTCAGGGTCTCCCTGATCTTCTCGTCCTGAGCTTCCTGACTCCTCTTCCTCTTTAGTCTCCAGCCATCCTCTTGCATCTAGTCAGTGCTCTGCGACTAAGATGCAATCCCTGAGTTATCCACTCCCTATGACGTCATTCCCCCAGAAGTTCAAAGAGCTGCGTGGTTTCAATGCCTCTGACCTAAGAATGCCAGAAGTCGTTTTCCAGCCTCAATCTCACTCTTAAAGTTTCTCATGTCTACACACCCATGTATTGCTCTTGTCTGCGACATAATGATTTGAGGTGCGCCCCTTCCACCAGCACTTCTAAACCGTGGTTGAACTACTTACCGCAGAACTCCCTGATACCGCCAACAAATTAATATTTCTAAAACACTGCTTTAGAGATCACGTACAACCCATAGACCTTTAGTAGCCCCCATGGCCAACCATCAGCATGCTGTAGAGTCTCTAGTGTCCAGCCTCAGGGTTCTGTGACCACAGCTGCTCACAAATCAGCTACATGACACTGCGTTCTGACCCTTAATCAGCTCACCTGCAGATGGGCATCTTGCTCAGATCCTTACCACCTGTTGACGCCCTTTCTGTAAGTCTTGTATCTAGGTAACCAATGTGCATCAAGGCTTGCTTTTTAAAGAAAAGCTCCACTAATTCATTCTAAAAGTACATGAAAGTCAATGATAATTTCCTGGTTTGGATGCTATGCCATAGTTACCTAAGATACCTCCACTATAGGACCCCGGGTGAATGGCATATTGGATTAGATATAGTATTTTTATATCTTCCTGCAAGTCTGTAATTATTTCAAAATTAAAACTTTAACAATATATTGTAAATACCATCCATGCATCTGTGTGGAGGCACAAATAGAGTACCAAATCCATGAAGAATGCAGTTTTGAAAACCTTCTACCTAAGGATGAGAAATAGAATAAAAATTAAGTAGTAGGGCCCTGTGGTAAGGACTAGGAGGGTCACATCCCCAAGGGACAGGCAATGACAGAAAAGGAGGCCCAGGGGACTTCTCATGGAGCTCGTGAGCTGAAGCTCAAAGCTACACAGCCAGGGGGAAACCAAACATAACCAAACATAAAGCTCTTCCAAAGTGAAGAAGCCTGCAAAAGACACAAAGCACTTGGAGAACACTGAGTAGTTCAGAACCATAAAGAATCCTACAGAGCACAATGCAGGGAGCGCGGCCAGAGGGGCACTGTGGGTCTATTTGGTAACACAGTGTGTTTCATCTTTGGAACTTTTGACTTAATAGATAGCAAAGCTGTCAAATCCTTTAAAGAACGCAAAGTAATATGACCAGGTCTAGCTTTTTTAAAGAAGCTCACATGTACAGAAAAGTATAACTTCCTCATGATACAGCTAGAGGCAAGATTATTGAGCAAACAGTCAAGTGTTCTGATATCAGAAACTATATAGTTCAAAAGAGGATTGACATATATAAGGGTTAAAATAAATATAGACTGATTAATAGTGAAATAACATCAAGAAAAAAATTTGTGTGAGGCAGAATGCAATGGGTACAAGTTGGGCCTGGTAGAACCAGGAGCCTTGTAAGTTTCAGGTCATCCTGCTTGCACAGCAGGGAGGACGGAGCAGAGCAGCAACACAGGGAGGAACAACTAATAGTAAAAGACCTTTACAAAAATTTATAAGGAAGCCTACTACTGTAAGAGCTTCACAGAGACAGATACACACATACACACATACATACAAACATACATATATTACATCATATATAATAATCACATATATATATATATATATATATATATATATATATATTTGATGGACATAATTTCTATGTAAGAAGATAACAATGCCCCTACTAGCTGCCACAGGCTAACAAATAAAAGACCCAGTGCTAGGACCAGATTCTTTCTTTCGGAACTGTTAGCCAGCAAAGTCACATATACCCCCAAACACTGCCGCCAGTGTTCTTGGTTACCTATGGAATGTGACATCAAGAACTTATTGCAGAAGACACCACTTATTTGAGTCAGAGGACATGGGGAAGTCAAGCCAGAACTGACCTGTAAGCTCATTATTACTGGATAGTCAAAATATTATGGACTGTTATTGAGAAAGACAACTCAATTTCAATGCTGACTTCTGGTCTGCACAAACATATGCATAAATACGTAAATACCCATATACCATACACGCATGCACACACACACACACACACACAGACACTTGAGCTACCCCAGGGGACTGAGGTCAGGCACTCCCCACAAGTCAAGGAGCTGAAGGAAGTCCTAGAGAGAGACGTGTGGAGACAGAAGGGCCAGGCACTAAGAAGCTGTTGGTGGGGGAAGGCTGGGCTCAGACTGGGAAGCCATAAGCAAAGAAAGGCCTGCCCTTGGTGGCTAGGCACAGACCCGGTCAACTGGGAACAACCCAGACCTTGGTGGCTCTGAGCTGGAAGCCAGTAGTAGACCAAACCCTGGAGCCATCCTTCTGCACTTCCAACGTGATGCCCACAGCTGAACCCCTCTACTACGTGGTTAGTATCACAGACCCCAAGGTCACAAAGCAGACTCTTCCCCTCTCTGTGCTCTGTACGTTTTTCATATTCTCAGCATGCCCAGTAGGCACCCCTCAACTAAAACAGTCACCCCAGGAGGTCTGATCTAGGAAGTCCTAGGAGGATGCAAGAATCTAACCAGCCCAGGGAATAAGCAGTTAAGTTTGGCCCCAGGAGCCCCTGGTACCCAAAGAAAGAAAGTTACCATAGGGAACATCAGTCACTTACAAAGACTCAGCAACAGCATACGCCATGTGGAGGCATGGGGTCAGGGGTCAGTGGACTCTGAAAGGCCCGGAACACAGCTGCCTAGCACCTTCCATCCTGCCTTCCCTTGGCCCTTGTAATTCCCTTTGAAAACAACTGCACATATATGTTTATAATGTTCTGTTTTTATTTCTTATTCCCCTTCATCCATTTATCTACTTCATTTTTCATGTGAAGGCAGTATATTTTTT
This sequence comes from Acomys minous, assembly GCF_964271855.1. Taxonomy (NCBI): domain Eukaryota; kingdom Metazoa; phylum Chordata; class Mammalia; order Rodentia; family Muridae; genus Acomys; species Acomys minous. Next base: position 85,422,682 of record NC_140494.1, on the reverse strand, counting down.
CTTTTTCTTAGTTTCTAGTTTTCTCTTTTGTGCTGTATTTTCTCCTCCTCTTCTCTACATTTGGTACTGATTTTTAGCTTTCTTTTATTTTTAACATCCTGGTTTTTTTTTTATATTTTATTATCTTTATTATGCCTACCTAGTTTGGGCTTTGAACTTCTTTACTAATAAAAAATAATTTCCTTTTTTCCTTTGTCTAATCTTTTGCTATTCCCCATCCATATGCTCTTCCCCACTCATTTCCTCTTCATTTAATTTATCTTAGCTCTCTCTACTGCCCCTCTCTTGCCTTTCCTCTTTGTCTCATTCATTTTACTATTTCTATACTTACCCTAAATAATATTTAGCTTTACAGTACATCTTAGGGCAATGTATGGGGACAGTGGCTGAGAACAAAGTATAAGGACTTTGTTCATATAAGGGTATGAAAATGTCCTTACAAAATCTATTACTAACTTTGAAAACTTAAAAAAAAAACACTTTTATTTTGAGGACTGAATGAAGACAAGAGCCAACGTTGCCTCAGATGGGGAGCATCAATGGATACCTAGCATGTTTACTAATTCTGGGCAGAGGTGAGAATTCTTACCCATCAGCCCAGCCTTTATCATCTATTGCTCTGGTGAACACAGCTGGAGTCAGCATGCAGGTGTCAAGGAGAACTGGGACTGCAGAGAGGGAGTGGAAGATGGAGCAGACACGGAAGCAACGGAAGCGTAAGACAGAGAATCGTCTATTCTTCCCCCATCTCCTCTGTCTGCCACCCACACATACACAGTTTTTACACTGACAGCTTGAATATTCCAAAGCCTAGGTATACACACAACCTTCCGGTTGCTTAGTTACTTGAAGAAAAATGGCTCAAGTCCCATAACCAGCAAGTGTGACTAAAGGAGACTCTCCTTTCTGCTCCCAACCAGGCTCAGACTAGGGCCCATAGGAAGAAGGCCTGGGCAACCACAGCCTCAGCTGACAGGAGGCCACTGTCCTGTGGATGTGATGAGACTGTCCCAATGACAGGAACATTATGAAGGAAGTGGCTATTGTGGCTCCGTGTTCAAGGGTGAAGTCAGCTGGTCACACTGCATCCATGGCCAGGGACACTGGGATGAATACTAATGTGTAGTCCAGCAGAGGGAGTGGTCCAGCCCAGCTGACTGGAGAGCCTGCCAAGCTGGCACTCAGCACCAGTCATCATACCCACAGACCAGGCCTACTGAGCCCATCCCCTCCCACACGCCTTGCAGAACCCTCACTTCTGTGCCAATCAGAATAGAGAGCTTTCAGGTCACACATCATTGAGCTTTCCTGTTCATTTCTTAGGAAGACACTCCTCTGAAGGCAGAGGACAGACTGCTGACAGTCAAAAGGAATAGCAGGAATGTGTGACAAGGACAAGGACAAGACACCGAGACAGCCCCCACCCCTAACAGGCCAGCTGAGAACTATTCTTTAGAAGTAAAAGTTGGGCTCTATATGTAGTTATGGTAAACAAAATTTTTTTTTCAAATAATCAAAGGCAGCTTCCTGGGAACGTCAGCCGGCCACTTACTCGCTGCTGGATTGAGACCAACAGTGCTGCAACGGCAGGGCTAACTGGAGCTTCTGTTCCAAGCACAGTATCGAGTGCTTTATAAACACAGAAAGCCCTGGCCACAAGGCAAGTGTCATCGTTCTCAACCTTTCCCACGCTGTGACCCTCTAACACAGTCCCCCATGGTGTGGTGGCTCCAACCACAAAACCATCTCATTGCTACTTCACAACTAACTTGGCTACTGGTATGGGTCGCAATGTAAACACCTGATATGTAGGATGTCTGATGTGGGGTCATGACCCACAGATTGAGAACCGCTGCTCTAGTGGAAGTCAACAGGGTTGGAAAGCAACACCCAGGGACAGCTAAGTCGAAAGGGATAGAGACGAGATCCATCCCTACTCTGCCTGCCTCTGAGCCTGGGCTTATTAGATTATGCTGTGCAGCCTCCATGTTTAGCTTTTGAAGATTTCATCAGAATTCCCTCTTCTAGGCATTCTGCCTAAAGGGAGAAGGAAGGCAACAGCAAGAAAATCAGCACCGGGGAGGGAGATGGGGAGGGGAGGGGGACACAAAGCCATACATGAAAGAAGAAGAGAACCATGCTACCTCTCAAAGTTGCTATAGTGACAGCATGCCACAGCTGCAGTGTGCCATGCTCCAGGGGCTGTTGTAGAAAGGTCAGGATGGAGCAGGAGGACTAGGAGCTTCCAAGGGGCCTAAGTGGCAGTGTGGCTGGCCAATCAGACGCAGACTGTGGGAAGGCCAGCTTGGATGTCTGGACCTCAATGAAGGACCAAATGGGCCCAGCCTGGGTCTCTCCCCACTTGACCCACAGGTGCCTTGGTCCTGATGCCTGCTCACCTCTCTGCTCCTGGGTCTTTCCTTTGGACTCTTGCCACTTGCTCCAGTGATCACAGTCCAAGCCAACAGCAGAAAGGATCTCACTCATCTGGATCCCATTAGTTCCCTGTATCATGTTATTTACATTCATGAAATGCAGTATCTTGAGATCACATTTGGTAAAACTTTTCCTTAAAAACACTTTTATTCTCTAATCCCCTTTTTATTGGTTAGAAGGAAAACAAAATGGATCGTATATTTAAAGGCAGAGACAAGGGGGAGGAAAGACACACCATTCTAGAATGTTTAGCAAGCAAATGCCCCGAGAATATTTATCCACGTGGTTTCCGTAGGATATGTGAAAGCAATTGTCTTGGCTATCATCACTTTAATATGAAATTTAAACCCAAATACAGCTGCGGGCACATTTCTATAATGGGAAGAGCCCTGTCCTTAGGGAGGGTGGCAGGGTTCTTACCTGGCATGACCATGGCTTGCGGGGCCGCGGCATCCGTGCTCACGCAGAGGCGCCCACCTTTAGCTAACCTATCACACAGCAAGGTGATGTGCTTCTTCAGCCGGCTGGTATCTTTGGGTATGTTCAGTTGGCTGGTGAGGTTCAAAGCCTGCTCCTTGGAACTCTTCGACAGACAAGTTTTCAAAAGGTGGGCAATGGCAGCATCCACTGTTTCTTCCCAGCCCTGCATGCAAAAGCCAATTTGGAATTTGTATACAAATGACAGTAAGCAAAGTGGGCTTTTTTATTGTTAACAAGGTTTTCAGGTGATGAACTACTAATTCTTGATGGCTTCCTCCAAGGATTGGGGCGATTGAATGAGTTGCTTTGTGAGAAATGCTTTGCCCTGTACCAAAGACAGAATAACCAATAAGATCCATCCCTGATGCAAGCCCGCTTGATGATCTGGTGGCTCACACTACCAGGAATGTCCCTTCTTTTGCCTTATATTCTGCTGACGAGGATCTGGCCCTCACAGAACCCCTCGATACAGCAGGACACCTGGCATGGAGAGAAGGTCCTGGGGCTTCAGTTGCTTGGGTCATAGCCCTGAGGCTGTGAGCAAAATCTAACTGCTAGTTTCAAGAGTGATTTTGGGAGCTCTAAGGTCTATCTAGTTCTGTTTCAATATCACATGACAAAAAAAATGGCACAAAGAAATGGCTATTTGTCCCACTTTCCTTAGGAGCAGTGACACTGGAGGAAATGTGGTGTTGCCTTATATTGTGCAGGCTGCAATTCTAAGAACATGAGTGCATTCGCTGGGACCCCAGCATCATCACAGAAGACAGCAGCACACTGAACTAGCCCTAAAGGGAACACCCACAGGCAGCTTCAAGCAGTAAAGTGTGCATGGCAGAAAGAGCCATCTGAGCCATCTGAGCATCCCAAGGACCGCTGAGATCTTCATGGCAGAGGGTCCAGAGACATAAAAGGTAGGGCACGTGCACCTTCTGTTTCCTAGGAATGCCCCCTGCAAGCCTGGTCACTAGTCAGCTCTGCTCTGTGGTCAGCTGAGCTGACTCTTGATACACAATGAGTGTGCATCTCAGGCTCCTCCCACATGGACATCTTTGGCCTTCTACGCACAGAGAGTTGGTTCTTAAGGCAAGGTCCAAACTCCAGATATACCCCCCAGAGAGCTTCCCACTGACTGCCATAAGCAGTACACCAAGACTTTCAATTCCATTTCTGCCTACCTGTGATAGATGCCACCAGACAAATTAGGAAAGAAACGACCCTGACAGTCTTTTCAAGGGGACCTTAAAGATCTTTAAAACAGCTTCCTGCTCCCAATCACTATAGCATAATAAAATGCTAGATGCTACAAAGATATCTTTCTACTACTAGCAAAAATCTACACTAGACTAACATTTAAAATCACTGCTACTAGGCCTTTCAGAGAGGACAGATTTCTAACTTGCCCTCAGAGCCTTGGACAGGGTCCTCCGGAGGGTAAGTGTGAGTCCTTGAGTATTGTTAACCATCTACATATTCTGAGGTCATTTCAGCATGGAATAGCTTCTGCGTTGAATTCAGACCCTCATCTAAACAAGCCACTATATTTATAAACAGACTACAGTAGCTTATTAGGAAACAAAGGGAGACAGCGTTTGCTCAGCACAGGAGCACGTCTACATGATTTCTCTTCCTGCTGCCAACTTGCAGAGAAAGTAAAGAACTGCATCATACATTGTTGGAACCCGGTCCAAGAATGGAGTCTTGCGAGGGGGATTCTGGGTGTTTGTGAGAACACGTTAAGGAAACAAGCCTTGTGATGCCCGTTTCACCAAAACCACAAAGCTGGTCCTAGAATGTGCTTTCGTGGCCCTCCCAGGTGCAGCTGGTGGGAGTGAGTTTGTCTCCCATGACTTATTACAGCTGGCTATTGCCATTCCATAGCCTTGGGCGGCACTGTGCGGCTCGACCTGTGCTTGTACACATTACTCGTGTGACTTCCAACCCGCACAGTGTTTCTCAACCTGTAGATCATGACACCTTGGGGGAAGTGTCGCATATCCAATAGCCTGCATATCAGATGTTTACATTACAACTCAATAATAGTAGCAAATTTACAGTTGCGATGTAGCAACAACAAAAATGTTATGGCTGAGGGTCACCACAACATGAGGAACTGTAGTAAAGGGTCCAAGTATTAGGAAGGCTCAGACCCAACGTTCAGAGTATCAATAGTCCAGTGCTCTGAATAAGACTGACTACTGCGTGCAACTTCAGTCTGCCTCATTTTTAGGCTCCATTCTCACAGGGTCCACTGCCAACTAGAGTGGTAAACAATGTATAGGTATTTAGCCCAGATATTGCTTTAACATAATGAGACATAGTGACAATACTTAGAAAGATTGTTAATAAAATATTTAGAGGGCTTAAGCTGCTGTATAAATTCCAGTTCAATAACAGAAGAGTGTGCTTATGAGATAAGAGCTGGCGACGAGAATCTGTTGTATAAACCTCAATGTGATAACACGTGATTAAACAAATGTCATAATTACCTAATAAAATATGAAATAAAAACTTTTCAGAAAGAAGGAACACAACTGTGAGGCGGCGGAAAATGAGTTGTTCTAACGCCTCTTTGGGATGCTGTGTCCACTGCCCTCCTCAGCATCACTGGAAGCACACGCGTGCTTTCCTGCAGATGCCAAGCTCTTATGCTTCAGTCACACTAATAACTTGCCACATACCTCAAGAGCAAAATGCAACATTAACACGAGGAATTATGACCAAATACTTCTAGAAGTAAACATGCCCTTTTGTGAAACTAGCTTTGGCTTTAGTTCTCAAGCCCGTCCGCACCTTTCTTCTAACATCCCAGGTGTCTAAAGCAAAAGGAAGGGAGGAAGGGATGGGTTTGAATGCACATCTTACTCAACTCTGCCTTCTTTGTAGCGGGCTTGGGGTGTGTTGTTGTTGGTTTTCTCAAGACCGTGGCTCTTCCCCACTGGGTGACCTTCATGCCTCAGTTCTGTGCCTGAGCTACACCTCAGGTCCCTCTGGGGACGTTACGCTGACTAGGTGGACCACCTTGATTCTACCAGGTGCCCTGTGAGGGAGTGGACCACCGCCTTGCTACATGACTAAACTCAAGGGAAAAGAATGTCCCAAAATACATAAAACCACTGGTTTAAGTATAAAGCAATTCTTGGTTCCCTCCCTTCTGTTTTCCGCTCTACCCTCTAGTTTGGCATTCAAGACCACACAGAAGCGTCAATATTTTAGGCTGTGGCTGCATGCTGCTTTCTCTGTCAAGGTTACCAGTGGCTAAGATCCAGCTGCAGGAAGAGCTCTAACTAGACTTCTATTTTGATAATCCTCTCTAAAATTCAAATGCAGAGAGGTAGCTAGACTAGTACCCCAAGTGACCCTTCTACAGTATAATTTAACATATCATTTTCTTCACAGCAATCAAATGAAAATAAGGTTAGTTACTGTAGTTCAGATTTCAAAATTGTAATGATTATGAAGTAGTATAACCTTAAATGTTTCTTTTTACCAAATAAAACTTCAGGGAAAATTCATATATATATATATATATATATATATATATATATATATATATATATATATTTCTCTATGTGTGGGGTGTGTGTGTGTGTGTGTGTGTGTGTGTGTGTGTTCAGGTACAAAATTGCCACAGCATGTGTGTCAAAGTCAGGGAGCAGCTTTGGGCATGAGTCTTCACTTTCCATTCTGTGTACGGCAAGGTCTCTTATAGTTTGTCATTGAATACACTAGATGGCTGGCCTGAGAGTTTCCAGAAATTCTCTGGTCCCTTCTACGTCCCTTCTCACCACTGGATTACCTGGATTGTGGTGGCACACTACCAGTTTGGTACTTTTTACATGAGTCCTGGGGATTCATTTGTATGTATTTTTAAAAATAATATTTATGACTAAAGGGTATATGACATTAAATACAGTAAAATTAAAAAAACAAAAGAGACTCAGATGTGGCTCCTATCTTTAAATACTCTGCATCACTAGTAATAGAAAAAAATTAAAACTATAATGACTCTTTGAAGAACCTCCACTAGGAGATGGCGTCTAATATGGTAAGCTGCCACTGGGCAAAGAAAATGCTGTTGCTTCAATGGCAGACAGAATGCTGTCTGAAATGGGCAAACTTGGATGCGGAGAGTTCAACTGCTAAGTTCTGCCAAAACAGGGTAAGCAAGTCCTTCATGGTTCCTGCTTCACACCTATGTCTGTCAGGTATACTGGGTCAGAAGGCTGAAGACTGATGCTCTAATGTTATAGAGGAAATCTGGTTGACTGTCCAAGTAGCTATCTATCTATCAATTCTTAGTATTAGAAGCTACTTGCCTGCACTTCCTACATACTTAGGTAATAGTATCTCCTTCTCAAGTATATGATGAGATTAAAGACTAGGTAGTTACAGTTTTACAATAAAGCTTAAGTTGTTTAGGATTTAAGAAAATATTTTTAGATCTAGAAGATGTTTTTTCAGTTAGTAATGCAAGTTTTGATAGAAAATGATTTATGTACAGAAATCTGAACTCATCAAGACAATATTTCTCCTAAGCTGCCAAATGCATATGGACTGGACATTATGAATGTAAATCTTATCTAATAGCTTTCATAATTGTTTCATCATCAATCATCATCATCATCATCATTAATTAATTTATTATTGAAAGAAAAAGAGAACCTTTATTGGAGTAAAAGGGGGAATTGTAGAAGGAGTATCTTGGGTATTGTATGGATGTAGCACCTGTCAGTAATAAATCTGATGGCCTATAGCTTAGGCAGGAAGTAGAAAGTGGGACATCCAGTAGGAGAAAGGATTCTGGGAGACATCCAGGTACACGAGATTCAGCCAGTAAGATGTGAAGAGGATGGTTGCATGGTACCTAAGTAGAGGTAACCAGCCACATGGCAGAATGTAAATTAGTATAATGGGTTGCTGTAAGTTATAAGCTAGTCAGAGAAGAGCCTAGCTATATTTCCTAGGTTTTTGTATAATAAAAAAGAAAGAAAAGAAAATACACTTAGAGAGTGGTACATTTTCTATACTTTAGGATAATTTGTTTTGTCCTCTGGCCCTTGTTCTAGAACCAAAATTCTCAAATAAGTTATTCAAGACAGAAAGGGATTCATACTTCCTATCATGATAAGGAACCATCCCATCAGGTTTTGTTTTTGTTTTGTTTTGGGTTTTTTTTTAGTCCCTTTTTTAAATTTTTTAAATTTTAATTTATTATAACTTAATCAGATTACAACTTGAATATTATCCCCTCACTTGTATCTTCCTGTTCCCACCCTCTCTCTCTCTCTCTTCTGCCCTATTTCCCCTCCTCAAGACCTCTGACAGAAGATGGACAGCTCATCTTCCACGGCTGTGGGGAGAGTGGGGACTGCCTCTGACCTGAACTCTGATACCCCCGATTTTAATCACTTCCCCTTGGTAAGAAGGCCCAGCAGCACACGGAGGAAGGAGAAGTAGGCTATCCAGATGAGACCTGATAGGCTGTGATCATATAGTAGGGGAGGAGGTCCCCATCAGTTTTATGGGTGAGTCAATAATAGAGTTCATCTTAGTGTTCCCTGAGCAAACTACAAGTTAATTAAACAATTCAATGCTTTCGAATATAGAGGCCAGATCACATATGCATAAACACAAAGTATAAATCTACATTTATCCTTCTTAAATTAGTCAACATGCAGAATACTATTTCAGCAAAGTCCCCCAGCCCTTCACTCCTCTGCTGAGCCTGGCTAGTCATTTTGAGGCTCCTTAGTGTGGGTGAGGTCCTACCTCTGTTATTTTCTGGATCTGGAATCTTGGTGTGCTTCCTTGCCTGAACACTACAGTTAACAGCTTTGAGGCAAGATTTCCTCTGAGAAAATACGCAAGTACTTTCTTTGAGAACTGACCCAAGAAGTGCCATGGAGGCCAGAGAGGAGAGATGGGGACATGAGAGAAGGCCCTGAAGGGAGTGCTGTTGACCAGGTACCAGCACCAGCCAGTGCTCAGTCCCACTAGATAACTCCAGGTGATGGCATCTACTTCAAACTTTCTGCTCATCTCCGGAATCCCATTGGTCACAGAGGATCAGCACCTCATAGGCTCTATCCGCCAGGATACGTTCTCAGGCAAAGAACTGTGGGCATTAATCAGGAGGAAGCACTGAGGAAGAGGAGACATGGGTGGGGCATTCACAGCATCTGTGACCATCATGTGAACAATCACTGGTCATTGCCTGGCATAAATGAATGTTCAATAACAATGTATTTATAGTCCTTTGAATTATGTGAATCAGGCCTATCTTATATAGATACATATTTAATTCCTCTCTGGTTTTTAAATTTAAAAGTGGACAAATCTTACAGTGGCTGAGACATATGAGACTTGGTTCTGAGGCTGCTAAAAACTAAGGAAATGCTTATGGCCTTGAATTCAGGCCCATGAGTGAGAAAGCAACTAGCACTCTTGTTAAACCAAGAAATTGGATTCTTCATTCCCTGTGAAACTGTCAAGCTTGCTTACTTCAAATGTTAAAGGTGAAACCCATTCATGGGAACAATAACATGATTTCACCTGTAGATCTTCATTCACTGTCATACACAGCCCATGTTCTCACGGTTCTCACAAGCTTTGTCAGTGACATCTAACTTAGGCTTCATAACTAAGTGACATGACCTGCCAGATACAACATGACAACACTAGAGCCTAAACCTCCAATGCTACCACTGGAGCTTAGTTGTAGCTTTCTCTTTGAGCATAAACAAGAGTCCCTCTATTTGTACGAGATGTACTCCTGGTCATGGGTGCTGGTTCTGTGATGGGAGAGATCAAGACCATTCACTGGCTCCTTCTTGGTAAAAAGACTTTAATTGTTATTCTCAGCTGTACTTCATTGTTGATCTGTGGCAGCCTCCTCCCCAGAACTTTCATATTTTAACACCCATGAAGCAGGGACTTAGCTTATTGTCACCGGGCTCCAACAACTGCTGGCTTTCTGTTTGGGGGCAAACTGCATGTAGACTTCATCTGAGCTTGCCTTAGTGCGTTGCTTCTGCTCAGTTATGTGCAGTGCCCATGCTGCCTCCATGAATTAACTGGAATATAAAATATCATATAAGCTGGCAAGATGATTCGGGTGGTAAGGGTACTTACTGCCAAGGCTGAGAAGATGAGTTCAGCCCCTGGAAGCCACATGGTAGCAAGAACTGACTCCACAAGCTTTCTTCTGACCTCCACATGTGCAACACACACACACACACACACACACACATATACATATACTCCCACACACATACATACACTCACACACACATACATACATACATACATACATACACTCACTCACACACACACACATACATACACATACATATATACCCATACACACACATACCACAAATATTTTTTATAAAAACCTTTAAGACTCAAATGGTGTCTTATAATTTACCAAAAATATTCCTGTATGTACAGAAAAGCAAAGAAGTACTATGCTTCAAAATTTGGAAGCAAGTGTTAATGAGGGACTAAGAAAGTAATTTTCCTTTTGTTTTCCAAAGCTAAGCTAAACGCTTCCTAAGATATAAGGCAAAAGGATCCGCCCAGATAGAAAGTCTGTCACTACGACATAGGTGCACACATTCCTACCTTAAGCAAGCAACCCGCTGCAGCCAGCAAAGCAGCCCATCTCTGGAACCACTGTGATCTGGCTAATTCATGTTCTGCACAGGACTGTTGCCAGAACAGTAAATGTCAATTTCTCTAAAAAGGAGCCGCTGACTTCAGACAGAGGCTTCTTCTCCTTCAGAAACATATCATTCAATGAGGGAAGTTTGAAAGCAACACTGCAAAAAGGGATTTCCTCAGAAACGTCATCAAGGTGGCAAAACACAGTCGTACACAGCACGTGACCTCCTCCGTGACACCTTCCTGCTGCTACTCCAGAGAGCACAGAGCAGTGGCCTACAGTTCACAGATGACTTAAGAGAAATACCTGAGCCAATGCAGGATGCCTACATATTTCTTCTGACTCAGGAATACAATATGTTTTTTTTTAATGTCTACACAGAGCTCTCTGAATGACTACATAAAATTTTAAGTGCTAAAAAATGCACCATCAGAGTTTAACTGGCAGCACTTTTGTTTTTGTTTTTCTTAACAACATGCGGCAGAACTTTAGCATGTGGTATCTTATTGTTGAAATACGGTAGTGAGGACTCACCCGTTTCTGGATGCCTGTCACATGCTTGGTCCCACAGTTGGCATGCAATTAGTTCTCAGGAAATTTTGAGGGGGATATAGAGTGTCTTCTTGAAAAGCCACACAGCCTTGTGAAGTTTCCAAATGTGTCACAAATGTCTTTGGATTTTCTTTTGTGAGGGTTTTCCCGTGATGCTAAGGATTGAGCCAGGGTGTTGCACATGCTAAGCATGTGGCCTACCACTCCGCTGCACACACTCTCACTGGATCACAGATTTAAAAATATGGCTTAATGAATTTGGTTTTCTAAGAGGGTGTTATTTTCGTTTTAGGGTTTTTAGAACATTTGTTTTTTATCATTATTGATTTATTATTGTTGCTACCTTCCAAATGACATAAATAATAAAACATCAAAATCCTAAAATTATGATGAAAATAGCCAAACGAGGTTGTGTGTGGTCTAGTTGATTGAAACTAAACAAACAATATAATTTTGGGTTACTTTCTGCTAAAAATATAATATATATAGTATATATATATATATATATATATATATATATATATATATATATATATATATATATATAAAATCTTGCTGAGGAAGAAAACTTTAGCATGTATGTTTGTTTATTCATTTATTGTGCTTAAGTGGATCAACTATAGTAAGGTCACAGCCAAACATAATGAAGTCCAGATTCCATGGTTTGAAAAAGAATCACAAGAGAGGACACCGCTGAAACAGACAGAAATTCCTTTCCCAAGCATCAGCTTCTGTCTCATATATGAGCCCCAACTAGGCATGCCTTTAATAAGAGACTCACTCTGAACTGCAAGCTCATCACAGCCCACGTGACCTTCAGAAGGAGCTGCAAGTCCACACACACTCCAAGTGTCCAATGTCTCCTCTTACTATTTGTTTACTTGTTCAGACCAAATCCCCTCCCTTCAAGGCCACACTAGCTTACCAGTGTACAGATGCAGAGTCAGTGCTTGGAGCCTGGTAACTCGCCTAAGGACACAGACCTAATTAAGCTCTTTTTCTAGAAGACACGTGAGCACCCCCTACCCCGTATGGCACCATATTCTACTCAATGCAGTTTATAGTTTCCAACAATTAGTATTTAGTTTGCTCCAGTATATTATGATTATAAATATTATGAAAGCAAATGGCCTCTATAATTTTCTTACTTCATTAATTTAGATTTCTGATGTCAGATTAGCTTTATGGAGTAATCTCTGGAAAGACAGTACCAGAAATTAGTTGGTATGCTCATTTTAGTACATGGTCATTGTAATACTTATTGCCAAGTTTGGCTAAGGCAGAGTAAACAAAATGTATCCAACAACGACTTTCATTTGTGCATATTTATCATTAGTAAGACTAAAAATTCTTGTACTTATCTCTGTTGTTAGGTTACATGGGGGGAGTGTATGCTTGACTATACAGTCATGCACAGTTGCAAAACTGAATACACTCCGAGAAATTTGTCATAAGATATGTCACTATGAAGACCCCAGACTGTACTTTCACACAGGTATCTGTCATGTGAGTAGACTAGACTTCTAAATTTTTAATGATATTTATTTTTAAGTATTATTTTTAAAAAGTTTTGAAATTAAATAGAAGTGTCATGCAGCAAAGTTAACCAGACCCAAAGCCTATACAACTCAGTCAACTTTGGTCTATAATTTTAGGGGGCCATTAACATATATGTGCCCCATTACTAAGACATCATATGACTGTACACATGTGGTGGTCTAACTTACTAGAAGAATCGACATGATCTGAGTGTGGTGGCGCACGCCTTTAATGCCAGTACTTGGGAGGCAGAGGCAGGCGAATCTCTGTGAGTTCGAGACTAGCCTGGTCTACAAAGAGAATTCCAGGACAGCCAAGGCTACACAGAGAAACCCTGTCTCAAAAAGCAAACAAAAAAGATGTGTCTATATGTATGTTAATAGCCATTTATCAAAGAACAGGTTTTGCTCTTATAAAAAATGTTTGGTGCAACTTATAAAAGTAAAGAACATAGAAAAGGAGGTAGAATGTTTTCTTTGTAAAAAGTAATTTTTTAGAAAATTGTACAGACAGTTGTGGAAGAACATCTGTAATTATTTGAGAGATTATGAAAAGCAGTGGAGTTTCCTCCCCCAGATGATTAGATATAACTATGTACTTCACTGCTTTAACCCCGTGAGGTTGCGGAAAAATCTGTTCTTGAATTTACTGGACATAGAGGCACGCACACGCAACAGTGTTAGATTCTGCGGAAGGCACACTGTGTCACACCACAGGTAGAGGGGTACAGCCAGAAGGGATGGGAGGGACTGCCAACTGCCAACTGCCCTGCCTCCAGAGCGCAGGTGGATGGACAACCAGCGAGTGTCCTCTCCATGAAGAGAAGGGCACTGCCGGGAGTGCTTTGGTGAGACTCAGCTCAGCTTTGGCAGATTGAAGGGGAGATGCTGAGGAGTTTATGAACGGGAAACAGTGGGGCCAAGTGACCGGAAGCCCTGACTGCCTGTCACTGGGGCTCAAGCTTGACTCAGGTGCCACAGAGCCAAGGGAAGCACGCATGCAGATGTGAGGGGGGGGGACCATGGCGGTGGTCCCAGACACAGCGAGTACCAGTAGAGAAATGCGCAGAAAGTCTGCTTCAAACGCCAGCACAGGCAGGCAGCTAGCAAAGCAATGGTCCACGGCAAGAAGCCTTCCAGAAAGAAATTCCTAAGAAAAGCTCTGGGGTGTGTGTTATATTTGACGTGGGTGACACAGAATGTTAGATAACTGAACAACAGCAGTTGCATCTAAGTAGCAACAACACAGGGTATATGGCCATGGTGAACATGAAACTAATTCCACATGTTTATCTTACTGGCTAAGACCATGGGAAATACCAAAATATTTACTTTCTGAACTACATTCCCATAGACAGTTATAATTGTGATGATACTTGAGCCCTCAAAGGCAGACTTAATAGTGACACCAGACTTCCTCCTCTCGTTTCCCTTTTAGGAAGGCTCATTAATAACGGTAATGATTAGCCATCTCAGTCATCACTCAGTCCAGACAGCAGGCACAATGGTCCTGACATCAAATCTGACCTGTGACGTAGGCACCTTTAAACCCTGAAGTGAGCCTTGATAAGCCCCGCTGCACAACAGGACTTCCTATGACAAACATCTGTTTTCTCACACAAGCCACATTCAACACATTAAAAATAAGCTTCCTTTCCGCATCAGTTTATAAAAGGAACAATCAATCAAAACGTAGGGCTGAAGGTTCAAGCCTCCCTTTTCCATTGATGTGAATTTCCATCTTAACTTTCTCAGGGAGTTTTAAAGTTTACCACCAGGAAAGGTAACTATTAAGTCCTTAAGAATACAGTAAAACTTTTCCTTTTCAACTGGTAGAAAACACTGCCAAAGATGCTTAATGCAATTTCAGAGGAAAGAAAACATCAAGGCAAACGCTATGCCATGTGGAGTCTATGAAGCCAAGTCTCCAAACCTGTACACTGTTGCTTTTTTCATTAGAGGCTCCTCCAGGGCAAACTGAACACATGAGCCTCAGAAGGCTCACACAGCCCCTCGCAAACCTCCATCACACTGTTCCTGGCTCTCCTGCCATCTGCTGGATGAAAACTCTAGTCATCTGAGCTGTTTACTAGACTAACGAGAAGCAGATCTGAAAGGTGATCGGGAAGGGCAAAGAGAATTCACCCACATCCAATCCAAAATGAAGCAACTACCCAAAAGGCTGTAATCAAGAGAATTCAAAGGCCACGTGATGCTGAAGGAAAAAGAAGCCATAATGACTACAGCGCTGGCCAAGACCACACAAAGGATACAATATTCTGCTTTCTGTTGCTGTGATAAAATACCTGAGGCAATTCGTAACCTATAAGGAAGGTTTATTTGGCCTCATGGTTTCAGGGGTATCAACCGTGGACACTTGGCCCTGTTGCCTTTGGGTCTGTGGCAAGACAAGGATAGCATCATAGTGGTCACACATGGCAGAGCAGGTCCCACCTCAGCACAGTGAGAAAGAGAAAGCTGGAGGAAACAGCTGGGTCCCAGTGTCTGTTTCAAGAGACTGCCTTCAGTGACACACCCCCTTCACCAGGTTCCACTGTCTCAGTGTCCTGCCATCTCCCAGTAGTGTCACAGGGTAACAAGCCAGCTTCCAGGGAGTGGGTCTGTAGAATACTTCCAAACTATATCAAGAGTGGAGCGACAGCACCGGTGCCAGTCTCCTGCCTCCATCTTAGGCAAATATATACAGATCTTTCAGGTAAGCTCTTGTTCCTAGAAGTGCCTGACGGTGACACAATGACCAGGCAGATCCCAAGATACCACAAATAAGGGGTGGTAACCCAAGCACCATGAAGAGATCCCACATCAGTCTCCTGCTCTCCTTTTATTAGTTCACTAATGAGTGCTGTAGTTAAACCAACTTCTTGACTCTCCCCAATGCTGTACAGCTGACTTCCTGGAATTCCAAAACTTCCTGTCTATACTGTCTAGCATGGTAAGCACTTGGCACATGTAGCTACTGACAAGTGAAACACAGACAACGAAGTTAATTTATTTCACATCCGCTTACTTATGTGTCATGAGGTGAATGGCTACTGTACTGGAGAGCTCGGGATTGGAATATTTGCTTATAAAACGGAGTTAAAACCACCAAGAATGACACCTAAGTTTGTTTTGTATGAAAAGTTGTTGTAGGCCAAATGGTGCTTAAAAACTAGTAAGTTCTCAATAAAAATTTATTGGTTGATTAAATGACTTGATAAAAAGATTATCCCATTGAGCCAGACCTAAAATTGCGCATGCGCACACACACACACACACACACACACACACACACACACACACACACACTGCACCTTTACGTCTTTTTTGGCTTCTGTGAGGCATCATGGGAAAGAGATGTTCAATATCACAACCTCTAATACAACCCACATTGACAGAAGCGGAGTCTTTTCTATAGAACTTCAAAATAAATATGATAGAATTTCTTTTTCTTTTCTTTTCTTTCTTTCTTTCTTTCTTTTTTTTTTTTTTTTTTTTTTTTTTTTTTTTTTAGGATAGAATTTCAATGCTGCTCCCCCTAAGATTTCAAATGCTCTCAAGTATCGTCCACTCCTAGCCTGAATACTATTTGTTTTGAAATTTAAAATTCTGGGAGGCAGGAGTAGAGCTCAGTGGTAGAGAACCAGCTAGCTATCCTGACGGCCTGGGCGTGGTGCACAGCACGCACACACACACAGAAGCCCTATGACACAGAGTGATAAGGCACTATTTCGGACTATATGTATGCCATCATTACAGGAAGGTAACAGTGGTAATTTTAATTATCAAACCCACCAGTGGAACTATGCTTAAGCACTCTGAGACAAGACGAGGTTTTGAATATTTTTTTCTCAGTGTGGAAATGGCCTTAACAAAGTACAACTGGTACAAATATGTTTCAGCACCTTAAAAAACCAAAAAAAGTAAATGCACTCATCTGAAATACCAGTGCTACAAATGCAGTGCTGTTTCAAACAAAGCACTGATGACTAGCACTGACTGCTGATGATATGTGAAAGTGTTGCTTTCTGTGACTGTTTTCCACTAGCAGTGACCTCTGATGACATCATGCGAAGGGCGCTACTTTCTGCTAGCATTGACCGCTGATGACATCATGCAAAGGGCCCTGCTTTTCACTAGCAGTGACCCCTGATGACTTCATGCAAACAGCACTGCTTTCTGCTACCAGTGACCCTTGATGACATCATGCAAAGGGCACTGCTTTCTGCTACCAGTGAGTGACCCCTGATGACATCATGCAAAGGGTACTACTTTCCACTAGCAGTGACCTCTGATGGCATCATGCACAGGGCACTGCTTTCCACTAGCATGGAAAGGTTCAGGGTAGTGTTTGTTTTGTGGAGCTGATATCATTAGGAAGAAACTATTCTAGAATTTTCTACCAGAAGTAGCCTTCCTGACACATTCTGCCTAAGCGACAAAACAACAAATCAGTATACCAGTTATATAGATCTATTTAAAACATAAATATCTTCTGAGTGTTTCTTTCTACCTCTCAATACTTGTGGGGACATCTGCCCTTGGGCTGACAGAGCCTTCTGGAAATTTCGTCCACATGGCCAGAGCTCTCCCCCTCACACATGTACTCACCATCTACCCTCAACTAAACTACCTAAATTACATTCAGATTTTTGTGGTATCATAATAACTTCAGCATGGGGTGTATTTTCAACATTCTGGTCAGAGACGCCTTCTTTCCTGCCTCGCCCTCCTCTAAGTTATTTCAGGTTTGAATATTTCATTTTCACATCTCAGTTGGATGGTGCAGAGTCCCATCACACAACACTCACTTGTGAGGTCTACAGACACAGCATGGGGAATTGTGAACCAGCATGTCAAAACCATATGCCATATGCATGTCTTTTTAAAAAGTACTTTTCTTTTCAGAAACAACCTGTCTCAGCATCATAACTCAAACGTGAATACTACAGCCCAGTTAAAGACCCAGAACATAACAACAAGTATTCAAATGACTCTTTGGAATCATTCTTCTCCAGGCCGTGTGTGTGTGTGTGTGTGTGTGTGTGTGTGTGTGTGTGTGTGTGTGTTTCCCAAATGTCGTATGTCCAGCAGACCCGAGTACATGCACTTTCTAATCTCAGCACACTAGGAAGAGAGTCAGAAGATGTTTCTCTGCATTCTTTGGAGAATAGAGGGTGTGTGGACACGCAAGGCAGAACGTCTCCCAGAGGGACTAACCTTTCGAACCGTCTACAGGACACTGCTCTTCATGACATACATGTGAATACACTCATGTATTTTAAAAGATGCTGTTCGTCAAGGCCTACATAATGAACACACCCAACCTGAGTTCAACTCCGAAAACCCACACAGCGGTGGGAAAGAACCAACTCTGCTAAGAAAAATAAAGAGTGTGGCACTGCACATTAGTAAGGGTCATTCTAACAAAAGCCAAATCTTAATTGTTCTTAGTACATGAAAGAGCAAATTTAAAAAATGACAAGTTGGGAGAAACTACAAAAAGAAAACCTCTTTGTTGACAGTACATTTCTCTCAGGCTGATATGCCAAGCCTGCAGCAGGAGCCTGAACCCTCAGGTAGTACCAAACTCACACAGACATTTTTACATACATATATACCTGATTTATACACAGGCATAGAAAAACACTGACAATAAATAATAATGAAATCAAAGCATCTTAGCAACATAAAACATTATGTTGATGTAGTTTCTCTCTTGTCAAGACAAATATTTATAAATGAATATTTTTGGTCGGCTGTTGAACACACAACATGGAAATTCAGAACTGTGTAGACAATGAAACAAGATTCAGGAAGGAGGACCCACTGTGAGTTAAATATTTTTAGTTTATTACTTGTGTGCGTATGTGCACATGTGTGTGCATGTATGTATGTATGTGTGTATGTATGTACATGTACACACATGCATGCATGTGCTGGTGGGGAGAGGGTGTGTCACAGTGCATACGTGGAAGTCAGAAGACAACTTTGTGGCATCAGTACTCTCTACCCACCTTTACTTAGTCAGTACTCTCTACCCACCTTTACTTAGTCAGTACTCTCTACCCACCTTTACTTAGTCAGTACTCTCTACCCACCTTTACTTAGTCAGTACTCTCTACCCACCTTTACTTAGTTAGTACTCTCTACCCACCTTTACTTAGTCTCCAGGCAGAGTGCCCAGGTTGCCAAGCTTGCGTGGCTGTGGCCTTTACCTGCTAAGCCATCTCACCAGCCTCGGCAGTGTAACTGCTCCTACTTTGTGAACAAGAGGTTTATATTACCCTCTGACCTGGGCTATAAAGATTACTAGTTTGGCCTGTCCTGCTTTCTCCTCGTCCACCATCACCGTTCTCTGCATTCTCCCACTGAATAAATGTTGGCTGGGCACCGTCCTTTAGCAGTCCTAAGAACATAAAGAGCCCAAGACACGATTCCTGCCTTCAGGTATGGCAGAGAGATGTGCAATCATCAGGAAGGTAATTTAGTGCAAACCAGTGTCAGAGATGGCTGCTTTACTTGGTTGTCTCCTTAGCTCCTCTTGCAGCTTCCGGGGTGGGGCCTAACTTGCTCCTTAAAGATTCAGTGATTCAGACCAGCTAAGGACCACAGTGACTGTCATTTAGTCGTGGGACCAGAAGCAGAGACTAACTAAAGCTTTCTGCGTCCTGAAGCGAGTTTATAAATAATCTGGCCCACCACTGTGCTCCTTCTCTCACTGCAGCCAGGGGTCTCCAGTTCTGCTACTGAGGGTGAACCTGACTTATAAAAAAGTTTTGTCACTCTCTTTAAACCACTTGCTGCTAAACTATGTATTCTACCTTTCAGTATATGTACTTGCATTTTAGGTCACAAAATAAAGCTTTTTCATTTAAAAAATATTTTTTAAGATTTATACATTTATATACAGTGTTCCTCTTGACCACCAGAAGAAGGCACCAGATCTCATTATAGATGCTTGTGAGCCACCATGTGGTTGCTGGGAATTGAACTCAGAATCTCTGGAAGAGCAGCCAGTGCTCTTACCCTCTGAGCCATCTCTCCAGCCTCCTCATTTTAAAATTTTGATACAGCTGGCAAAACTTATGATTTTTATGACTGTGGCAGTTTGAATGAGAACAGCCCCTTTGGATGCTTGGTCCCCCACTGTTGGGAAGGTTTGGGAAGGATTGGAGGTGTGACCTTGTTGGAGGAGGTGTGTCACTAGGGGTGGGCTTTGTCCACACCATTCCTAGTTAGCTCTCTCTCTGCCTGGTGCTTATAGATCAGATGTAAGCTCTCAGTGACTGCTCTACTGCCTGCCTGTCCACTGCCTGCCCACTGCCTGCCCACTGCCTGCCTGTCCACTGCCTGCCCACTGCCTGCCTGCCCACTGCCTGCCTTCCCACTGCCTGCCCACTGCCTGCCTGCCCACTGCCTGCCCACTGCCTGCCCACTGCCTGCCCACTGCCTGCCTGCCCACTGCCTGCCCACTGCCTGCCCACTACCTGCCCACTGTCTGCCTGCCCACTATCTGTCCACTGCCTGCCCACTGCTTGCTCACTGCCTGCTCACTGCCTGCCTGTCCAGTACCTGCCCACTGCCTTCCTGTCTACTGCCTGCCTGCCCACTACCTGCCCATTGCCTGCCCACTGCCTGTCTGTCCACCACCTGTCCACTGCCTGCCTGTCCACTGCCTGCCTGCCCACTGCCTTCCTGCCCACTACCTGCCCATTGCCTGCCCACTACCTTCCTGTCCACTACCTGTCCACTGCCTGCCTGCCCACTACCTGCCCATTGCCTGCCCACTACCTTCCTGTCCACTACCTGTCCACTGCCTGCCTGTCCACTGTCTGCCTGTCCACTGTCTGCCTGTCCACTGCCTGCCTGTCCACTGCATGCCTGTCCACTGCATGCCTGTCCATTGCCTACCTGCCACTGCCTGCCCACTGCCTGCCTGCCCACTGCCTGCCTGCCCACTGCCTGTCTACCCACTGCCTGCCTGCCCACTGCCTGCCTGCCCCCTGCCTGCCTGCCCACTGCCTACCTGCCTTCTTGTGTCTGCCACCATGCTCCCGCCCATCCACGGTGGCCATAGAATCTAACCCTTTGGAACTGTGAGCCTCAACTCACAGAAAACTGTGAGTGTTTTCTTTTTTAAGTTGGCTTGGTCATGGTGTCCCTTCATGATAATAGAAAAGTAACTAACACAGTGACTGTGTTCACTAAAATAAGGTATCTGGCTAAAAGCACATACTTTCTGAGTACACAGACTGGGTCCAAGTCCTGGCTCTACTGGTTCTACTTAGAAAAGCATTTAACTGTAGAAAACATAGGTTTTGTTATTTGTAAAATGGAGGTGGAAACAATATTAAAGCTATCTCCAGGGCCATATCTGTGATTAAACGGGACAGTTCTTGGAAAATAAGCACAACAGTGCCCACCAAGCACTTGGGGGGGAAAAAACGTTACTTTCAGAGCCATGTTCTTAGATGTAGGTTTGAAACTGCGTGTGAAATCATTTTCTCCCTGAAACAACCACCACAGAGAGCTAAGCTCACATCTCTGGTTCCCATGGTGCCTATCACATCTCCATAGATAAAAGCACACAGAAGAGCATCCAGGAGGCACCTGGTCCTGCGTGCTTCTGCGATTCAGAGAAGCTGGGTGTTTTTGTTTAATGGACTCTTTGGTGAGAACTCTAACGCTCAATCCTCATTTCCCCCTTTTCAGTCTGAAACGCTTCTCCCCAGGGGAAGGGCTTTATGGACTATTACAAAGGACTCTGTAAATGGAAGGAACTATTCCCGCCATTTTCAGCAAAGCCATCTCAGTCCCCTAATCTTTGAAGTGACACTAAAATTTAAGAACACTGAACAAATTAAAATGCCTGAACTGTTTTCTCTGGCAGACTTGGGAGGATTAGCTAATCTGAAGGCTTTACTGCGATCACTCAGACTGTCAAATGACGACTTCCCTGCCTCTCAGAGATTGAAGGGCACATAAAAAAGACTGGGCACTGCATAAAAATGGATACATGCCTATTTTTAAAAAATGCTCAAGGGGGAAAAGGTGCCGTTATATGACACTTTTATTATGGTTTAAAGAAAAGGAAAACGGCATTTTTGTGGAAATGCAAGCCTTCTTTTGATGCCTTAAAAAAATATAGATAGCCACGTGATATCTCCCCCAAACCAATACTCTTTTCATCATGCAGCTGTGGGCTTGTGGGTCCTTACCAGTTCCTGCGTGTCTTCCTGTAGCGGCAGGAAGGCCGCCTCCAGAATAGCAGTCTGCTCGGCGCTCAGCTTCTGCCACAGCCTGACCAGCAGGATCAGCAAGTGGGTGGCGCTCTTCAGGCCGGCGAAGGACTGCAGCAGCTTCTCCTGGTTTTCCTCAATCGCATCTGCTAGAGCAATCACCTGAAGAAAAGACAACCTTTGGTTAGGGACAATTTCACAATCTTTGAGCCCTCAACAGATAACATTTGGCGCACGTTTGCTTGTCTTTAAAACAACTGGATACGCCTTGTCTTCCATAGACACAAGTTATGTTGAATAAGAAATCACCCTTCGTCTGCTAGCTTCCTTCTTTGAGAAAATGCCCCAACGGATTCCAAATCTATATGGCCAGGGAAGAAAACCTCCATAAAATCAGCTTTATGGAGACACTGCTCAGTGTGTGCTTTGCCATCAACTGCCTTCCTTCAGTGTTTTAGGATGTCAGAACTCGAGTAAAATGAATGTATATGTAAAACATAAAGACTGTTTAATTAATAAAAAAAATATTACTCTCAAAAAATAAAAAAGTAAAAAATAAAGAGTAAAATGATTTCAGTCTTTTATAGAGTAAAAGATTTCAGTCTTTTATAATTAGCTATGAAAGCTGATCAATTAAAATATAATCAAAATAACTATTTGTCTGTGTTTTAAATAACTTTCTCACTTTTTTCAGAAAATAACTCTTATCTTTTATGCTTGTCTTTCCAGATTATATGGCATTGAGATATTGAATATTTCTTTAACATTTGTAAAAAGCCAAACAAGGCTCAAACATCTGATCAGTTGAAAATTGTCATTTTTAACACAAATGTCAGACACCAACTCACAGGGCATTAAAAAGCAGCTCAGGGTGTGTGAGGCTTGCAACGCCAAATCTACTTAGGATAAAAGTTGGCAGGAGAGAATAGAAGCTGCCTTAAAAACTTCTCTTGAATAATCTTGTGGAAAAAGGAACTAAAGCAACAATTGGGTGGGATATCCAAGTCTGCCCAATGGTGCTTGATTCTATTTTATTTTAATGTCTTGGTGAATTCTGTGCTCATTAAAAGTAATGAACTGGCTTGCCCCAGAGGCTCCCGGCGTCTACAGTCCCCAGAACAGGAAGAGCCAATGCTGGAGCAGCAAGCTCCTTCTCAAAGCCCCGCCAGCTCAAGGAATCAGATGAGATGCAGAAGTCTGGTGCAGACGATCCGGTCAGTGATACTTCATGGCTTATTGACACTGGCCCAAAGGGCTTGTTAAAGCGCCATCATTCAAACAAGTAGAGTCTACAGCTGTGTGGTCTCTCAAATTCCATGTGGGGAGAGGGGCTCCACAGGGTTAGTCATCAGAGTGTCTGGGAGACACTGGACATAAGATGTGAGCGGGGCACGGGGGTGATGGGTGGGGTGTGGGGAAACAGCACAGTTGAAGATCTTTGCCTGAACATGCACCCTAGGATTCTTGGCCATGTGATCAACACCTAAAAGGAGGCACAGACTCCAAACACAGTCAGTGGGCTCTCCGGAGAGCCAGCATCTGCCAGTATCACATAAAATGCACGGCTCACTGTGTGCCTAGGACTGCGCTTTCCACTGGCATTCTAAAGAAGTACATGAGAACTCGTAGCCCACAGGATGTTATAATTGTTTAAAAGAAAGTGTGCGTACAGAACCAGTTAGTGGGGAGAAGCATTACTGCAGTAACGCCTTAACTGTGCAGAAAAGAAAGTGTAAAAGGAGCTAGCAAGGGGCCGATTACAATGGACCAGTGTTAATATCCCTGGGGCCTCTTTTGCTCAAACGGGTTTGGAACTCGTCCTCTCCCATTACTTTAAGAAGTCCCCTGGAAGAAACAGGAAAGGCCGCTTTGCTTAAATTGTAACACCTGAAGTCAGACGCGCCCTGACCACGCTCACAACCAACGCCTGTTACAGTCCCAG
The DNA here is from genome assembly GCF_964271855.1 of Acomys minous. Lineage (NCBI taxonomy): Eukaryota > Metazoa > Chordata > Mammalia > Rodentia > Muridae > Acomys > Acomys minous. The sequence continues at coordinate 85,398,826 of NC_140494.1, read as the reverse complement.
CTCAGGCTCCTTTCTTGCTGTGGATGTTAACAATTAAGCATCATTGTGGGGCTGGGGCGCTGACAGAGATGCTGACTGCCAAAGGTTGAGCTTATAGAAAGATCAAGGTCACAAACACCTGCCGAGTACCAGGTATGTGCAGAAACTTGCAGAACACGAGGTAGAGAACTTAACGAGTGACAGATTTAATCTCCACATTCAAAGATGTCATACTACAGAATAAAAAGAGAGGTCAGGAGGCAAATACTCTCCATGTAAGGGAGGGGTCCTATAGACCCCAAAAGAAAACTGCATCGCTGGCATGACTTTAGGTAAAGGCAATCCCTCAGCTAACTGCACAGAAACAACGCGCCCTGGCTTCTGCCGTGTGCCACGGTGGTCAGTGTCGTCAATCACTCGTACCTACTTGACATCATTTCTCTCAGACACATGAGAAGACTGAGGCCACGCAAACTCAGAAAGGACCCTCGAGTCCTCAGGAAGACGGAGCACACACATGAGCAGAGGGGCTAAGCACAGCCAAGTACATGACATGCTTTTAGACTTTCACTTAAAATTGGCCTTGACCATATAAGAACTGCTAATAAAACTGACACTAACCTACACTTTACATTTTTTTCTACTTAAAAGATATAAGATAGAAATAAATGAATCCGGAATTGTGAGAGGTAGACCGCTAAAGACAGGAAGACGTTTTCTATTTTACAGCTGTTTTAACACTCCTTTCTTCCTGCAGGCATGAAAAGAACCCAATGTTTTAATTTTGTACTGGGATCTTCAAATTAAGTAGCCAGTCTGAGTATATCCCTATCTAGTAAATGAAAGAACAGAGCTTGGGCACTGGAGCCTGACTCACTCAACCTATCTGTGACTGTAGGCACTTTGTAGGTTCAGAGATGACTGTCCAAACTCTAGCTGGGCTTGGCGAGCTTTAGGGAGGAGCATGTGGAGGGCGGAGCACATTGGAGCCGGCTCAATGAACCCCTCCCCAGACCAAGAGAAAGAACCAATTGTTCAATTTTCAGGAATTTTGCAAGCCAGTTATTTCATATGGCCATTACTGAAAATTATAGGACTTAAACTTCAAATTAAATAAAAAAAAAAACCCAAAGGCTTAATAAATTCTCAAAACTCATTATTTCCTACTGTTATTTCCTTCTGTGGTAATCTTTGCTTATTTTACCTGTCGTTGGTTAACACTTTGCAATAGTAAGCTACTGCCCATTTCTTCCAACTCTGCGCTTGGAGAGCTTACATGAATTATCTACGACAGAAAACTCCGAGTGTTACAGCCAGCTCCCTCTGCCCTCCGAACCAGAGGCCATGTTAATTATGTATTTGCACACCACTGAGGAGGGAGGTCTCTCAACACACTGGTGTGAGGAAGGACACAACTCCAACAAAGTCGAGACTGCTTACGGAGGATGCACAGTTAGAAGCACGACCATGATAAGGCCGCTGGTGGGGAATGCTCAGGGGGAGAGCAGGCACTCACCTCTGAGATCACCGGGTATGCTGAGTATCAGGGTTAAGCAAGAAAGCACCACCAAGTACAGCAAACACCCGGCCGGGGCACAAATGGGCCATGGTGGAGCTTCCGTGCATGTTCCAAACTACCACAGGAGAATTCTCACTAAGCGTAGCAGCATGTCAGCTCATGGACCCACTCAACTTGCTAAACACAGCTGCAGTGAAAGAATGACTTTGTGAGACAGCAGCCCAGGCCAACAGAAAACACATCAATCTGGGAGAAGCTCTGTCTCTCAAAGTTTCGGTCTCACTGGATATATTTCTGTGCCATTGTGGAAACAGCCCGTTATCCCCAAATGATCACAGAAATTGGAATGAAGTGGAATAAACAATTCCTTATGTAAATTACCCCCAAGGAAAATCTCCTTGACCTACTGGCCAGCATGAAATACTAAACAGATCTCCATGTTCTCAATTTAGTTTTACATGTAACAGCCAAGTTTACTTTGTTCTCCATGAGAGCCAAATGAATTAAGCAGAATTAGCATATTAAAAAGAGCTGGAAAAACTAGACCCATCAAGATGCAGATCTAAAGGGCCAAGGCCCAGAAGATCTCCCAGATCACCTGGAACTGAGAAACGAAGCCAACCAGCTGCTAGGACTTAACATTTGAGGGAGAGTGATTTTTATTTTTTGAAGGCTCATCACTGTCTGAGCAAGCTGTGTGCTCGCTAGTGTCCAACAGGACCACAGAAGGGAAGGCCATAGGAAACAATAAACGCTGAGGATTGGAAGGACAATGCACTGATGGCCTTTGTCTTGCACTTTTCAACTTGATGGTTTCCAAATAAAATAGAGACCCCCAAAGGACATCTCTGTCTGATGGCCATATCAGTTGATGCCAGGGTAATGAGGCAGAGGCCCAGGGAGCTGCAGGAAAACACTCAACTCATAAAGCAAGTGTGAAATTAATCCCAAATACTTCCAGCTGCCAAGACCGGCTCTAAAATTGGTTACAGGGAAGCAGCAGCAGCAGCAGCAGCAGCAGCAGCCGCCGCAGCGACGGAGTAGACATGAATCATGCTCTGTGAGCACGGCCATGTCCAATTTCTCCACCTAAGTGGGTCCAATCTGCCTCCAGATCTCATGAGTAGCACGCAGAGTCCTCCCGCGTTGCTGCTCTGACGTCAGCTGCTGAGAATGACTGATCCAGGCACTGTGCTCAGCGCTGTTAGCATCCATCCCTCGGTGCTCTTGAGGGTCCTGGAGGGTCCTCTGAGACAGAAATCACTGACAGTCCCCACCCCATCCCGTCTCCACATCCTGATGAAGAGATGAAGGCTTGGAGCCATCTGTGCACACTGGCCAGGGCGATGAGCAAGGGCAGGGAAGTGCCAGGATTCCAACTGTGTTGTGTGCCTTCCCAGTGAGCGCCCTGTGTCTGCACAGAAACACAGATGTCCGAGGGTGACCCCCCCCCACTAAGATTAGCGGAGGGTCCTCCTTTTGGTAGCCCTCGGTAAGCCCTGCACATCTGTCAGGCTTCATGAAAGCTTTGGAGCTTTCAGCAGGAGAAAACTGAAGATGACTGCCTTCTTCCCGAGATGGGTCTGTACTGCCCAAAGTCACGAGATAAGACAGCACGTTCATAATGTGTCAGAGTGTAGTGTTAGCACTCTCTCGCTTTCACTTGACAAAGGGAGCTCTATATTCCGTACGGCTCATAAACATGAAAGCAGACAAAAGAGTAATTTTCCAGGCCACCATTAGTGAAGCTATTAAAAAAAAAAAGGTGACTCATCTTTTTTGCTATAAATCTCAAGTTACAATGTTTTCAATAGTCTGAATGAGCCGCTGTTTATGATAACAGTCAACGTTTCACTGAGGGATTTCTAGGAACCAAACACAGGCTCATCTCTTCACAGGAATGAGCCCATTTAATACTCAAAACAACCCTGAGAGGTAGGTACCATTATTGGTGGCATCTTAAAACTAAGGGAAGAATGACAGAAAGGATCAAATGCAAACAGCAGAGCCAAACGTCATGCCCAAGCTGCAGACCTCACCCCACAACCCTGCCTGTGCCGACTGCCCACCTACACACTGGCCTCCTCACAAACAGCAAGTTCTATCTGTGCCCCGGTGGCAGTGCTCAGCTTTGCTGAACTTTCAATATGCAACAAGACAGAGTGAACAAGTTAAGGTGATGGAGCTCCACAGGACCCCTGTGGAAGAACGGCGTGCTAGAACCTAAGGGCGCTGGGAACCAAGCAGCCAGGCCTTCCCCTCCTGGCTGTGCCTTTGAGCACAAACAACAAATCTACCTCCCTCTTCTGGGCTCTGGTTGCATTATCTTTAAAAATGTGGGAACCATGATCTCCAAGCGTGCAGCTGATTCAAAAGCTTGAAATGTGTTTTAGGTGACTTACTCCTCCCTTCTGTTTACACACACACACACACACACACACACACACACACACACACACACACACAAGACTTCCCATTTAAAGGCTATAGATTTGGTATTTCTAAACTATGACATAACAGTGAGAACCCAGAATGGTGCCTCTTGCTGGTGGTCCTAGACCAGAGAGGCTGAGACAAGAAGACTGCAGTGAGCTCCCAAGATTAGCCTCAACCACAGTGTAGACCCTGTCTTAATAAATAAACAAATAGCAGGGACAACAGTTTCCTGTGGCTATTTCATAGCATTCTGAGACTTAAGTGAGAGATACAAAAGCATTAACGATGATTGACAAAAATATGGAGAAACTGGAACCCTCCTCCATTGCTGGCAGGAACGTGATATGGTATAGTGCAAATTGGACACCAACAGCAATGTTGAAATAAGTAAAGTAGAAAGGAATGCTTTGAACGCATGACTCATGAAGGGTAAATGATAACCCATCTTCACTTAGGCAGTTGGTATAGTTCCGCTCTACTGTCAACTTGAAGCAACCAGGTGCGTCTACGAGGGACCTCAGAGACAGTTAGCTGTAAAGGAAGGCTCACCCTGAATCTGGGTAACACCATCCCATGGGCTGAGGATTTGAAACATAAAAGGAGAAAAAAGCAATGAGTTGGCTGAGTACCAGCATTCATATGTCTCTGTTTTCTAGTTCACCCAGCAGAGAGCAAGCTGCTACCACGGAGCCATCTGCCACCATGCCTGTCCTCTGCTCCCTCCCCCAATGATGCTGCCTCCATGACATGCCTGTCCTCTGCTCCCTCCCCCAATGATGCTGCCTCCATGGCATGCCTGTCCTCTGCTCCCTCCCCCAATGATGCTGCCTCCATGACATGCCTGTCCTCTGCTCCCTCCCCCAATGATGCTGCCTCCATGACATGCCTGTCCTCTGATCCCTCCCCCAATGATGCTGCCTCCATGGCATGCCTGTCCTCTGCTCCCTCCTCTGAGCAATGGACCATTTCCTTTAACCCAGGAGCCAAACAAGTTGGTTCTTGTCAGCTATTTGGCCATACAATGAGAAAAGTAACAGAAGAAATTTTCATACATTATGGCTATTACCATATTGTGATGGAGGCTAAATGACGTTCAAAATGACAGACTAATCATATGATTTTGGAGTCAATAAAGCTTATGTGCCACTTACAAGCTACACTACCTTTATCTCCCTCAGACTTAGTTTTCTCATCAATAAAATAATACTCAATAAAAACTACTTAACATCCCTTCTGTTCACTTCTAGTTTATTGGGTTCCTGTTACTATTTCCTAGCACTCCCCACAATAGGTATATTAGGTATATTGTGTTTATTAGACAAACAGTGACACTGAAAAGGAGGACTCGTCAGCTGGTACCCAGAGCACAGGACCAAGTGCCTCTCCCAACGTGAGGGGAACATCTGCCCACCCTTTGTGGTCACTCTTCTTCATTTTTTAGCTAACGTTAACCAAGTTTCAAAGTAAAATGTCATGAGACACTGATTCAAATATACTATTAAGAGCCATGAGAGCCGTACAAATTGGATCCCTTGTTTACTTTGTTACACTTCTATTAAAACACCAAGACAGGGCTCAGAGAGATGCTCAGCAGTTAGGATCCCTCGCTGCCCTTGCAAAGGACCAGAGCTCAGTTCTTAGTCCCCCGAGGGATGGCTCACAGCCTCCTCTCACTCCAGGGAATTTAACACTCTGTTCTGCTCTTGAGGACATACCCACTTATGGCGCATGCGCATACACAGGTACATGCGTGACATGACCAGTAGCATTTCTAATAACTACCTACAGGGATTTCCTGTTCAGGTGGCAGCCCTCAAGTTAGAGCCACTTTCTACCGAAACAGCAGAAACAGGGCAGAGTTCCCTCACCAGGGTTATTTGTGATGGCGATTGGTCAGTCCGACTTGAGCAAGGCAAAAGCCTCACAATATGGAAGAAATTTACCAGGGCTCAATTTTTACTTTGGCTGTAAAGATGCAGTTTGTATCCAAAAGAGTTGTTCTTTCACAAAAAGAAAAATCAAATAAGATTCAAAAAGACAAGAGAAAGAGCATGGTCGTCGGCAATGCAGAGTGAGCGTATTAGAGGTGTTGGCACGGCAAGCCCATCCTGAATTGATTGCCTATAGGCACCCATTACGCTTAGAACTCCTGCACAGATTAAAGCCACCCTTGTGAGTTTTGTTATGAAGGCACAGCAAGAGTCTAATTTTTCTTGTTATTGCTGTTTTTTGGGACAAACTTGCCATGTAGACAAGGCTGGCCTTGAACATTTGTCTGCCGCCTCCCATATGCTGGAACTACAGGCGCTTACCACCACCCTGAGCTAGCATACGGTTCTTAGGCATTTTCAGCGCGGCACTGGTTACACCCAGGGCACAGATTTCACTCTGTAGCACCTTTAACAGAAAGGCTGTCCTCTAACGCAAGCTTACATTTCTAAGCCTTGCCTGGGATTAGGAGACATTTTTCACCATGGTGATTTTGAGTAGGTAAAAAGAACAGAAATCAATGGCAATGTCTCGTTAAAGGCTTGACTCACACATTCCATATTCAGAAAATGATAAAGAAACAAGCTGACAGTTGGGAACAGCAAGGCCTGACTGCTGTGACCCTCAAAGCCATGGCAGCGCTCGCTCACAAGCATTAGCATTCTCACTGACGCTAATCTGTACTTGCCAAACGCCCTGAGGAGTCAAATAAAACTTGCTTTAGAAAACAAATTATTTCTGAGAAACGTCATTATACTTCAGAACCCCTTTTTTTTTTCCTTTTAAATGCTCTGCCCAGAAGCATGTAAAAGGTAAGCAGTGTGGGGCCCCAGATGTTGGCATTTCGAATGTATACCACTAACAGGTGAAAATGTTAGAGGAGAAAGACTTATAATAAGTAAGAGAGAAAACTCTGCTGTTTCTGCAAAGCCATGTAACTTAATCAGCTGAAAGGAAACGCACTCCAATGCCTGTCTCATATAAAACTAAAAATACAACTGATCTCAGGCCCTGATTACGAGTTGTACCTCCCCACCTCTCTGCCCCCCACAGCTGACCAAAGTTTTACCTCTTTCTATAAAACAATCTACCTATAGCCAAGCGAACCCCAAATTTAAAAACTAATAATGAATGGAGTCGGGTTGTAAAACGACCAGTGGGTATTTTCTGGGCCACGCGCTGTCACTGAGCGGAATGCTGGTGAAGCGGGAATCTATGGTTGGCAACGTCAGAGCTCGTTTTACAGGACCTGGAGAATGCCACCGTTATCTCTCTCCAAGAACAACATCCATGGGGCCTGAGCAGTTTCTAAGTTTAGAATGTCTCAGGCAACAGGCCTGGAGACAGTCATGTCTGTAACTGGGAAGCCACCCACACAGCGTGGAGTACCTTATTCCATGAAGGGAAACAATGGTGAGATGGAGGGCGGGCCGGCTGGGTGTCCCCGAGCGTTCCTTTTTACCTCAGGCTTTGACCATGTCCCCTGGAGGGGGAGACCTGGTGGCACTCAGAGGAAGGACAGCAGGTTACCAAGAAGAGACTTGATACCCTATGAGCATATACAGGGGGAGGTAATCCCCCTCAGGAACAGTCATAGGGGAGGGGAATAAGGGGAAAATGGGAGGGAGGGAAGAATGGGAGGATACAAGGGATGGGATAACCATTGAGATGTAACAAGAATAAATTAATAAAGTAAAAAAAAAAAAAAGATGGGTCCTAATGGGACCCATTAGTATGCTACGGACCTGTGTCAGATTGCAAGAAAGGCTTTGTGACTGATTAGGCAGACTAAGTGTGCAAAGCGCCAGACTCAACAGCCACACCTTCCACATGCAAACCACTAACACAGACGGATAAATTCATCCGGGTCTTTACTGCTGTCACTGCCTGGCAGGTTAAAGGGCCAGATGAGTCTCTGTCGTGGGACGGTCTCAGCACCTGCAAGGATTACACAGCATCCTGAGCTCTACACACCAGACACCAGCACATCTCCTGCCATTAGCTATAACAACCACAACTATTTCCAGATGTTGCCAATGGCCAAGATCCTTCTCAGAACAAACTCATCCTTGCTGGGATCCATTGCTCTAGAGTCTGTGAGCTTATATTCAACACAGCTATGGTTCCTATCAGAAGCAAAGCCTAGATTCAAAGCAGAAGACATAAACACCGACATTGAGACTCCTGGTATTTCAGTCAACACTGAAGACTGTAAGTTACCAAAATGCCTGTCAGAAATAAGTTTGACTGAGGGTATTAGATGCTTTATAATTATAGTTATGGTTACTAGACTGGGTCTGGTCCACTGACAAATATGCCCATACTACCCTTTGCATGATCAGGAAATATAAATCCAGTAATCCACTGATGGGATGGGTCCAAGTCTTGAGTTTACATAATCCTAGGCGTTGCCTTCGAGGAAGTTTCTCGATGGCCATTATGAGGTTAGCATTACGTACACAAATTACTTAAGAGTTGCACAGTGAGTATATTACCAAAGGTAGTGTGCAGTGTTGAGTCTGCGAAACAAGGGTGTGTGTGGTGGAGGCGACGGCTGCTAAGAAACAGTAAGTGCACTACTAGTAACACCACAGCTGCTTACGATGTCTACCATGTGCCACACACAGGCTTGAAAATTCAACAGAGATGATAGCTAATCTTTTAGCAGTCTCTCCAGAAAATTACTATTTGTGACTAATGAAGGAAATAAGATTCAGAGAGATTAGCCAACTTGGTCAAAGCCGTGTGTTAAGACCAAGATTCAATTCAGGTCTGCCCCAAACCCAAGAGCAGAACAGGCCTTCTCACAATACCATGCTGCATCCTCAAATACAGACAGAGAGACACAGACAGACACAGGCACAGCAGACTGAGAGAGAGAGAGAGAGAGAGAGAGAGAGAGAGAGAGAGAGAGAGAGAGAGAGAGATATTGAGATTGAGATTAAGAAATGGTAAATTCTACATAAATTATTACCAAGTTAAGTGACAAAACTTAGAAATGAATTGCTCTCACCAACTGACTGCATGGGGGGGGGGGAATAGCGTAGAATCCTTTGCGTGTCTCTTTTTAAGAAACGCATACTAGGGTGTATACATTGTTCTTTTTGTCTTTCATCTACACCTATGGGCATGACAGCCTTATAGTAATTCGAGGCTGTAATCCCTGCCATGATCAGGGATCTCAAACACTAATAGAAACTAACCCATTACAGATGAAAAACCATATCCAGGCTCTTGTCATTTGGCCCTAAGAGGGTTGTGTGGCTCTTGTCATTCGGCCCTAAGAGGGTTCTTTGATCTCTGTTTGCACCAGTTTTCTTGTCTGTAACAGACACATTTGTCACAGCGCCTAGCACATAGTAGGCATGTGTCACAGTGCCTAGCACATAGTAGGCATGTGTCACAGCATCTAGCACACAGTAAGCACACAACAAAGGCTGGGATGATTGACATCATCTTAGTCGTTGATGTAGCATGCCCACAAATTCAACCAATGTAATCTTCATTAAAACAAAGCAAATATTTCACAAACTGAAGATAATAATGCCTTCCACTTGCCTTTTCATCTATTTTTTTATATAATCTTGACCTCAGTATCTTGTCATAGGACTATTTTAATACAAAATAGGCATTACTTACCAATAGATAGCATAATACCCACAGCTCACTCTCTTTTAGCACCTACACGGCCTCTATTACATCCCCACGCTTACAAGTGTGTGTTTAGTGCTCCCAGCTCTGTGAAGCAGAGGAGGTCTCTGTGTCTACTATGTCCCTGCAACACCACAGTGAGGGCCTAAAGCACAGCCCGCTCCTGAACATCTGCTCAGCTACACAGAGCGCACCCTCATGTAGCACCTTCCGGAAGGAAGGGTGGCTTACTGGCTGCCCCTGCCGAGTCTCTCAGGAGCAGAGCTGGTGTCAAGGGCACAGGTGGAAGGCCCAGAGGTCTAATTTGCTACATGTACAAAGTAAGATGTCTCCGAAGTGAAGCGGGTCAGTGCTGGGCCTTGGACTGAAATTACGGCGCAGTGCCTTTGTTTCCTCTTTGGGATTTTGTTTAGTGTTACAATGTTGTGTTCTTCATCCAGTTTCCCAGAAGATGGCTGCTCTGGCGGCCCACTGTGGGCCTTCTCTCTGAAAAAGATGCTCCAATTCCCCACGCCTCCCCTGTGTCAGCGTGAGTTTCCTCATGGCACCTCCATACAAAATTGTGTCCTGGGGTCCTTGGAGCTACTCTGCAGTGATGGGCTTGAGGCTTCCTGGTGTGAGGACACTCACAGCCACACCTTGACTCCACAGCCAGCTACTCTGCAGTGATGGGCTTGAGGCTTCCTGGTGTGAGGACACTCACAGCCACACCTTGACTCCACAGCCAGCTAGCTGGCCAGCAGCACAGTCTGGCTTACACTGCTTTAACAGAATTCTCTGGAGATAGCAAATCCACTTTGGAAAAAGGTTTACTTATTTTAACATTTTTTCTACTTCCTTGTTTTTTCAAAAAGAAAAACAATATATTCTAAAAAACTTATTTCTCTTACTAAGATTGATTTACACTAAGGGGAGGATAACACACACACATACACACACATACACACACACACCACCACCACCACATAGGCACTCACACACACATGTACACACACATACATGTACTTACACACTAGCGTGCACTCACACACTCACATAAGCACACACACAAGCAGTCACATATACACACTCACATGCACACATACACATACATACGTACATACATACATGCACTCATGTACACCCTCATATATACACATGCACATACAAGTACTCACATGCACACTAGTACAAACACTCACCCACCTAGTGTTAAGTGCAATAAAGAACTTAGGGAAGAAGACGGGTCAGAGGACAGACGAAACTTCTGTAAGAGCAATAAACATCCATTGGACAGTGACATCTTTCACTGTTACAATGATTGTCAAGTACTTTCTTCTTCTAAGTGATTTTGATCCAATCAAAAGATAGTAGATATCTATGTAAATTTCTTTTTTAAAATTAGATTTCTTCTATTTATTGCTTGAGAATTTTATACATGTATAGAATGTATCTTTTTAAAAAAGCCTTTCATTGATTCATTCTGAACTTTACATCAAGCACCCCAATCCTGCTCATCTCCCCAGCCCTCCACACCCAGCCTCCACCCTTGCAAACCCTTCCAAAAGGAAAAAACAAACAAACAAACACAAAATCAAAATCCCATCATGGAAGCTGCTGTCTCCCAGAGTAACCGCTCTGTCCAAACATCTCTACTTGCAAATGCTCATTGTGATGAGTCAGTGGTCCCGTTCAAGGCCTCTGGCTTCTGCTACAGCATCAATACTGTGGCACTTTGTGGGGGCTCCTCTTGCTATCCTGTGTTACCCTGAGTCATGGAGATCCTGCAGCGCTAGATCTGCAGAACTGGCCCCTTCACGTGCTCCACCATGTTTCCATGCTTCGTATGTTCATAGATAGGGTAGATATTGGGCTGGACCAACTTAAAGCCCTGGATCTGGGCCTGGGTAGCAGCCAAACTGGACACCAGACAGCCTCCCTGTGCCCACACCACCAGGGCCAGCTCCCCTGTGCCCACACCACCAGGGCCAGCTCCCCTGTGCCCTCACCACCAGGGCCAGCTCCCCTGTGCCCACTCCACCAGGGCCAGCTCCCCTGTGCCCATGCCACCAGGGCCAGCTCCCCTGTGCCCACTCCACCAGGGCCAGCTCCCCTGTGCCCATGCCACCAGGACTCCCCTGCACTGCCCCCAGGTAGTTCACCCAAGTGCTACAGCCAGCAAGGGGCCAAGCCAGGTCTCCTGCTCTCACACCCTCAGGGCTAGCTCACTCACACCCATGCCACCAGGGCCAGCTCGACTGTGCTGCCCAGGTGAGGTGCAAGGGCTACTCTCCTGAGTTCTGCAGCTAGTGAGGGACATGGACAGCTTTCCCACTTATTACCTCAGGGCCAGCTCTCCTGGCTGACACAGGCCATGAGGGGCAGGGTAACAGGGATAAACTTCTAATAGGGACCAATGTATGGTTTTGAAGATTCTTCCTACCTACTTATTTTTATTTTTTTAAATGTGTATGTGTGTGTGTGTGTGTGTGTGTGTGTGTATGTGTGTGTGTGTGTGTGTGTGTGTGTGTGTGTGTGTGTGTGTGTGTGTGTACCATGTATGCAGGTAGCTACAGAAACTAGAAGAAGGCATCCAGTCCCCTGAAACTGAAGTTACAAGTAGTTATGAGCTGCCCAAAGAGGGTGCTAGGATCCAACATTGCATCCTCTGGAGAAGAAACAACTGTCTTTAACTGCTGTGTCTTTTCTGCAATCCCCAGAAATATTTTTAAGTTAATAGTTTTAATTATGTTTATTTTTGAGATTATAACAACATGATTTTCCCCTTCCCTTTCATCTTTGCAACCCCTCCATGTACACTTCCTTGTTCTTTCAAATTTGTGGTTTCTTTTCTTATTATTGTTATATACATATGTATGTATATATGCATATATGTATGTATTCCTAAACAAATAGATACAACCAGCTCAGTCCCTATACTTTTAGTTGAATGTGACCAGTTGGTATTGGAAAATGAATTGGTGTGCTTTTCCCAGGGGAAGAGTATTTATCCTACTCTCAATATTCTTTTTTTTAAAAATATTTTACATATACATTTATATTATTACACACATAAAAATAAACTACATACAGCAAGAAGAATCATGAAAAAAATCAGGAATTATATAAATGTTATATTCATAGTGTTTTGGCTATTTGTATTTGGCAACCTTGAGAAAAACATCTTTCCTATCTCGGTGAGTCTAAAATTCTGAATGTAAGTCAATATCTATCATATCTCATCTCTTAAGTTGCCTGTAGCCCTCAGGGTACAGTGTGGAAAGCACACATTGGTGGTAACCAACAGCTCTACAACTGGATTCAAGACAGTACTCCACAACCTGCCCTACATAATGAGATCCTGCTTCAAAGCCCCCAAAAGAAAACAAGGGGAAAACCAACAATTCTAGACTAGTTTTCTACCAGGTGGCTCATCTCTATCTTTAATTAATTTTTCCTAAGAAAATATTAGTAGTAATGTCTACCAATAACATTTTTTCATAAAACATTAGACCAATGTTTTTCCAAAAGCTGTTGTGATAGTATTCACTTATATGTGGGCACTAGCTGTTAAGTCAATGATAACCAAGCTACAATATGTAGAACCACGGAGGGTAGATACAGAGTAAGGAGCTAGTGAGGGAAGATAGATCTCCCTAGGAGAGGGAAATAGAGTAAACAGTTATGAACAGATGGGGTGCTAAGCTGGAACAGGAGGATCAAGTAGGGAGGGTGGAAGATGGGAACAAGGGAGGGAATACAGAAAGAGATGGCTAAAATCAAGGGCCACTGGATAGGCAGTATATAAGCCTAATACAGTATATATATATATATATATATATATATGTGTGTGTGTGTGTGTGTGTGTGTGTGTGTGTGTGTGTGTGTGTGTGTGTGTGTATAATCACCAAATAATGGAAGAGACAGAGTGACAGCTGGAAATACTTGTCAACCACCAAAGCTTCTAGTGCCAGGATTTGGTTACAGCTAACTGGATTGTTGGTTAAAGAGGTCTCATGGGAACTCTGAAACAACCCAGGCTGTTGCCAGGACTATAGGTTGCTCTCCACAAACTCACAGCAAGGCCCTATTGCTGAAGAAAACACCTATACAATTCACTGAACACAGAGAAGCCAACTGGTGCCTACATAGAGCCTTCACACCTACATACTCGTGTTCATGGTCCTGGAAGCTACCAAACGGTTGGCACGCTACCAAAGGAGAAACACAAACATCTTGATCTATAGTGGTGTCCTGCCCACAAGATACGCTAGTGCAATGGTCACACAAAGCTTGTGGGAGTAACCAACCAATATCTGATTTAATTTAAGGCTCACTCTAGGAGATGGAACCCACATACAACACTGCTTTGGTGACCAAGACCCTGAGACTAGATTGCTGAAGGACCTAAGTGTAAAACCACATACTACTGATCTAAAAATCGAAACAGAACAACAAAAACACATAGCAGCAACAAGACTCCAAACGGCATTCATCAATCAGTGCCTTGCTCAACCATCATCAGAGAAGCTTCATCCTTCAGCCAATGGGAACAAATTACAGAGGCCCACAGCCAGACAGTGTGCAGGGAATGAGAGACCTAAGAACACCCAGTACTAAATGGGATGTCTCCATCAAATCCTTCCCTCCAGCACTCAGGGAATCCTGCAGAAGTGGAGGCAGAAAGATTGTACACACCAGAGGGGAAGGAGGACCTGAAGAATTAAGGGCCTCTAAGTCAACAGGTTCAACGTATATTTGAACTCACAGAGGTCGAGGCAGCATGCACAGGACCTACACACGTCTGCACTAGATCAGGTCCTAGAGATGAAATGAAAGTGATGCATGCCCCCATCCCTAACCCACCACATCTCCAAATGATGAGCACATCCAAGTGAAAATTTAGTTTTCTCCAAGGGAGAAACAAACCACTCTTAAGGGTATGCAGTATGCCAAGGAGTAGATAGTCAACAGAAAACGAGGCAACGGGATTTTTAGAGGTTCCTTGTTTCTTGATGTCCTGTCCGGGGTTGATTTATTTATTTATATTTTCTTCCTTTTTACCTTAAAGGTCCTTTGCATGTATATAATGGCTTCCAGCTTAGTGGTCTCACGGGACTCCTGAGCGTGTGAACTAGTGGGTCTCACACCTGTATCTGCTTCTCCTGCCTTTTCTTCAGCCCCTCTCCTTCTGTTTGTTTGTTTTGTCCTATTCTGATGTGTTTGCTTTTGTTTTATCTTAAGTTATTGTATTATTATTTTCCCTTAGAAGTCTGTCTGTTTTCTAATGAGAGACAGAATATGGTTGGATCTGAGGTGGGGGGGGGGGACTAGGAGGAGAAATTCTAATCAGAATATATTATGTGAGAAAAAATATATATTTTCAATAACAGGGAAATTTTCCACCAGGGTATTTTTGTTTATCAGATGTTTATCCTAAACATTATCTGGCATCAAAGACCTGTGTCTGTTATCATTCCCTGTCAATGCGCTCCTAACACCACGCAGATGCCACTTCCTGGTGTGAGAACTGCTCTTCTAACACTAGGGTAAATCCTTTTCCTCCAGAGAAAAATAACTGTTACTAATGAGGTCAACCGAGATGATTTTTACAAACATCGGCTATTTAAAGCACCACACAGTACTTGTTTGTTTGTTTGTTTGTTTGTTTGTTTGTTTTACTTATTTCCAACTCTATGCCCAAGGTTAATGTTGCTTTGTATTTTTAAATACCAGGACAATGTCCTTGTTTACAGTGAACAATACTACCAATATTCAATACATTCATCTGAATGCAATTGACTGAATTTGAGAAGACTTTCAAAATCAATTAATCTAAACTCTTTCCTGTATTAAGTAAATCATCATCATCATCATCCCCAAGATACAAACAGGTTTGCTGACCTGCTGAAATCACACAGCTCAGTAATAAATCCGGGGCAATTCTTCACATTCATATCCATCTTCAGAGACTTTTATCTATGCTATCTCATTCAGTTTTTAACTTTATGAATAAACAGAAAAAGAACTTAAAGCTCCATTTTTACGAGGAAGGCATGTAAAATGCCATGCACCAAAAGCAGGCATTGAACTAAATCCTCAGGCCCAAGCTTTTGCCCCCATGGTGCCACATGCAGCTCCTTACATACAAGGCACAGACTAGGAAGGCAGGAAAGCATGCAGCCTCCTGTGTGCACATGGGAGGGCACAGAGGAAAGGTGAGCACATATGCAGCACAGAGGGGCTGAGAAGAAGGGAAGTGCAGGTAGCTGGACCGGGGCAGGAACTCGCAGCTAACGGAAGGTCCCGCCATAAAATGAAGTCACGGTCTCCCTTGAGTTGACATTCTTGCATTTCTCTAAACCATGGTTATCTTTACTACTACAGTTTGAGTTTGTGTGGTTTCACCTGTAGCTTACTGTGTATCACGTCTCTTCATTTGATGCTCATTACCCCTGGGATGTGATAAGTGGATGTTATCCTAGCCAGGCTGGACAAAAAATAGTCCCTGACAGTTGAGCACAGCGAAGTTTAGAAAGGGCAGAAAAGCACCTCCTGGATACACTCACCATAGCCACCGATGAGGAGATCCGAAGCGAGAGCATGCATGAAGGGAGAAAGAAATGGTGCAAATCCTTCTCCAGCAGCAAACACCTGCCAAGACTGCCTTGGTACGGTGCGCAGATCACAGGCTTTGACTAGAGACCAAGCTCTGACATCTTACCTTAGGCAAACTCTGATTCTCAGGACAATTCTCACAGCCTTTCTAATGCAAAAAGGGACAAAGTAACACTAACTTGCCTTGTGGTTATTGTGAAGGCCAATTAATGCAATGTGGGGACAAACATTAATAAACCATCAGACACAGCACAAGACCACGAAGATACCAGAAGAATCAGAGAGTTAACATCTCCAAATAGTCTTCATTAATACTTTCCAAACCAAAGCCAGTTTTTTCATCTTATTTACAAGAAAAAAAATCTGTAGTGTATCTGAAAAAAAAAAGCATCTGGAAGAAATTACAGTTCGAAATGAGGAAACCAATGCATTACGTTGACTGCTAGGCACACGTCCTAAAACAAAGAATGGTGTGTTTATGCAAGATAGAGTGAACTTTCAATAGTCACAAGGTAAGGATTAGGAGATTCTCTAGAAAGAAGTCTTGCCTTCTGTAACACCGGTGTTACATTTCAACCTATAAAATAAAGCCTCCCTCGCCCCCCGGCTTGTGACATCCACATGACAAAGACATAGGGGAACATAGATCACAACCTAAACTCGTGATGCATGGACGATGTTGGCTAAGATAGCGAGAGTACCAGTGAGCATCTGTGCTGGTCTCAAGGGAAGGAAGACATCTGCCCTCCCTCAGAACTCTCCTCTGCCTGAGTGATCACAACTGAAAGGGCAACTGGCTTTCCTGGTACCCCCCTGGTACCCCCCCCCCGTCCCCAAATCGTGGAATTTTCAGCATATACCAAAACAACAAGAAGCTAGCTTCTCTATGGATCAGGGATCCACAAACCCTACACTGCTGTCACCAACCTATAACTTAAAAATCCTGAGTCCAAAAGGCAGGCAAGTACCTCTGAGCGTGCAAGCCCTATAAAAAGGCATGATATCACCGGGCTCACTCACGCTAAAGAACGGCTCTTAACAGGACTCCGTAGGGCAAGAAAGCTAGCGTTTGATTTAAACAAATCACATTTCTTTACAGCCTTTGCTCAGAAAGGAGAATCTCTGGCTGCCAGTGTCCCCTCCCCTCTCCATTTCTTCTCCGCTGGGCTCACTCCGGGGTGGCCCCTGACCCACACATCCATGAGAAGGCCATGCACAGGCCACTTACAAGTTTGAAAAGCAGAAACTTTCTTCTAAGACAGTCCCCAACACTGAAAAGAAAAATTCCGCCTGCATGATTTCGACCAAGGGAAAAAATTCTACCTGGACAACTTTGGCAGGGAGTCTCAAACAAACTAAATGATGGTTAAATTATACTCCTTGTTTCTGAAGACAAAGCGTGCTTTGGTCACACCACCATCTAAAAGAACATTAAAAGATTCATTTCCACAGTAGGAAATCAGGCGTCCATCACCCACCATTGTGTAGTCTTAAGAATGATGCCTACCTATCCATGAGTCACACGCCCTGGAGCCGATCAGTGAACAGATGCGTCATTTTCCCTCTTTGACGGAGGTGACTGGCTACCCACACCACAGCAAAAGAACTGGCAAAAATGGGCAGTGTTGCTGCCATGAGCCAATGGCTGTCTTAAGGCTCACACCTAATCAACTGTTTAATTTGGGGACTGAATGGATAGCCAGTTCGACATATCTCCCCACTTTTGGCACTACACGAGGTCTACCATATAAAGACCCAGGAGAAAAATTACCTCTTGGACTCAGCATTAGGAAAAGTCAATTTGCCATTGAAAACCAAGCAGCAGTAACACAAGATATGGACACAAATAAAAGGGGAGGGGGAAAACTCAGCATATGCCTGTTCCTTTAAAATAATAAAAATCTTCCTAATGACTATGGTTACAACTTTGTATTGACTGGAAAGAGGTCACATCTGTGGCCCATACCTATTATATATTAAATATTACCCTTTTTTCCCTTTTCCAGACTGCTGGAGGCTTAAAAATCTTAATTTGGGGGGGGGGGGGTGGCTGGAGAGATGGCTCAGAGGTTAAGAGCACCGACTACTCTTCCAGAGGTTCTGAGTTCAATTCCCAGCAACCACATGGTGGCTCATAACCATCTATAATGTGATCTGATGATTTCCTGTGGCGAGCGACATACATGCAGGCAGGGCACTGTATATATAATAATAAGTAAATAAATAAATATTTTTTAAAGTCTTCTTAATTTAACCTTTGCTGTATAGATTTTTCTGGAAACTACTGGACTGAGTTTGTAGACAAGGTAAGTTCTAGCTGGATATACATGTTTTCTATCAGGGTCTCAATTTAGCTAAATTAATATTACCACATATTTAGGATTCAACTCTGTATGTTATATTTCTAACTTGTCCCACGTCATTATGATGATAGTGACAAACACTTGTTGAGAATAAACTATCCTTCTGATACTTAGTCTCATGATTTCAAGAACTAACGTTATCACTCAGTAAAAGGCTTAAGACTGAACGGACGGCTCCTAAACAAGGGCTAGTATCCCGTGCTACTCAACCTAGCGGTAAACTCCAAACAGTGCCTCCTGAGCAGCCTCGACGGGCTAGTAAGCACAGGATGTGGATCTTAGAAAAGCCCAAGGAAGGGTGAGTTGCCTCTATTAGAGGAACAGGGTGACCACCAGTAGGGCACTGAAGGAAACCCGACCACGTGTTTCTGCACAATGAAGACAGCTATCTCAAAAAAGCAGAAGATAGAAAGTTAGGGAAAGTTTACCTACAGCATAACCTAACGGACGCTACAAGATTAGAGTTTAAGGATTCCAAGGTCCAAAAAGGCTCCTTCGCCCCTTCCATCTAGGATTGGGTCAATGTGTAGGGTGTCTGTTTCTCCTCATTGTGTACGTTAGACTGTTCTTCACTGTAAGAGAAGGCCTACAGGGAGGGACAGTGGGTTCCAGGCTCGGAGTTTTAGGGCACACTCCCTGGTTTCTTGACTCTGTGTGCCGGGAAAGAGGGCCATGGCAGTGAGAATGTGAAATCAAAGTGGCTCTCCGCCTTAGGGGACACAGGAAGCAAAGAGAGAAAAAAGGAGAGTGGGGACCAGTTACAACCTTCAAAGTCACACTCCCAGCCATCTACTTATTCTAGTGAGCCCCCCCCCACTGCCCCAAATTCCTTTCATGTGCCAAAATAGCATCACCAGCTGGTAGTCAAGTGCTTAACACCTAGACCTGTTGGAGACACTTCATCTTCAAACCACAGAATAGCTTATAAGAATTTTCCACTTAGGTCAGTGACCAAATTATTGTGTAACAAGCTACCATTTATCAAACATGTCAGTCTATTTTTATGCGATTTATACAAGAAAATAAATGTTTATTCTTCATTCAAAAGTTGTGATCTGCTGGGATGACATGTCGATAGAACAGGGATCTTCGGCACCATAGTTCCGGAAGCTGGGCAGGGCTGGATACCCATGGAACCCAAGCCCTGTGGGGACAGGGACAGGAGAGGTGCCAGGCGTGCTGGCTGCCTGCCTAGGTCCAGATTTAGTGGCATATCCTGTCTCAAAGGAGTAAGGCAAAAAGTGATGGAGCAGGACACTTGGCATTTCCGTTCATGCACACATGGCAGCACGCACCCATACACACAGACACACAACACCACACACACAATGCACACACACCAAAAAACCAAGTAAAATCCATAAATCAAATTCAGGCTAAGAAATGAATACATAAATTCACATTCCTTTTTTGTTTGTTTGTTTGTTTTTGTTTGTTTGTTTCTACCCACGATCTGGTTTACTACTCAACTCTTAAAATGGGGGTTACTAATATACTATATTCAAAGGAATACATAAGTATCATCTGGGGAGGGAAGGCCACACATGCCTAAACAGGAAGACCGTGCGCTCAGAAAGTCACTATGCTTCAATCTGTTTCTCCAAACTCTGCAGAACCTGGGAGCTGTAGCTTCGTGCCATAAAACTTCAGCTAAGAGTGTGTGCTTTCCAACGTATCTTAGCAGATGAATTCTCAGATTGAAAGAAATGCTGTATAAAATCAGTAATTAGGAATAGAGAAAACCAGTAATTACAGGTTCTAAAACACACTACTAAACACAATATTACTTCCAGGATATCCTTTTTGTCTCAAATATATACTTGAATTTCCTATTTTGAGCCACGGCTCATGGCATTTCACCTATATTATTAGCTAAACTTAAAAAGCAGACCACCAAAACTAGGAAACAGAGACCTTTCCCTGTAGATTAAAGGAAGAGTTAGGATAAAAATAAAAAAATTAAAAATTAAAAAATTAAAAAAAAACACCTAAACTGATCACAGCAGGACACATGGACACCCATGAAGGACATATTCCCAGATACCAGGCAACATGGCTGTCAACAAACAAGGAGATATCCCCAGTGTCACTCGGCCACCATATGAACATTTGTCATTTTCTCCATTTCCAAACCTGTCTCTTTCTCAGTCTCTAAAATGAAAGCAAATATTGCCCATTTGTGTCTTCAAGAACATATGAGAATTGAATAGACTTTTAAAAAAAGAATGATGAATTCTGAGATTTTAAAAAATAATTACAGTTTAGTTCCAGCCTCTGCTTACCTCAGGGTTGGCATTAATAAAATAATTTTCTCATAAAAAAATGTCCAGTACATATCTCTACCAATAAGCCTATAAATATGGCCAAGTAGCTCCAAACCCCGTATATTTAACCCACAGTTGCACTTTTGTCAAGTCCGTTTGCTTCCTCCTGCACAGAGGCCCCTCATATTTATTTTTCCCTCTCTACTCCAAGCAGCATTATCCTCCGGAGTTCCTCCTTTAATTACTAAACTGAAAAGGGATCACCTGGATTATACTCCGTCCACAGAAAGACATGGTTTGTGAAACATACTTTTGACGGTTCTTTCTAAGACTGGCTATGATTACACAGACATACCAGTTTGCATGAATGTTATCATAGTTTAGATGGCTTTGTAGGACTGTCTCATGCCACACTTTAAAAAATTACCATACATCACAATTTAATTTGTAAAACACGGTGTTTCCTGGCTGGTCTATAGCGACACTCATTTTTTTATAAAAATACACAGTGAAATTATATTATACTCATAGAACAATTTAACATCAATCAAACCATTCTGATCTTGCCTGTGTATTTTTCTCTAACATGAGCCTGTGCTGACCCACGTCAGCTTCTTCATCAAAACTAAGTTTCTTTGCTCACCGTCACTTCAGACAAAACAATGACTGCCACTTCATATATTAATCTTTTAAATGTGTGTCCTTTCTTCAAGATTAAATACAAATTCTGTTCCCTCCTTCATTCAACATATGTTTCCTATGTGTCTACTATGTGTTGGCAATAAAGATTTTGAGTTGCACAATATACATATGCTTGCCTTGTGTGTGTATGTATGTATGTATGTATGTATGTATGTATACATGTATGTATGTATACATGTATGTATGTATGTATACATGTATGTATGTATACATATACATACACTCCTACTGTCTACTACATTTGGCTCACAACCCAGGGCGATGGCAGTAGGCAGCGTTGTCTAGGAGACCTCTGAGGCCTCCCTGACCAATCACTCCTGGGAGTGAATCCCACACCTTGCACTGCAAGCTTTAATTAGTAACCCATGTCTTCTGGCTGTATCAATTGTCCAACCATGTCAGGTAATTATATTTGAATTCTTCAAGGCATGGACATCAGTCTCAAACTATCTGGAAACTTCCTCCATGACAGGCACCTTTTGAAGTTCCAGAAGGTACTGTGCAGGCTGCGGGGAGAAGGGAGGTGCAGTGACAGCCTTAGCCAGCACCGGATAGTTTGCATGCTATCATATCTACCAGTGGCATAACTGTTACAAAGAAATCAACTGCTTTCTGAGACCTGTTCCTCAGGAAGGAAGTTCATGCTGGGAATTATAATCCTGGTCAAAAGCCTAAGGCTAGAAAGGACAGAGGCCGGCTAAGCTGTCAAAATGCCCTCAAAGTATCTGTTTGTGCCCATTGACCTGGGCTGCTCCCAATTTTGGCCTTTATGCACTGAGCAACAGTCAACTGAGGGATACATAACTAGTCAAAATACTGAGAATAAGAGACTGAGTGGTCTGCCTTAAGAAGGACATCTATATTAACCCTCCGGCACCACAGCTCAGGGGACAATATGAGAAAGAGGGAAAAAAGCATGTAAGAGTAAGTGACTGGGGAATAATGTGGTAAAATGCTGTCTTCTGGACAGGGCATGGCTCCTGCAATGATAATTGCACAGCAGCTATGCAATCTGAACAAGACGTATACAAGATCAAGCCAGCAAAAATTCTGATGTCAATGGGACAGCTAATCTCCAGGCTGCAGCCATTATGAAAGAGGCTGACAGCGGATGGTTTCTGGGAGACAGAATCTTTCGTTATTGAGGATGTGGCCCGTGCAGTGGACACCCTCCCACATGCATATATAAGCATAACTGAAGTTAATGAGTTACACAAAGCCTGCGCATGAGCGTGAACACGCGTGCATGTGCACACACACACAGACATGAAGTTAGGGAAAGGAGTGTTAAGGGGACGTAGAGGGGAGTCAGGGGAGCATGGGGTCATATATGATCAGATTCATGGTATCTAGGTGTGAGATTATCAAAAAATATAAAAGCATGTACCACCTAAGAACCAAGAATGGCAGTGAAGCTATTGATAACGCCAAACCTCAATGACCTTCAGGTCAGGATGCATGGCAGACACATAGGTGGCACCTGTCAGGAGTACCTTCTCTTTGACGCTCTGCCATGCCACTGGCACACAGTGTCACTCCAACCCCAGAACTTCTCTGCTGCTTACGCTTGGCTATTATTTATTTCATTCATCCGTAAGCTTAGCCTACACTTTTTTGTTTCTTTCTTTATAGCCCAAGTTGGCTTTGGGCCTGCTATGTGAGCGAGGATGCTCTGAGCTTACCCCTCTGTGCCCATCCCCCAGCCTAAGCTACATGCTCTTACACTGTGGTTTATTTCCGTGTGATTTGCTTTCCTCTCTAGTGAGATGGTCAAGTTCCCTACAAATACAGAGTGTAGTTTATCCTGGTGCATGGAGTCTTGTAAAAAAAAAAAAATTGGTAGCCTTACACATGGTGACAATTTATTGCCCCTACTGCTGCTGCTGCTAACATTCCAAATAAGAATTTACTGTGACAAGAATATGCAGATCCCGGTAAGAATTTAGGAAATCATTTATAATTCCTTTTCATCTCTCTAAGTTCCTTATAATTACCTCTATTGAGACTTTCCTTTCTGCTGAGCATAGCTGAAAGAAAGTGCTGGGAGTCCTCCGAAGTTGGGCAAGAGTACCAAGCTAGCAGGCAACAAGTGTCACACCCAATGGTCTAACTGTACAGGGACTCAGCACCTGCTGCACTCCTCGGCTGTACCTTGGTCTAGGATAACTGGTTTGCTTAGTTTATTGACTTCAGGGATATCAGTTATTAGTAAATGGATGTAAAAGCACAACCAACTTAAATACAAACTATATATGGAAAAAAACCAAAACATCCTAGTTAGTGGATTCCAAAAATACTTTATTTTTCTTGGCTATTGGTAACAGATTATAGTGATGGCTGCAAAAACATATCAAAATCCATAAACAAAGATGCACAGCCACTGGGGCTAGAGAGATGGCTCAGTGTTTTCCCCATAGGACCTGGGTTCAAATCCCAACACCCGCATGGCAGCTCACAACTGTCATTAACTCTAAGATACGAAACTACCACATAGACATATATGCAGGCAGGCAGAAAAACGCACATGAAATGAAGGTAAATAATAAATAAATATTTTTTTAAAAAAAGAGTCACATCCATTTGGCTCTAATGAAACATGCCAAAATTCATGCAGAATGAAAAGAGAAAAGAAGCAAGATTATCAAATGAAAGGAAATTTGCAAATACATTTTGAACAAATATTTCTATTGTTCTTACTAAGCGAAAGCAAAAGTGAAATTGTGTCCTCTGGACTAAAGGCATTCCCCTTGAGGACTACCTGTTCCCCTTCTTTCCAGTTAGCTTTAGCTCGACTGCACCTCACATCAGCTACTAACAGGTGTTCTGTAAGAAGTGTGAGAATTACTAGGACCATGCCACCCTCGCGCCACAAAACTGCAGAGACTCACAACTGCTTCCCAAGTGAATAGTAAAATTACAAATGTTGGTATACTGCTAAAAACCCTAACTTCCCCTTAAGCTGAAAGCCTATAACCCTGGACCCAAAATGAGCCTCCAGGGTTGAGAGCGCTCCCGAAACTGACATTTGGCGTGTTTCTACATATTTTCCTAGAGGAACGACCCCTGAGTTTTCCGAGTCCCTCTGGAGTCTCTGACCTCAAAAAGGGTTCAAAGCTATAACTTTAATATTCCCTTTTCATCACTTCAATCATATTTAATGGCCCACATCCACTATTATTCCACCGACATGGGATTTCTAGCAGAATCAAGAAAATCTGCCTTCAGCCTCAAAGCGGGAGCCATGCTCTCCCTCACTCAGAATGTGCTAGCCCTCCACACTCCCTGTGAAGTCCCTCCGCCATCACGTCATCTCACTAGGTCCCTCTGGCCAAGCTTACAGTGGTACAGCAGGGAGCGTCCGTGACTCCTCCGCTGCTGTGATAAAAGGCCATGATCAAGGCAACTTGGAGAAGACAGTTTATTTTGGCTTAAGGGTCTAGCGAGTCAGAGCCCACAGTTGTGGGGACAGAGCAACAGTAGGCAGCAGGCACGGCAGAAGAAGCGGGAAGCAGAGAGAAGGAACTAAAAATAGTGTACTCTCAAATCCTACCCGCAGCGGTGCACTTCCCGCTGCACCACACCACACCACAGACACCACGACTAACTAGGGACCAGGTATATTCAGTTCCTGAGACCATAAGGGACATTTGCATTCACGCCACCACACAGCACTGCCATTGCTCAGCCAGGGATGGGTGGCAAAGTACCTAGCAGAGGACCTCAATCCCACCCTTTTGGATTTTTTTTTTCTGGTAACACATTCCCAAAATAGCAACAGGGACTTTGCTAGGCAAGTCTTATAGTACAATACACACATTTAGTGGTGAAAATTGTAGGCATGTAAGACCAAAATGATAGGCGGCTTTAAGGTGTGTCATGTTCAAATGTCTCACAGCACGCTTTACGTCACACCACACCAACTAGGTCCAACTCTTAGGTAGTAATTTTTCCCTATAAAATTGATCCCAATAATAACGTCTCTTTAAAGTCATGCAGCAGCAATCCAAGTCAACACCTGTAAGTAAGGATAATCTTAAGACACGGTGGCTAGTTTTCTCTAATAGAATGTTTTAATTTTGATTTTGGTCAACTTATTCAAAAGTTTAACAATCAATCAAAACCATTTTTAGGACCTTTGCAAAATACAAATAAGACAAAATTCTACATGCTTCTTGGACCTCATGTCAGAAACAAAACAAAACAAAAAGTTAGAACCAATGAATGAATGAATGAATGAATAAATAAATAAATAAATAAATAGGAACCCAATACATGTGAAATGGGAGCATCAAAACTTCCCTAACTAACAATTCAGGAGATACATACCATGGCTAGCTTATACTTTAGGAGTTCCTTAGTTTTTGCCTTTTCATTTCTCTTTGAAGATTACTCTTCTTCAAAAGAGCAAAGTCTAATACTGTTAAAGATTTCAAACTTCCTAAATATGCATACATACATACAAGTGCATATAGACAACACACACACACACACACACACACAAACCAAGTAATACAAGCAAGCCAGGTGTGGGGCAGGGACATGAGGACTGCCACAGGTGGGAGGCCAGCCTGGACTATATGGAAAGATCAAAGCCAGCCTACACACAAAACTCCATCTCAAGAAAACCAAAGCTGGAGGCGGAGGGAGTCCAGATTCTCATATTTTAACCATGTACATTATAGGAAAAAGAAAACGAATTCTACCAGTATGCACCTGAAAGCCTAAAAAAAAAAAGCTTTATGAAGATGACCGATCCTTTTAAATCCTTCAAGAAAATCACCCGACAAATGCCAAACTGAGACACCACCTTTGTCCAAGGCTTTATGGAACACAACGCTTTGCTCCCTAAATGCCCACTTTCCTGTGCTTGCTTACAGCTTCCAGAGAGCTTCTTCAATTCCGAAGTTAAATGTTTTGATGAAGGAAGTCAGAGGGAAAACTGGGCACTATTACTTCACTTTCTGAAACATCTAGAGGAATTTGTCCTCTCGCCCCTTAGGAGCTGTAATCTAATTGACAGAACACGATGCTGGCTGGCTGTACAGCGCTTCTGCTCTTCTCTCCAATCGCAGCATATGACCTTGTTTAGCTCTGGTCTAAGTGTGCCAAGGAAAGGTGACCCCACTTCAGCACACTGGAGGTAACCTCAATAAGAAGGGGAGGAGTCAGCGATTCGCAGCCATAGGGAACAGCAATGTTCTAGCCCCCTCCCCCACCCCTCCTCCTCCTTTTCTTTCTTTGCCATTATATTACAGAGTCAAGAATCTAGTAGGGTAGAGGCCAAAGATGTTGCTGACCATCATCCACAGCCCAGGACAGCCCCACCTACTAACATCAAATGCTAGACCAAGACTTCGGTTCTAAAGTGCAGTCTTTTATCCAGAAGCAGAGGCATCTATCTAACAAGGAAAACTTGTTAGGAACGCAAATTCCCCGTGTCTACCTGTAATCTGTTGAACTAGGAAGGCTAGAGCTGGGGTCTCGTGTTTTCACAAACTCCTGGCTAACTCTGATGAGTGCAATGCTTCAGACTGCTGCTGTAGGAATAAGGACAGCTGTGGCCTGCCTAAACAGAGACACTAAGCAGAGGCACGCCCACTCACTTACTTAGTGTTTATTGTTGCCACAATAGCAAAGATGAAACCAGGGGACAGACTTTATAGTCTCCAACATCTGTTACCCACACCTTGAAGCAAAAGCTGGCCAGCTCTTGGCAAGCTGGAATAGGTCATTTTGTTATTCTTGCTACTTACTGGTTTAAGATGGGTTTCCTGGGAAATCCTAGACAACTAGGATCCACAGGATGGGTGTAAAGATGAGGTGTTAGAAGAAACACTTTTCTTCTGTGTAAGGAACATAGACACAAAAGGATACACTCGTTCTTTGTCTAGGTAGTCTACTGGCTAGTGTGATGGGAGAACTGCACTGGCCGTTTCGCAGCCAGAGAGAAAGCCAGACTAAGAGCAAAAACATTCACAGACACAGGACAGAAGCAGAAAGAATCTAATATCTACAGCTTAGTATTTTTCACAATGAAACAGTACGACTTGAGTGGTAAGGAGGGGAAGCTAAAATTAAGGACAAAAAGACCAAGCTAAAAATCTAGGGGTTGGGAACTCAAGCAATTATAGAAGCCTTTAATTACATTAAGTCTGTGTTTTAATGTATACGTGTTTAAACCTATAATCTGTGCAATTTCTAAAGTAAAACAATTCTGGTTTGAAGCAAATTAAGTTTTTCCTCCACCAGTTGTGAAGACTTGTTCCCTTTTCCATTTCAACTGGTACAAAATCAACAGTCAGCCAGCCTCAGAACTACAACCAAAGGTTCACGTGACCATGCGCACACGCTCGCCGCCACCTGGCAAAATCAACAAGGACCACAACTTAGATTTCAATCAATTTTAATCTGTGATGGACCCAATCTAAATGGCTATTTTAACTCTCTGGGATGTAAATAATCTTGTTTCTATAGATGATAATGTAGCTTAACTTATACTGACATCATACGCAATGTACCTGGCACTGTGGGGGGTCCTAGAGACAAAAGAAAATAGGTCCCGGGCGCCTTCCTTTGACTGGCTTCTGTCTGGTGGAGAGAAATAATAAATCTACACAAAGAACTGTACAAAAAGGAATCACAGCATAAATATTTTCAGTGTTATGAAACCACAGAGGGACACATAATCTAGTTAAAAAATCAATGTTGTGTAAGAAACAAAAAAGTCAATTTCAATGTAATATACAAATAGAAGAGTCTTAGAGTTAACCCTTCAAGAAACTAACATTTGCCAGCAGTCAGGAGACCTGAGATGCGAGAATTTTGAGTTTAAGGCCAGACTGGTCTACAGAGCAAGATCCCATCTCATAATGGAAACAAACAAGTAAGTAAAAAGCATCCGTAGGGAGTATTTCTTCAAAGTTCACCACACTTGGAGATTCGCCTTCGTTAGAGCATCACTACACACCCGGAGAGGGAGTACCATAATCCTTAGGGACTAACTTTCCAAGGAGAACACCAGCGTCACAAGTGACAATGTCTTCCAGAACACAAAGGATGATCTAATCCAGAGCCTGGGTGCTGCAAGGTCATCCTGGGTCTATACAGCCAACTCGGGGCCTAGTGAAGGCAGGTTCTATACCCAGAAGTAACTGGATGAATAACTGACCCATCTGTCTGTGAAGGACAGTTCTGGGATGAATCCTTTCATTGCGTGCTTGGCCAGATAGAAAAGTAATTTGCTGTGTGGTTGTGGGCAATGTTTATTGTGGGGTGAGTTCCACAAACAATAAAGTTTATATGTCTACTACAGCAGAAAAGAAAGGATGGATTAGAGGTTGTGGCAATTGCTACTGTGTATTAGAAGCCAAGAAGATGCCTTTGACTTAAGAAGCTCACACAATTAAATAAGCCATTAATATCTTATTAGTTTGTTCCAACTAAAAACCCTTTTATCAGTGTTTTATGCAGTTTCCTGTTAAGGAATCTTGAGTAGTTAACACGCCCCATGCTTGTTAGGGACAATCTGCCCATGCACACTTCCTTACCTCTACAGTGTCTGCCATCACGCCCTCATCTGATTAGATCTTAGGGGCCATCCAGCGTCAAGCTTACTTATTACTCTTGGCCCACAGACTAGAATTAGATCCAGAACATTTTCTTTGAGGTATTTTCTCAAGTATTGCATAAGAATTTGGTGCTGTTTTTTTTTTTCTGGAAAATAATCCTCCTTATGATTTTTGTCTTGCTATTATCCACTATAATATCAAAAAATAAATAAAATTCTCTGTGATCATGGTTTAGGCCGTTATCCAAGATCCTCATCTGCTCTTCATCTAGTTCTTCTTCTTCGTCAGAACTTAATACACTTACCTGGACAGCTTCACAGTGCTTCAGATATGCCTTTTGCCTCGAAAGGGATAAAAATATCATTTCTCCGCATGACTCACTATTTATCATTGAGTAATCACTCCTAACCCTGCTGCCTGCCTCACTAATTCTCAGTTGGAGCCTACAAAGAGACAAAATGACTCAACGGTCTTCTAAAAGTTGTTCTATGAATCAAAGACCCGAAAGGGAAAGTGGGGCTTTGTTGTTGGTGTTTGGTTTTGTTTTTTGTTTTTTGTTTTTTGTTTTGTTTTGTTGGCTTTTCTCCCCCCTAGTAAATGACAGGAGAGCAAGTCCTAGTGGAAGGTGTTAGGTACTTGCGGTCAGAAGAGGAAGTCTTCGGCCTAAGTCACCATGACCAGTTGCTCCACTGGATGTGCACAATCCTCGTTTCCCATAAAAGCAGCTTCAGTGACCCGACGATGGGTTTGAAAATTCCACTTTAGCTGGAAATGTTCTAAAATAGTTCCGTGGCTCTGGTTTGCTGACAACCAGCATTACAAACTTGGCACGAACCCCCCTGGTGCCCAGCTGCCTCCCATTTACCGTCCCTGGGCACAGTCTCCAGCCCGCCTGTTGAGTTAGATGCAGCCAGCACCACCACTGCCTCAGGGCAATGCGGAGGAGAGGAAACTGGGTCCAGTCTTGCACTGTCATTAATGAGAACGTCCTTAAGCCCTTTAGACCTTGGCTTCCATACCTCTAAGGTTCTCTCTAGCTCTAGTCAGTTACTCCGCCTACAGTTACTAATCATCTATAACAGCAGTTCTCAGCCTGTGGGCCGTGACCCCTTTGGGGGTGGCATACCAGATATCCTGCATGTCAGATACTTACATCACAATTCATAATGGTAACAAAATCATAGCAACAAAATATTTTTTTTGGTTGGGGGCCACCACAACATGAGGAAATGCATTATAAGCTTGCGGCACTTTAATATGGTTAATGAAGAAACACCACTCTATTAGGGGCCATGTGTGTGGATTTCACGGTCCTAACGTCCTCT
This sequence comes from Acomys minous, assembly GCF_964271855.1. Taxonomy (NCBI): domain Eukaryota; kingdom Metazoa; phylum Chordata; class Mammalia; order Rodentia; family Muridae; genus Acomys; species Acomys minous. Next base: position 85,368,433 of record NC_140494.1, on the reverse strand, counting down.
GGTTCTCTGCACAGTCAGCTCCCTACCCTCTACACCAGGAAAAAATGCTGCTGATGGGGCTGGAGAGATGGCTCAGAGGTTAAGGGCACCACCTGCTCTTCCTGCCCAAGTCCTGAGTTCAATTCCCAGCAACCACATGGTGGCTCACAACCATCTATAATGGGATCTGGTGCCCTCTTCTGGTGTGCAGGGGTACTGCAGGCAGAATAAATAAATATATATATAATTTTTTTTAATGCTGCTGATAAACCCAAAATGAACCCTACCACCTCATTTTGGCCAATTCTTTTAAAACTCCCTACCAACATCTTTGTAAGCAGATAGGCAACGGTTTTAGAACCGAGAGGCTACAACTCTACGTTTCTCTCTTACTCCACTCTCTTACCAATTCAAAAATTAACACCTGGATAAAGCAGGAGAAACAGGACACTTGGTCAACTGATAGCTCGAGAATTAGCCAGATGAACAACAAAATGTTGCCCTAGCTGGTTCCTGAAGCAAAGCACACTCTTTAGCAACATCAACTAAAAATGTCAGAATTGTTCCATGTGTGAAGATGTCATATGCAAAACTGGATAATGGGGGTTTCACCATGGCTCAGTGGGTAAAGGCACTTGCCACCAAGCCTGATGGCCGAGTTCATATGCTGGAACTAGCACAGTACAACGAGAGCTGACTCTGGCAAGCTATCTTCTGACCTACACACACACTGTGGTATACATGTGCTCTTGCACGCGCGCGCGCACACACACACGCATGCACACACACACACACACACACACACACACACACACACACACACACACCACTTAATAAATGTGAAAAATACATACATTTTAGAACCCTGGTTAATGAGTAATTCACAAGATAATACAAACCCATGCCAAAATGTGACATGATGATGTTCTAGAATCTTCTAAGAATCACCACCTTCTAAATCCAGAAGACATTTGTTATTTCCTGAAATATTTACTTAAAATTTAGCAACCTCTGACTTAAGAACACGTGACATCCTCTACATGTCCAATTCGCTAGACCTCCACAGAGCACAGGTGGTGGAAAGATTCGCTCGCCTAATTCACACATCATCTGGGAGCATGTGTGTAAGTTCTCGTCTGTAGCAGATTGGAAACCCTTCAGCTGTGGGGCGTCAGCAGCACTTACAATGGCATGCACCCCTGCCTCCCTCAGAATTAAATTCTACATGGGCTGTTTCACTAAGACAGACATCAGCACCATTTTGCAAGGAATTTTCCATGGAGTACCAGCACCATTGGCAGTAAAGGAGGAGCGAGAGGAGGGGATTCACAGGATTGCATTATGTAGCTAAGAAAAGTGAAATTTACCCTATTCGCTTACATATTAATCAAACAACAACACCTTACAAAGTCTGAAAGAGATTTTTAAAAATCTAAGTTCTATTTTCCCACAGAGTTGACTGAACTACAACAAATCATTTCTTTGGGGGAGGGCAGAGAGAATGTTATTATTTATTGTTTATAAAATATCCGGGAATCAAATAAAGATATTAATAAAGTGACACTTTGGGGGAAATACTCATGTAGTTGTAATCGCTACACCAGGCTGAGGCGGCTTAGCACAAAATGGGGATTCACGAGGGCTGGCGGTGGGTCCAGGCACTGGCTAGGTCCTCTGTTCCAAAGATGAACAAGACATGGCTTCATCTCTCTTGGAGTTTATATTACAGTTCCAAGCTCAACAAAAGCTTTCTCAGAACAAATCCAATCTAACACAGCAGTGTCTGCTAGTTATGGTAATTAAAACAAAGGGCCTTAAGCATACTTGCAAGTGTATCCTCTTGAGAGAAAGATGATATTATTGTAAGAAGATCAAGACAACACAGCCTGCAGGTTTGAGTTACAAACCTGGGTTACAGGCTTTCGGCAACCACAAGAGCCAAGCAGTGTTTCTTTTCCTTTAGAACAGCTGGGAAAGTTGTGGAGTGAGATGTCAGGTCCAAAACTGTTACTCTTTTTGGCTTTGCTTAGCCTTGCAAAAATAAAATTTTTAAAAGAGAGAGATTTCAAAGACTTTCACATCTTAACCCTCCAGATATTTTCCCAGTTTGTCAACCATTTAATTTTGCATACTTGCTTTTCAAAAAAGAAAACCGTACCTTTATCAATATCTCTAGTATTTCCCGTTTACTCGGTAATGCTGCCCTTCTGTCTGTAAGTGAATAGAGCTTTGTTATACAGCACAAGTCAAACATATTTATCTAAATAAAAACTGACAATGTCTGGAACAGTAGCTGTGAAGGAAAACCCAGGATACGGTCTAAAAATATTCAGGGGCATCTGTATTTGCTAATCACAGCATATAGACCAAAGGGCCTCGCTTCCAGCTAATGGAGAAGGAAAACTCCCGCGTGCAGTCATGCCATCCCAGGTGAGGGTCAGTACGGACGTGCTCCTTGTTTATTCCACGCATATAGCTCCATCCTCCATGCTGCTGTGAATTCCACGTCATGCCATAGAACATTGCCTGGGGCTTGATCGGTTGTCAGGAAAATGAGAGACAAAATCCCTTCCAAGGCAGCACGCATTCCTCAGGCCGTGCTTGGGCTGACTTGCTAAGCACACTGTATGTCCACACTTTAGCCCCAGAACTAAGCTAACCTCTTTAGCATTTGGTTCCTCCCCAGTAATGAAAGCAGCCACGCTTTCTCCTCACAGCTCTTTCTGGGCATCTGGAAGGCTTCGAATGTGCTAGAGTTCCTGCGTATTTAAAGGTACACCTCATTACCCTGCAGCACACGCAGTGTCCTTCATTTCTCTCTTCTGGGTCTGCATTTCACCTCTGTCACCCCACAATGGTACAACGCTGTGGGTGATGTGTGCTTTCTTTCTTGTTTGTGTGTAAATATAAGAAAGCTGCACACTGGAGTCCAGGTTCATAGAATAAACAGATTAAACTCATAATCTTGAATTTATCTATGGTTCGAATTGCTCATTATGGCTACAATACCAGAAAACACAACAGGTGTCTCAGGTGGGCATGTGCTAAGATCTATAAGAGATGAGGTGGAAGGACCAGCACGTGTGGTTATACAGTATAAGTTTAGTCTAAGATGTAGTTCTTATTGTGATTATCCGATCTAAAGGCTAACAACAAAAGGTTAGAATGAAAACACAGTGGAAATGCCACAGAGGCCTCGCTATCGCTCAATATCAACAGGATAAAAACCTCAAAATTCTAAGCTTCCATTAAATCCCTGAGTATGATAATGAATAATGTGATGTAAATTAGATGAATAATGTGATGCAAGTTAGATGACAAAGGCTGGGAATGGATGACATCATCTCAATACCTGGAATAAGTCTTTAAAATAAAGTAAGAATCCAGTTACACGAGTCAGTTAAGTTCTGAAGATCTAATTTACAGCTAAAATTGGGGGAGGGGGGGAGAGTGTTATATACTTGAAATGTGCTAACAAAGTTGATGATAAATGGCCTCACCACACAGGAAAACGTAACTGAGAAGCGGTGGGTACATTAACTAGCATGACGGTTAATCATGTCACAGTGTGAACAGTCACGCAAAGACAACATGGAGGCCTAGAGAGACTGCTCCCGGCACCCGGGCTGGGTGACTTACAACTCTAACTCCATGAGCTCGAACACTCTCTTCTGCCCTCCCAGGCCTCTTCCACCCTCACGCACGTGACCTACACACACATACACAACACATGCACACATACACACACATGCATGTGTATGCATACACACATGCATGCACACACAAATGATAGATAGACAGATGGATAGATAGATAGATAGATAGATAGATTGATAGATAGATAATATAATATAAAACTTTTTAAAATATTGTGTAGAAAACTTCCGTATCTATGGCTTTTTGTCAAATATAATCTCAAAAAAGCTGGAAAGGACTGGCCCTGCCCCAATGAAGTGGTTTTCTGATTTATATCAATTTAACTTTATAGTTAAGAGAAATCATTATTTTCATTGCTATGAAGAGTTGGGAAGGTCCCAGCAATAGCTGTGAGCAACAAGGTCCTGTTTGCTACTGGTGAGCACAGCTAACACTACTGAGAATTTAGTGTGTGTCACGTACTCTCTTAAGTGCTCTCTGTGTACTATCTCTGTCTTTACAATAGCAAATGCAATAAAATTCCTTGAACCACATTTCACATATAAAAAGAAACTGAAATATAGACAGCAAGGAGCCGAGGAACACAGCTGCTCTGTGAAGTTAGGCCTCCGACCCAGGCAGATCCCAGAAAGGGATTTAAGTTCAAAACCAGTCCCTTTAGATAGAAGAAAAGTGCCATAGACCCATATGTGTGGACGGTTAATTTTATTATCATCTTGGTAAACGAATCAGGCAAAGAAGGCAGAATCCTTCACTGTAGGACTCTGGGCACAGCAATAACCCGGGTCTCCTCTTCTTCCTCTTCACACGAGGCTCATGCCCCTCCCACAAACCCACTCCACTCAGGAGGACACTCACCCTGAACAACTGTGATCGTGAATATGTCTCCTAGAAGCATGGATGGGATAAGCCTGAAGACAATGGGGAACCTTATTTCCCACCACACTCGGGCTTTATGGCACTAAGTGCACTCACTGTCTGTGAAAAAAAAGCTGGAGCGAAAGCCACACGTGCCACCAAAAGGCACCCGGGAACTCTGGTTTTTGCAGAAGAGCTGACAAAATTATAAAAGAAAAAACATAACTAACAGATTTTAAAGCCAGGTTAACTAACCGGTACATACCATCAATGGCTCTTGGAATTAGAGAAAAAGCAATAAATAGTTCAAGAATGACATTCCTTTTTTATTATTTATTTATTGTGGGTCTGGGTGTGAACACAGGGTGGTCACGGTGTGCATGCGGATGTAACAGTGTGCATGCAATAGTCAGGCAATTTTGGTTAGATTTGCATCACAAGCACCACTCAGCCCTACTGCTATGTCTTTGTTTCCTGCTCTGCAAAATGCACACAATGACAGCCACACAAGTGGGTAGACGGTGGGGACTCAACAAAACCAAGCACGAAGTGCTGAAAGAGTCTTCTAATGTGAAATGATACTTAAATGCACGACATAAAAACTAAAAATAAAAATCATTAGCACTCCATTTTTATTATCATTACAACCAGTGTCATATTTTCAATTGGCTGATCTAAATGGTGGCCTTTAAAAGTTTTGGAGAAAAGCTATGACTCAAAGAAAACTATTCCTTGCTACTTGTGCAAAAATTCTATTGTATATTACAATTCATATAGAATTAGAAAGAGGTTTTCAGGTTCGTGTCCCCTAGTCAGGGGACAGACGGGAAAGGTAGGAATAGATCCCAACTTCTGGTCCATGGCGCTGGCATTGTCGGATCACCTCTGGTGTCTAATAAGTAGTTCCCTTATTTCTGTGAAGCTACTGTACTTTATTTTGATATAGTCTTTCTCATAATGTCTCTACCTCCAGTTACACAAAGCCAGTCCAGATTTCAAGTATCTTAGCCTTTAAGACACACTTACTACCCAAAGGAGATAGGCAGGTTTATGAGGCCTTATATACAGGAAAACTTGAACAAAAGAATAACACTGTGATTTTAAAACATAAGCTGCATTAACATTAACACATCTACAATACATAAGAACATTACATTGTAAGATGCCTCCATTTCGTTGGACAGCAAGCAAAAAATAATGTAGAATATACTGCAGCACTTAAAAAATTCTCATATGTCAGATACAACATAAACGTCAGGTCATTGGACTTCTGAGACAATTGTGTTATAGGTAGTTTAATTTTTCCACAACTAGGGCTAAGACCCCGGGCCTCACACATGCTAAGCAAGCAGTCTGCCCTCAAGCTTCCTCTTCAGGTGCAAAACTTAACATTTTTTAAGTTTAATTGTTGCACAACTTAATTTATCATCTTTACACTGGCATTAAAAAAAAATGGGCGAACCATGACTTCTGCTCTTCTGCTTCACCAAGTAGAACAACTTAAGAGCCTAAAACGCTTGAAAAACATGGTTTTCGTTTTGTTTATATCTGGTTGCAACGGCCCCATTGTACTCGCTGACGCTTGTTCCAGTGCAGAGGAATTTGATTAATTTTATTTCAAACAAAAATAAAAGCACGTCGGGGCTCGCGGAGACACTCTTTAAGTTCACAGTCCGGAAGCACAGCACTTTCAGAGCTGGAAAGGATCATGGTAACACGGAAATACGTTGGAACCCATTTCTCACACTGGGCCAAACAACACAAGTGCCTTTGCTTTCACAACGCTCCCAACTGAAACCAGATCCACAGTGCAAGGTACAGGAACTTCCAGGTCCGGAAGTCAACACACCCGCTCCCCCTGCTGCTCCCCTGTGCATACACGAGGCTGCACAACCGGTGAAAGAGGGAGAAACCGAGTACTTGCAAGTCCTCATTTTCCTCTATACGAGAAGCAACTAGCTAGCTTGGTGTTGTCAATTAACTGATTGTTATTTTCCCCGAGCAGCACAGGCTCGATTTCATGGCCAGCAACAATCAAACATGGGGAAAAGCTGGGCTCACTGGGTCCTCTAAGCGAAGGCCAGCTCCAGAGCTCCTCACGTAGAGCACCAGCTCTCAGCTCTGTTTGTCACCACACACAGCCCACGCGCTGTATCACCCATCGGCTCCTGGCCTACCCTTACAGTCTCAAGCCTTAAAATATTTAAATGACTTCGCAGTTGACCTCCTCACTCAGACTTTCTTTAAACATTGCCTACTAAAGAACATTTCTTTTAAAAGTACATGGAGCCTGGGCTTCCTAAGTGTTTCGGGGGCCACGCCAACAGGAGCAGCGCCATCCAACAGAAGAGGGGCAGTTAAGACACGCCCCTTCAGCCTTAATATGTAACCTCACTCTGACTTTCCTGAGCAAATAGCCTCCCTGAAGAACCTATGCCAGTAAACCCTGACTGGTTCTCCCCGTGAGAGTGCCGAAGAGCACTTCACTTATAGGCGAGCAGAGCTCACCGCCATGTTTGCTGTTGTTGTGACTGCGGGAAACAATGTGAGCCCAACTTGAGACTGGGCTTCACTGTTCCGAGCTCCAGAGTCATCTGCAGAAATGGTTTTTCCTGTTGGCTCATGGCGTTGTGGGAGGATGTGCTGGGGCCTCCTCATTGCAGCAACCAGGAAGTAAAGCGGTGGTTGCCGTCTCCCAGCCCAAGCCCCCCGCTCCATGACTTCACTGCCACCCAGACAGGATGCTGCTTCTCAAGAGGAAAAACAATTTCCATCACCAAAGAAGTAACTGTAAGGAAACAATGACTGTCTTCTAAAGTAATTTTAAAACACAAGGGACACATGATCACAGCAAGAGAGAGCCTAATTTGGGATACCTAATTGATTTACTATAATGGAGAACATTCACAAGAGAAAAAGTGGAAACATGACCAAGAATTATCCTAATAAGATATTTTATATTTAAACTGAAAGCTTTCACGTTGTGTTTAATTTTTAAGAATTAACTTATTTTACCTATTCCAAGGAAAACTACACATCTTTATGTTTGAATATCAAAAAGATGCTAAATAAAGAAAGTAAGTGGAGGAGTGGAGGACCTTTGATGGGTGAAGAAGCAGCCTCTCCATGGCGGGCCTCAGAGGCTTCACTCGCTCACTCACTCGGTCCACACAGAGAAGAGACAGAACCAGGTACAGGGCATATTCTCGTAAACCAGGCAAAAGTACTTTCTGCATTCACAAGGCTTCTGTCTGTTTTGAAAACTTACTCCCAGCTGAGTTCAACAAGCATTTATCAAGCACCTTTAATAAACTGAGTTGATGCGTCTGAGGACAGCAAAAGGCTAACCCGGTATCCCCGTCTCCCTTTCTGTGTCTTTGGAAATAAAAGCGTTCGGTAAATAAAGTGCTCAGGAAACAGAACTGGGTGAGTGACAGTTCCCAAGACTAAGAACACGCGTGTGAGCAGCTGAACCTTACACGTCACAGCTGTTTGGGAGGAGGGAGGAGGAGAGTGTCTCTTACACAAACTCCACCACTCCAGCTACATGACAAAGGAAAAAAGAAGCATCATTCTACGGGTACCATCTTCATGGGCGCTTTAAAAAAGAAAACAACCGTTTTCTTCATGTTAAGAATAAAGTAGTTGTAGAAAGGGCTATTGAGCTCTCAGTACAGTTTTGGGCTTGTTTTTCCTATATTTTGATCGAGTCAGATGGAAAGTAGAGCCGGGGCCTGGACATTTAAATTGGCTTTCTCTAAGCTCAGGGGAGAGCGAGCTAATTGTCTGAGAGCCAAAGACTAGAACATAAACTCCTGGAATCTGCCTTGAAGAAGCTTGCCAGCTCTCATAAGAGGAGCACAGGAATCGGCCAAGGTCTTGTTTTTGCTGGGTTTACTTTATTTATTTATTTTTAAGCCGTTTTGGAAAACAGCGGTAGATATGCTAAAGATAATCTATTTTTAATAACAAAATCAAAGCATCGAGGAAAGTATGTCTCCAAATTAAGGATTTTGACTTAGATAACAGGCACAAGTTAGGAGTGATTTTGGAAAAGCACCCCACTTCTGTGGAAAATGTGGCTGCTCTTTGAAAGTTAGACAGAGCTATCTCAAGCCCTTGCAACCGCACACCAAGGTACTTGCCCAACAGAAGTCCAAGTAAGTGCTGAGTTCATGACCATGCGTGCACTAGTCACGAGGGCCAGAAAGAAAACAGAGCAAACCCCCATCACTAGATGAATAAATAAGGAGCATGTGGTACATTCATACAAGTAGGTACTAGCCACAGAAACAAGAAATGATTCATGATACAAAGTAGATGAATCTCCAACACTTTATGGTAACTAAAAGCCAGACACAAAGATTACGTACAGTGAGTCATTTCTATGAAATGCATTAAATGGACGAATCCACAAAGACAGAGAACACAGATAGGTGTGTGCATACATAGGTATGTGCATACATAGGTGTGTGCATACACAGATAGGTGTGTGCATACACAGATAGGTATGTGCATACACAGATAGGTATGTGCATACATATATAGGTGTGTGCATACATATATAGGTGTGTACATACATATATAGGTGTGAGCATACATATATAGGTGTATGCATACACAGATAGGTGTGTGCATACACAGATAGGTATGTGCATACATATATAGGTGTGTGCATACATATATAGGTGTGTACATACATATATAGGTGTGTGCATACATAGCTAGGTGTGTGCATACATAGAGAGGTGTGTGCATACATAGATAGGTGTGTGCACAGGCTCAGGGAAGAGAGAAAATGAGAGTATTTATTGGGCAAGGTAGAGGAAGTAGTGTGGAAGCAGCCAGAGGACGATCTCACAGCACTGTGGCATACTCAATGCCTATAAGTTCCTTACCTCAAAACGGTTCATTTCAGATACACGCAGAGCTGTTCACATGGTGTTGGGGGAAAGGAGCTGACAGCAAATGACCGTTCAGCTGGGCTGCGGCTGGAGAGGAAGCATCCAGACCCAGGGGGAGGCTGCACGGTTAGGCCTTTAAGTGGGAAAACAGTGAGGGAAGATGGAACATCATGCTAGAGACAACATGGTTGGTGTTGAAGGGAGAGAAAGGAGCTTGTCTTGCCGTTGGAGGCGGAAGGACAGGGTTTGTTCCCCTGACCTGTCCCCCTTCCTCATGTTCCTGCCTTCCCAGCAAGGCCTGCCAGCTTTCGACAAACAGCAAGGTGTGGTCTGATTCTGGGAGAGAAAGAAAGGGACCTAAAGGGTTTGTGATTTAGCAGAAAGAATTTCACCTCAATAAATTATTAATTTTTGATGCCATCTGAGCAAAACAGACAATAGTCATGTTTGGGAAATACAGACATGGAAAACTCTTAGTTTGAAAGTGTTCTCAAACAAATTGCAAATGTAAAAGAAAAAAAAAAGGTTTTATAATGCCTTGAACAATTCACTTTATAGTTTGTCTTTATGTTCTTTGTATCTGGGTGTTAGAATGACATAATTTGTGTCTAAATAAATCTCAAAGTATGTGAATATTTAAGAAATAAAAAAGTAATCTTTTTTAAAACCAAAATCATTTGTTCCTAAAAATGTTTTTAACAAAAACAATGATGCCACATAACAAGAAAAGTCTGGCAGGTTACATCAATCATGAGCATAAATAGCAAGATTTAAACAAGTAAATCAGTTAAAATCAAAGCTAAAATAAAAAAATCCAAAAATTATGAAGACTTGGAACATTAAGTTTTAGAAGGATTAGAACATAACTTTCTATAATTGAACTTGGCTAAGGAAAATGTTTCTAATAAACTTAACTCAATAAAACTCTTCCAGCAAGGGTCAGCATCGTGGACGTTTTACACTGCAGAACAAATTATCTGTGTGCGCACCAGACAGGACTGAGTGGCCTGTGGCTCTAAGAGGCTGCCCCAAAACTAAGTCAATCAGAGGCTCAGTGACAAGGTTAACTTAAAGCGACAATACTGTCAACCACCATCAGCATGTCAGAAAGAAAGCATATTTTACAAAATATATCCTCACCAATTTAATTCTGGAAGGCTGTCCTTTTAAAAGTCAGTGCTATTTGCCCCACATGGAAAGCAACCTTACAATACACTCACATTCACAGCAAAGACCAAATAATAAAAAACAGAGCTCATAAGAAAAGCTACTTTAGCCAGGCATGGTGGCACACGCCTTTAATCCCAGTACTTGGGAGGCAGAGGCAGGCGGATCGTTGTGAGTTCGAGGCCAGCCTGGTCTACAAAGCCAGTCCAGGACAGCCAGCGCTACACAGGGAAATCCTGTCTCGAAAAATCAAAAAACGAAAAGCTAGTTTAGACTTGGGGGGTTAAAAGCCAACACCCACGTCTTGGTTTCTACTACTGCTCTCCTCCATAAGAGACACGGGAGCCCGATGGGGAAATACGGATCCTAAGGGCAGAGTAAGCAATGCACAGATGAGCAGGGAGCACCCTGTGAAACTCAAAAAAAAAAAAAAGAAAAGAAAAAAAAAAAAACCTCAAAGCTTTAGGCACTTGAGTAGGCCACTCTGAGATCCACCTGCACAAACCATCACCAGCTGCAGGCAGGCCAGCTCTCCCCAAAGCCTTGGGCTTCCTCCTCTCCAGCAGCTCCTCAGCCCTGGCACCCTGGACACTTGGGGCCAGATGCTTGTTTGTGGTGAGGGAGGTGATGCATGCTGGGGGATCCTGGCAGTGTCCCAGGCCTCCATCCCCTAGACACCGACAGCACCCCCCACACACACACACTCCCAGGTGAGATAATCCTCATCTGCCAGACACTGCTGCCTGTCTGGTTCTAAATTATCTACTCCTAACTGAAATGAGATTCTTCCGAGCAACGTCCTGCTAAAATTTGATAGTTGAAACAAACAGAACAAACCTGTGACCTTGTGGCTCTTGTGGAGTTAGAGGGGAAGAGGGACCTCAAAGGAGAGGACTTGGCTTTGGGTTTCCACTCACTTCTCTTCCTCCTCCCCACCCCTCCAGCTGCCCCACCTCCCACCCCCAGCGATCAGCAGTAAGGCTTTTTTAATGATTATTTGAGCACTGCACTCCTGACGCCCAAACGTCATTACTCCCAGGGCTACTAACAAGCTGAGAAACGCAGTGTTTGACATACTCCACAAAAGCTGTCTTTCAAGATACAGGGTTAAGAAGCAATTTAATTAGAGACAAGGTCAGCTGTCTGCCTGACACGACCTGAGGAGGCGGTCATGGTTTACAGAGTGCAATCTCTGCTGAGGCTGGTTAACCGGCTGGACCCGGGCTACTAGAACTGCTGTAATACATTGGGTGTGAAACTGGGACAGGCTCACCACCTATTCCACGGTGATCTTCCCTTGGGCCGACACAGAGCCCCGCTCTCTACTCCCTGTGCCAAGCTCAGTGTAGCAGTGTAGCTCATTCGGCTTGGTGTCCGCATCCTAGACAATGTGCACCTGCAGCCTCTTGCTCCTTAGTTCAGCCAAAAGCTTGGAAGCTTCTCCACAGAGAAGTGGGCACAGAATTGTTGATAGAAACTGTAAAAAGTTGAGCGGCGGAGGTTAGAGGTGAACGGCGGAGCTGTACAGCGGGATGGAATCACACTACACAACAGGTCCACTTAAGCAGTTTAACAGGGAGATACAGGAACCGTCTCTGGGGACACACGTGGAGAGAAAGAGAGAAAGGGGAGGAGTTCCCTTTATAAATTATCTAGCGCATGCGCAGAAGGTGCACAGGGTGGCCATAGGGGCTTGAGTCCTGGCGGGGGGGGGGGAATGCGGGGGGGTGGAGCGGGGGTGTGTCTGGGGGGGTGACCTGTAGCCTGTTTTCACGCCGTCCTCAGGACCTTAGGGGTGACTGTATTTTTTACTAACAGAAACTCCCTTCATGCGCGCGGGGGGCGGGGGGGAAGAGAGCAGGAATCCCGCAAATTCTTACACTGAACCAAGACTTAAAATACACGTCAGATCCTACACACTGATGCCATCTCTCAACGCAGTGATGGAAGAAATGGATCAAGAGCTGCAGTGGCCGTGCTCCAGGGGCCAGGCTTTTACAGCAGCAAAGATGCTGGTTTTTATCATTCACTTTTTTCTCACATTTAGAAAATCATCCTTACATGTAGGTTCCAGTCACCCTTTCCTTAATTTTACATTTCTTTTTTCATAAACAGCAAGAAATGCACACTTTAGCCAAATCCAGAGACTCACTGTAACAAGGGCTATTGAAAGTTAAAAAGACAAGATTGCTCCAGGGAGGACACTGACTTTCCCGGGCACACCAGTGGACACCACTTGACCTGCCTTGTGCTAATGCTGGGACAGAACCAGCTAATTGCTTTGGAGAAAAGACTAGAAATTAAAAGCCTCGGATCTCGTGATTATGCTACTTGCTGTGTTACTCTGACAAGTCACTTAGTCTCTTTGAACTTTTATTGATTCATAAATGGCAACTATTTGGCAGGCTGCGGGTTAATTTATGGGATGGCATTTTAAGAGCAGCGGCTAAAGGACATTAAATTGCATTTTAAAACTCTAAATAGAGATGCTGTGGCCTTTAGCACCCTTTCAGGACAACTTCATTAAGTTGCTCCACAGATAGAGACCAGTGGCTTCCAGACAAATCCATCTGGTGTGTAAATGAGCTGGGGAAAGACTGCGCCATCCCAAGGCTCAGGGGCGGGTCTGGTGGCATTCTCTGCAGTCCCCATACAATGGAGTACTTACTAAAGCCATTAACACCAGCTAAGACGCAGGGAATCCTTTCTCTGGTTCCCAGGCACTTAAAGTCTTGCCCTGGGGCAGACAGAAGAGAGGCGCTGGCATTTGCCCCATCTTGTTTCCTAAAACTAATCAGTTCTAGGAGCCAAAAGCTGCTCCACACAAGCACAGGCCAATTCGCTTTATCCTCGACAGCGGTCTGGTTCCTCAGCAAATACACGACTCTCTTGTCACTCAGACTCCCAAGGCTAATTGCTTCTGTGACTCCTTAATGAGTGTCCCATGCACTTTCCAGAAAGATGATCCTGTGTGTAAACAGCATCCTAGAGTTCCCCAGAAGTCCTAGGAGGGGACAAAGGACAAAGCCTAATCTCCCTCCCAAAGTCATTAGGCTTTCAAACAGTCAGGAGGCCCTCACCCTGGCCAACACGACCTGGGAGGACGCAGACTCAGCCCACCCCACTGCTCGCACCAGATGAACAATGGGACTTGGTTCTGAGATGGGGTCTAGTCAGGAAACCCAGCCCATAACCATAATCCTAAACCCCAGCGCCCTCCCAGTTAGCACCTTTCTCCGGGTTCTACATTAAAATGTGAACTTGTTGGATGGGGCGGCTTCCTCCTATTCTTGAGTCATAGCTCCAGCTGGTGCTGTGTAGACTACGCGATGGCACAGTCTCTAGGATCTGGCCTCCGCACTTTTGTTATGCAAGACCAACACTCCTAAATGTCCTGTCCTCTCTGGAAGAGGCATTTATTTACTCATATCCAGGATACAGAAAATAAATACAGGGAGAGCGAATAAAAAAGAGAGAAGCTCTGCTTTTAATTCAGGTTATGTTTTTAAAGTCAAAAACCTACGGAGAACGGACGCAGAACAGTCTTGTAATTAGCGTCACCAACGTCCCCTTGCATCTGATTAGCAGGAACGTGCTCCAGCACCAGATGAAAAGGGAAGACTCGGAAGCCAGGACACCGTCTGTCTGACTCATTGTGTGTCTACCCTTGCGTTTGTGACCACAGTGACACAAACCGCTGCTTTGTAAACACGAATAGCAAGGAAGTGCCCGTCTCAGCGCTCGTTCTTGAATTCTAAGCCTAGCAGTCGAAAGAATTTAAAATCAGAGATTTTTAAGATTTCCCATTCCCAAATTGGTTCCAAGATACCTTGTGTACTGTGACTAAAAGTGTTTGTAGTCTCTATGATTAAAACAAAAACTGTTTACCAAAAGACACTAGTAACACTGCATAAACATTTGTATCTTGGAGTTAGGAGCTGCGAAGGAGGCAGAGGAAGGAAGGGGTACACACGCTGATCCAACGCTTCTGTCTTGATGGCCGCAGGATAATTTCATTATATCCACAAATTCCAAAGAATTCCAAAATAGTTATTAGATATAAATTGTGAACATACTGACTTACTTGCTAAACAGTTCAATAATTTCCTCCTTTTGAAATACTCTAACAAAACACGAGCCACTAAGCAATCGCTTATTAACAGCTCTTAAAACAGGACACAAAACTGGCAGCCTCGGATTTCTCTTACAATCTTCTGTGGTTCTGAACTTGGGTGGTTTGGAGTCCCAGTCCAGGCAGGCTTTAAGAGGAACAGAAGAAAACCCCGGTTCCCTAACTACCAGTATACAGGAAGGAGGCACTTGTACCAGCGCTGGCTTTCTGTGGCCTCCAATGCCATGAGAAGCCGTCAGTTGTTATCGGAGGAATTCTGGCAAGATAAGATAAGTGCATCTGTCAGACTGCCTTGAGTAGAAACCTACTGGGCATGAAGGAGATGTTTTGAGATAGAAAAACAAAGCAAAAGAAAAACAAAGTGGTGGACAGGTCATCCAGTCCTGCCTTAGCAGATGAAGAGACCATCTGGTCAAATGAACGTTTCACCTGGAATTTTTTTACCTAAAAATATGGAGGGCACAGACAGCCTGCAAGCTCTTGACACAGAACCACCAGCCAGCTTCACTGTGTGTTTTCATGTTCTCACGTCACCCTGCCTGTTTTGTACGTGGAGATGTTATCCTGAAGAGGACAAGTAACTGGCTGAGGTCGTCCGCCTCAGGGCTGGGGGAAGTCTGGTGATCCACTAGGGTCAAGGGAAACAGCTGACATTTCATGAATACTTTGCACACTTTATCTTAATCAACCTTCATAATCTGATCAGCTGCAGAGCACCGGCACTAGCTGCTCTTCCCAAAGAAAAAAAAAGTGTTTAAAAAAAAAAAAAACATTTGCTTTGGTTGGGTTGAAGAGATTATCTGAAAAATAACTAGTTCTTAGTTGCAGGGAGGGGTAATTTAGGACCCTCACTGCAGGACAGACAGCAGTGTCTGGCAGATGACGATTATCTCACCTGGGAGGGTGAGGAGGTTGTTGGTGTGGTGTTGGTGTCAGTGTCTGTAGGATGGAGCCCTAGGACACTGCCAGGATCTCCCAGCATGCATCTTGTCCCTCACCACAAACAAGCATCTGGCCCCAAGTGTCTAAGGTGCGAGGGCTGAGGAGCTGCTGGAGAGGAGGAAGCCCAAGGCTTTGGGGAGAGCTGGCCTGCCTGCAGCTGGTGATGGTTTGTGCAGGTGGATCTCAGAGCGACCCACTCAAGGGCCAAATGTTCCTGGTTTTGTTACCGCTTGTGAGCGGCATCATGGCTACCCTGCTTTGACACAAAGGAGGAACCTTGGCCTTGGCATCTGAACTCCTCTCCAAATGTGGACAGCAGTCCATAAAGCCACGGGGCTACCACACCCTGCTCTGACTCCTTCCCCAGCCCTGCATTGATTGGCAGGTGCTCAGACTGCCCGAGCCACTGCTCCAGGGCCTCTTCCCACATGTCCTTCTTGGATGATTCTGTAATTCATGTGAAATAGCAAGGAGCCAAGAAAAGAGGAAATAATTCTGATAATAAAGAATAAAACTTCCTGATACCATGACAAATTATAAAGCTATAATAACCCAAACAGGGTGGTGCTGGCATAAACGCAAACATACCGAACAAGTGAACAGAATAAAAAGTATGTTCAAACAAAGTTTATAAAGGGAAAAAAAAAAACCACACAAGAGGGAAAGGATAGAAACTTCAAATGGAATTAGGGAAATGGATAATTATATGCAAATAAAAGAAACTGGATCCTGAACATGACAAACAAAAGCTGTTCAAAATATATTGAATATTGAAACATAAGACCTGAAAGCACAGAACTGCTAGAAGAAACGGCAGGAACCCCACCCTGCACACGGACCTCAGCAGTGAATTCTTCCAACACAGCACAAAAGGCACAAGCCATGAGAGCCAGAATGTAGACAGACCAAAAGGTGTCACACAGCAAAGCAACGCTAGGGGCAAGGACAACCATCGAAATGGGAGCAGTACTTACAGAGCATGTATGTAACAGTAAGTTAACAGCCCCGATATGTAAGAGCTCCTAAACTAAGTAGCAAAAATATAAGCTCGCTTTTTGAAAGAAAGAAAGAAAGAAAGAAAGAAAGAAAGAAAGAAAGAAAGAGAAAGAAAAGAAAGGAAGGGACAAAAAAGTGAATAAAAATTTCTCCAGACAAGTGTACAAATGGCCAAGAAGCATATGAAAACCTGCTAGCTACTTTAATTGTCAGGAAATGCATATCAAAGCCATACAGGTGAATAAGGCCACTAGGATAGACACTATAAAAAAAAAACTTACAAAACAGTAACAGTGGCAAGGATGCAAACAGACAGAACTCTATGTGCAGCTGATGGGCATGGGAATGGTGTTGTTGCCAAGGCCTGATGGAGGCGCTCCTCGGGAGTTAAACCAGACCCACTATAACACGCAGAGCAGGAATGAGGGATGGGGTTAAGTGACCATCAGAATTCAAATCCGTGGGATTCTCGGACTACACCCCTATCCCATCTGCCTTCTTAGGAGCAAAGGAGAGACTGGAGCCCTTTAAGGCAGACAACAGTGCAGACACAGAGGAGATGTCTCAGAGAGCAAAAGATACCAACCATAGCTAGAGAGGTAGGGCACACCGGAAGAGAGGCCCGATCTGGGGAAACTCCTAGAAGTCTGCACAGAGCTGAGATCTAGAGCTCTCCCATTCCCAGCATGCAATGCTGAAGCCAGGAGGAAAAGCTGAGGCCAGAAACCCCAGGAGGAAAGGGACAGAGGAGCAGAGGGCTCAGGCCTCCCTCTCAGCTCGTGGCCACATCCATCCAGTCTGAGCTAAAACAACAACAACCCCATTGGGCGCGTAGAAAATTGTGTGCCTGCAGTAGACAGCTAAAACGGGAAGCCTTGTAGTAAGGAAAACAGGCACCAGGTGGGCACTGGCTGTCTCTGACACATCCTCATTTGCCTCTGCCTTAAGACCTGTTCTGGTTCTTAACTTCAGGAAATTCCCCCGCAAATAACCCACAGTTCCTGGGGAAATGCCATCAAAAGCCAAAGCCTGAATGGTTAAACATCACCAAAATTCTTAGTAAACGCATCTACAATATCAGCTGTATCGGATCAGTAGCCCCGTTATTCCACAGATATCAAGTTTGATAGCCCAAGGACCACCTGCTACAGACTTCCACCAAACACTCTAGGAGAAGTCAAGAAGACTAATCTAACATTCTAATGATATCCAAAATTTCCATAGGTAAAATGCTCTAGATATCAGGGCAGCACTCTAAAGCAGTCCAAGCCACAGGCACTGCGGATGCAGACTGCTGTGGGGATGGCATGGGGTAGGCGCTGTGATGCTCCTGGCAAGGTCTGTCCTCAGCACCACAGGGTCTGTCGGCTCACCATCCTCTTCCAGGTCTGTTTCTTTGTGAAGTGCCCACTGCTGTTATTTGCCTGCGACGTGGATCTCTGGCCTGATGTGATACTGATCTTTGGCCTTTGGCCTAGAAGTGAGAGGAGCAGCCTGCCAGCCAGGGATGAAGTGGAATATTCTGGCTTGTCTCTTCTTGTACATCCTTAACAGTCTTTGCTTTTGTTTCTTCCTCTATGATAAAGTACAAGAAATACAGTCCTAAAACTACGTGCCTGGTCTTTGGATGGATGCGTGGAGAATGTTGGCCCTCAACGGTGCAACATGCTTCGCTGCTGTCTTATTGATTCATTAGTTTCTTTCTGGCTGAGGATGGCTTCCTGCCTGCCTCTGACCCCCAGTCACTCAGCCTCCTGGTAGCAGGCTTGCCACATTCAGTCTGTCTAGGGAGGACTGAGCCCTGCGGTCACCCAGGACTGAAGCTGTTCTCCACATGTGCAGGATCTGTCCAGATGCCAGCTGGACGGCGGGAGGGGCTCAGCAGCAGGCCCGGGCTCAGGACTAGTGTGCAGGCAGAAGGGAGCAGGGAAAAGACAACTTACCCTATGAACAGGAGAGAAGGGGGCTGCCCTCACACACCCTAACACCACAGAGGGAAGGGCTGCCCTCACACACCCCAACAGCACAGGGGGAGGGACTGCCCTCACACACTCACACACACACACACACATACCCCAATACCACAGGGGGAGGGACTGCCCTCACATACCCCAACAGCACAGGGGGAGGGGCTGCCCTCACACACTCACACACACACACATACCCCAATACCACAGGGGGAGGGGCTGCCCTCACACACCCCAACAGCACAGGGGGAGGGGCTGCCCTTACATACCCCAACAGCACAGGGGGAGGGGCTGCCCTCACACACCCCAACAGCAAGGCTGGGGAGCACTATCTTTTGATAAAGAGAAAGCAAGAATGCATGTACTTTCTCATCCAATCCCTTTCTGCCTTCTCTGGCCTAAATAGCAAGTGTCTGACTTTAAATGAAACCCTTGGTGCTTTCCATAGGCCATTTGCCAGCTGCGGCCAGGACACTGAGCCTGGATCCGATGATACTTGGCGTTAATTTCATTTTATATCAGCTAAGATGATAATACTTGTGACATCTAACACCACGAGGAACTTGAAGCTCTTTCAGGGAAACTGACTTAAGAGTTAGGCAATGACTGAATATAAATTTTACATCCACGGTCAAGGTGTTGACTAAGACAGAAGCACAGACATTCCTGTGCACATCATGCATCTCCAGGCCCTCCTCCTCACATGTCACGTGCCGGACCAGCGCTCTGTGATAACAGGCTTCTGTTGTTGCTCCTTCTGATTTCAAACAACTGTATTTGGAAGCTGTATTTCCACACCACATGGCTTTCTACTTAAGCTTTCATTATTTACATTGCTTGGAAGAACAATCCCACTGAGCACATGCTGTACAGATTGTCTGCTCAGAACTGCACCGCTATCACTTGGATGACGTGATGCTGATCTTACCTGTCAGCTTAACTGGATGGGAGCCAACTAAACAGCAAAGCAGTGGGCACTCCTGGGGGGGGGGGGTTCTTGATGAGATTATCTGAAGGCGGCAGCCCACCCTCAGTGTGAGTGGCACCTCGTGGTGGCAACACAGACAAAAGAAGGAAGAAGCAGCTCAGCTTTTGCCTGATTGCCTCCACTCCTGCAGGCAAGTTCATATACCCCGCTGCTGCCGTGGCCGCTGCATCCTTTCACTGACTTCACTGACAGAAGCAGAGTCAGGGGCCTTCCAACACACACTGAGGACCAGCAGCTCTTCAAGAATCCTCAGGCCCTCAGCAAGAGATCTGGACTGCTGAGACGTGCAGCTCTGTGGGGTGAGTGGTTATCAGATTCCCAGCCTCTCTTGTGCGAAGGCGGTCATGGTTGGACTGCCCAGGCCATGTCATGTCATCAGGTCTAACGTAGCCCTTTAGCATGTATGCCATTGGTCAGTCCCTCTGGAGAGCCCTGACGAACGCAGAGGGAGTAGGAAGGCTTCAACACAGTGATGAGGAATTTAGCAAATGGAGACCATCCGAGTTATATGGGAACACAATAGACTTTTCACAATTCAGTCGGATCTCACCAAATTTAATTTTATATTATCACTATACTCATGGTTACTGAGTAGGCACCATGTTAGGTCAGCATTTCTGACATAAATGTAACACACATGTTTTTCTCTAACATGTCACATGCTGTAAATCTGCACATGAAAAATAATGGGACTGGGGTAGACCACTCAAACCATATGCAGTTCCTCAGAGCTCTAACTAAAATCTACTCCTAACAGGAATGTTAGCACAGGTCAGTCTCCCTTGGTATTTGCTTGTAGGGGTCAGTCAGTCACCTGACTGAAAAAAACAGAAAATGCAGGCTTGGAGTTTCTCCTACAAGATGTGGATGTATCTGTGTTAAGCTCTTTTGACTCCCCCAAACTCACAATCTACTATATAGGCTCACTCCTCATTTCACCCCAATTTCCATTCCTACCTCTCTAACACACACACACATACACACACACACACAAACATATATACACACACATACACACACATACATATATACCCAAACATGCACACACATATATACATACGCATGCACATGCACACATGCATATGCATACTCATGCATATATACAAACATGTGTGAACACAGATATATATATATACATGTATGCCCATATATACATACACATGCATGTGCATACACACATGCATGCACACATGTGCACACATATGCACTCACATATGCATGTACACACATACACACATACACAGACCCTGGGGTCAGTGGGGCACTGCTCAATACTATAGGAAACAGACTGGTCTGGAAACAACAAAACCAACCATCACTTTCCCCAAGTAGAAGCTCCTGTAAGATTTGTTTTCAAGACTTTATCTCTGCAAGGGCTTTGCGAACGGATGAGACAGTTTCGGTTGCTGAGAGACCCTGTTGCGTGTTGGAAGTGAACAGGCTACGTGGGCTTCTCTCCATCAGTGACAGGCTCCCAGGCACGGCCTCGAGCTCCCGGAACTGAAAGCAGTCGGCTTGACCTCTCACCAGGCGGTATTCTGGGATTTTCCTTGAGATCACTAAACCCCAGCCCTGGCATGTGTCCAAGCCAGCACTCAGTTAGTACATGTGCTCCAGAAGCCAAGACATCTGCGTGTTGTAATGACATGCAAGTTACAAAGCAGTGTTTATATCTCACTTTAGTGTAATATGACATTTAACTGTTGCAAATCAGCTTTCTGTAATGACTAATCCGTACGGAAGGGTTTACTGTACTTCCAGTTAAAGACTTTAGCAGGGTACACATTTATATGAACTGATTAAACTATTAATCGCAACAATTCCAGAAGCTCTCTGAAGACAACAGCCAAATGTATAAAGTGAGGACATGACCGCTCCATGGCTTGGTTGAGGGGAAGGTTTTCATTGCAGATGTGAGGGAGAGTACAGCCAGAGGCATCTGGAAGAGTCCAGAGCAGGGAGAGGAAAGCCATAGGCTGGACATGGCCAGCTGACTGGGCCTGGCCATGGGAAGCCAGGAAGGTGGTCAAGAAGGGCAGGAGAGAGTCCTGAGAGAGGAACGGGAGAGAGGGAGGCTGAGACAGCAGGGTTATACGAGAGAGGAGAACTGGGGGAAGGGGGCTTCTAAGCTGGAGAGGTTTAGGGTAAGTGCCTGGGGGCCCGCACAGACTCTGAGGTGTGCACCAGGTAGTTGTGAGACTGAGGCAGCCTGGGGGCCAGCCTGAGCTGTGGTGTGCTAACAGGCAGCCATTTGTCCCTTCTGCTAGTGATAAGGAAATGGCTCCTTTGGTAGAGGGGGAACTGGCTTCACAAGCTCCCAGGGAATGCGGGCTTCTATCTAACCAACCGCCAGAATTTGGACCTGACACTAAACATGCTGACAAGGAATGGAATTTGAAAGTAATCTATAACATCTCAAATAATCAGACTATTCGCTCGACTAAGTTAAAGTCACTTATTTCCCATTCCACTCCCTGAAGAACGGAGTTGCTCTTCTTCTCCAAGGCTGACAGGGAGACAAGTTACACAGCAGAAGAGAATGGCCCTCCTGCTTAGGAGCCGTGGAGAAGAGAGCTGCTTAGTATTTGAGCAAAGCACCTCCTGGAGTCCCCCTACAAAGACAGCGAGACAGGTGGCACTTTCTCTGGGGGGGTCCTAGTGATATAAGAGTAGGCAAGGCTGCCCTCAGCCAGCACACAGGGCACCACAGGATCCCTCTTCAAAAGGAAAAGCAGCAATTCTGGTCAGGGCCGCCTTAGGGGGAAAAGAGGGGAAGGCAATTATCTTTCAGACCTGAGGAGGTACAGGCAAAGGTCACCCCAGAGGTCAGACAACAGTTGAAACAGCTCATCAATTTAGAGAGCAGGCTCTGGTAGGCAGCTCCACAAAGAGCACAGCGCAGGACCCGCAAACCTCCCAGCGACTTTTCTCAGGCTTTCACTTGACTGTCTTAAACCTGTCTCACGTAAAGCTGCTTTTACAAAACTAGGCCATGGACACACAGAGGGGCCTAGGGTCCACGGAAGCAGTTTGGGCTTAGTAAAAGGTCCATGCTCGCTAACAGGATGTTAAACCAGTGTGGACTCCTTACGGGGCAAGACAGAGAATCAACATGTTATTCTAGGTTTTCATGGGAAATAAATGCTCATGAGCAGCATAGCTTCCCATGTAAGACGTCAGGTGTCTTTATGATGGCACTGATGATCTCTCACTATACATAAATGTTTATACTTGGCCTCATATTATATTCATGACAAAATATAAAAATTAGCATTTTATCCTTGGCAGACAAACAGTTTTGAAGCAGGGAGTGACAGTGGAAGGAATAATGGAAATATTTATGTGGAAGTGAAGCCATGACAGACAGAAGACTCAGAGCACAGGGGACCCTGTGACACCAGCACAAGACCCAGAACAGGCAGGCTGACATTTCACAGACTTATTTGAGAACCAGCAGATATACGAGATACATGACAGGCTCTCTTCCTCTCAGGATCAAATCAATTGATTCTAATGAGCAGTTAGATTGAAGATTTTACTCATTTCATTTGGCTTAAGACAAGTTCCTTTTTTTTTTTTTTAAACCAAAACAAAACCTCCTAATTCTTGATAACACTGACACTTCAACTACAAAGTAGTCATGATTTTTTCATAGGGATAAATACGTGGCCCACCCATCTAGCCACACAGAAGGTGTGACAGTACACTAAGATCAATTGTCTTGCTAGTCATCAAAACCAGCTCCAGTTGTGAGGCTTGCTGCACAGGAGGGAGTTCATGTCTGTGACAGTAAGCCTGGTCAAAAGCCCAAGCGAGGGAGACCATAGGCCCTAGGTGCGACCCTACAGTCCTTTTCTATTTAATACCGTGCTGTCAAATGGTGTTATATAAATTGGTGTATGTATCCATAGGTTTTGTTGCTCTAAACTTTGGCCAGAGAAGCTTCTTTCTGCAGTAGGTAGTGTTGATGCAGCCATAACTGCTGAGCTCAGCTGTGGATGAACCTCCCCACACCCAAGGCTCAGGCAATAGCTCAGAGGAGTGGATAGAGAGAATGTAAGACCTGACCAACAAGGAAGAGAGCTGGAAATACGAACGTCCGGACATGACTACAGCACACATCACCTCACTGCAGCAGCTCAAGCTCGTCAAGACCCTGGCTGGCGTAACTGGGGAAGGAGGAGCTATTAGTAGTTGACGGCTGATGAGGAAAAATAGCCACTTTCCTCTGGGATGTGGCTGATGGTACATAAGCACGTTCCGGTGGGTGCTCCCACATCCACGCACATATGAGCAGGGCTAATTGGATTCACAGGGGATTAGTAACCAAAAAGAGAGAAGCACATAAAGTCGGAAGTGTAACAGAGTAGGGGAGGGGCTACAGGACGCTGGAGGGAGGCGACAATGAATGGATATCACCAAAATGCACTGTATATATGTGGGGGGGGGGGGGGTAGGGGTGAGGGTGGGAGTGGGTTGGGGGTGGGAGGGTGTGGCATGGAAGGATGTGGAGGTGGGGGTATGGGGGAGTGTGGGGGTGGGGCGTGGGGGTGTGAGGGGATGGGGTGGAGTGTGGGTATGTGGGTGTGTGGGTGTGAGGGTGTGGGGGTGTAGGGGGTGGCAGTTTGTATGGGGGTGGGGGAGTGGGAGGGGGCGGGGGTGGGGGGTGGAGTGTGGGGATGAAATTTTGAAATAAATTAAAATATTTAAAAGCTAATACCATTGATTTTTCATACATGACATATACAATACTAACTATGTCTATGTTTCTAAGAGACTCCTTCGTCTTCAAAGCTTTTTCTTCACAGTTTTCATGGCTGCTGATATTTACATTCCCTGATAATTTATCAAACCAAAATGAACTCCCTTTTATTTCTATCAGATTATAATTTATTTTACTAAACTATCACACTACAAACTGGTTTGCTACACTAGTATACTACACATTTAACAATATAATAAAATGTTTCCAAAGCACTTCAAATATAGCCACTGATATTTTCTTGATATATTTTTAAGTTCATTCTTTAAATGTGTATTCTACATATAGCTTACAAACCACAAACCACACTGCCCTTTTCACGTGATTGATATTACTGCTTGAGTTATGCAAACTATTGTTATCTTAATCTCTTTCCTGCTTTTTGAGAAATGTAATACTGTAATTAGGATCATGGGCTTTCAGACAGAAAATTCACAGAGTCAACTGTCAAAGAATCTGAATGCAGAAATGTCTTAGAAGCATATGCCGTGGGTGCCTGGAAACCTCCTGCGATTGGTGGACAGTCTTTGAGATAAAAGAGCCTATTGCTTCTAGTACATCCTTAAATTATCTGGGTTCCAAAGAAAATAAGTCCAACTCCTTATACTGGCTTCTTAGAAACCAAATCAAAAATGTATTGAGATAAAATAAAGTGATCCAAGTACACGTTGGTCTAACTGGGTGGGCTAACAGCCACGTGGACTCGGACTATACGAGGAAGTATGAGAGGTGTAAATACAACTGTAGGTTGTCACAGTGCAGGCTGTCATAACCAGCATAGAATGCTCTGGAGACGATTCTAAAGACATACACAGAAATGACATAATAAAAACTCAAGAGAGAATTAAATGACTAATTCTTATTACGTTTCTAAAACCTTTACTATGATTATTCCGCTGGTGAGTAGAGCCACTGAGGCAGTGTTTCTCCATTGTAAGCTTTTGAAACCAATCTGACCTCAATGTGTAGCTTGTCCCCGCTCACCCTGATGCATGTGGTTTCCAGAGCTCCCAAGGTCTTTTCCTCCTTGTCTCAAAATCCAAGCCTGGAGCTATAGTTCGAATAGAGTATCCAGCTAGAATACACAAAGCCCTGGGTTACATAAATAAACAAAACAATCAATCAAAGGAAGGGAGGGAGATAGGGAGGGAGGGAGATAGGGAGGGAGGGAGATAGGGAGGGAGGGAGATAGGAAGGGAGGGAGGGAGGATGGGAGGGAGGATGGGAGGGAGGGAGGGAGAGAGGAAGATCCAAGAGTCTCACCCTTTTCATTAGGTCTGCTTGTTGATCTAATAGTTTCAGACGATTCAAGCAAAACACATACCAAAAGATAGTGTCATTTCTTGACTCGTAGCACAAATAAATCTAGACTTTGGGGATGCTACTGAACTATATGTATAATGTGTTTTTTCAATATTAATCATTTAAACTACACAACTGTATGAGATGTTTTCTTATTCCTCCCTTGAGCAGATAAACGACGTAAAAACGAGGTCCTGGAATTTAACTCTTCTATTCCCACCGCAAGTAACGCACATCATCTCTGTCAGTCTTCGGTGCCTCTGATGCAGGCATGCGCAAATGGTATCTTAATGTGCAGGTGAGGAAAAGACTCAGTAACTGACTTGCCCACACCCATCGCACAAATTGCTGATGTCACAAACATTAATACTTTGTCTCATTCCACAA
The DNA here is from genome assembly GCF_964271855.1 of Acomys minous. Classification (NCBI taxonomy): domain Eukaryota; kingdom Metazoa; phylum Chordata; class Mammalia; order Rodentia; family Muridae; genus Acomys; species Acomys minous. Next base: position 85,342,392 of record NC_140494.1, on the reverse strand, counting down.
GAGGGTACATGGGTACAAGCTAGCCTGAACTCAAAATTCAAGATCCTGTTTATTCTCCAAAAATTCATATACTGCCCACTTTGTCCAGTCTCTGCAGCATATTGCTGCATACTGATAAAGCCCAAAGATGCTGTCGTGTCCAACATCTTTGTGTTCCTTCCCTAGTCCAGTGAGACAGGAGCACACCAGTTGACAGACCTGGGTGATTATAGTTCAGTATTCACCTTGAACTCTCCTGTGCTCTTATGGACTTGAACTTCATCTCCCAATTCTATATTAGTGGATCTTGAACTTTCCTGCATTTAAGAACTTTCTACTCTAAGAAAGAGACAAAGTCGCTAGAAAATGGAAAAACTTCCTAGATTTGTAAATAGAAATTATTAATATGCTGAAAATGGCACCAATCAAAAGCTATCAATAGATTCAATGAAATCACAATTAAAATATTAGTGCCATTATTCACATGATTTTTTTAAAATCTTAACATTCATATGGAAACTAAGAAAGACACCCACAGCCAAATCTGCCCTGGGTAATAGGAATACTGTCAGAGGTGTTACCATGCCTGGCACCAAGATATACTAAAGAATCATCATAATAAAAACAGCAAGGCCCTGGCAAAACCAGACATGTCCATCAATGGAACAGACTAGGGATGCAGTTAGAGACCCGTACAACTACAGTACCAGATTTTTGACCAAGGAGCCAAAATGGCACACTATAGGAAAAAAAAAAAAACCATCTTTAACAAATAGTGTTGAGAAAAGTCGATATTCATGTGTAGAAGAATGAAACTAGATCCTTCTCTCATGTCGTGTATAAAAATCAACTCCAGATGGATTAAGGAACTCAACATGAAACCTAGAACTCTGCAGCCCTAGAGGGAAAGCAAGAAGCACAACACGAGAGGCCGGCACAGGTAGGATGCTTTCTAATAGTCTCAGGTCATTAAAGAAATAAGACAAAAAAAAATTTTAATTAAAAAAGAAAAAAGAAAAAAAAAGAAATAAGGCCAACAGCTGAAAAACTGTCTTCATGAAGACAAAAAGGGTCTGTACAGCCATGGAAACTCTCAACTGAGTAAAGAAGCAACCTACAGAATGGTGGAAAATCTTTACCAGCTATACATCCAAAAGAGGATTAATATATAGAGTATACAAAGAACTCAAAAAAGTAAACATAGATCCCAAGTTACATGAGGATACATATAATAATGAGAGTTAAAAGAAATACATCCTTCAGGGCTTGAAAGTACTGCTCCTAGAAGCTGTTTTACTTTTTTTTTTTTTAATCCTAGTGTCGTGTGTGGGGCACTTCCTTGGGAGTTGGTCTGGGTGGGCCCTAACCAATATAAACTTCCACCATTTTTCTTGACTCCCTATTGCTGCCACCAAAAATCTTGGTTGCAACATACAGACAAATGAAGCTATAACTAAGCTGGCAGTGTCCTCCCTGCTAGCTAGATTCCATAGCACCAGAAGGTGCTGTGCAGGGTGGAGTGTGGTGAAGATAATAATAGCAATCTCACCCACGTGTGAACTCTACAAAGTACAATGTCAACCTACAAGGCAAGATGCACACACGAACACCACAGTGACGCCGGTGTTACAGGGGTGACTCATTGCTCTTGGGTTCAATGTAAGAACCAGTCCACGGGAAGGAATGCATGCCTGGTATTGTAAATGTAGTACAAAGCCCATGGCTGGGAAGCCACATGCTGTGGGAGGTAGGCAGCCCAATACGGTTGAGCATCAAACTGAATCCTAAACACTTACGCTTATACTCAGACAGAGTCTACTCTCAGTCTGAATCAGTAAGGCGTCCCTGCAGTAAACACCATGAGAATGGAGAGTGTGGCTGGCTGTTTGAGGTACTTAGAATGCATGATAACAGACTGCTCACACCACCCCCTGCAAGGCTCAGGAAGTAGCTCAGAGCGTAGAGAGAATCTAGAAGATGGGTAGGAGGGCTGTGCAATACAGTTTTAGGCCATTGAGTAAGAGGGGGGTGAGGGGCAGAGAGAGGGTAGGGATGAGAGCGGCAGAGCCAACTATAAATATGTGTAAAATTGTCCAATAAACAAATTGTGTCAATAAAAGGACCTTGGGGTGTTTGTTTGTTTGTTTGTTTTTTAATTTAAAATGTTCCGTGCGTAATGTCAAGTTACACAGTATTTTGTAAGGCAATCAGTTTTTAAGTTATAGATGAATGGCTTCTTTAGGAAGGAACCATTGAAATCCTGATAGATTCCTTTTATTGACCAGAGGACAACCACCCTGACCTGGGAACTGTGGCTTGTGATCCTGTATATGTAAAGACAGCCAGGTGTGGTGGCGCACGCCTTTAATCCCAGCACTCAGGAGGCAGAGGCAGGTGGTTTGCTGTGAGTTCAAGGCCAGCCTGGTCTACAAAGGGAGTCCATGACAGCCAAGGCTACACAGAGAAACCCTGTCTCAAAAAAAAAAAAAAAAAAAAAAGACAGCCATCTACCAGGGTTAATAATGTTTGTGTTTTTAAAGGTCACCCCCCAGCCTCAATGCATTTAATCTACCTCTTCTTTAAAACTTAAAGGTCACAAAGCAAACAGGAATTAGGGTGACTGTGTTGACCTGTAAACACACTAACAGTATGTACCTATAAAATGAAAAGCACCAAAAGGATGTTAGACACCATGAAAATCTATTGCTGTCATTAATAATCCCCATGTAAGTGGCAGTTTATAACTGACAGTGTCTTCTCACAGAGACTACGCTGTACAATCTGCCATGCTTTTCTCTCCTTCAATAGGTAAAACTATGCCTTAGAGTTTTTTACGAAACAGACACTCCAAGTTCAAGGGTTTTATGAGATTTTCCAAACTCACCTAACTAGAAATGGCTAATTCGAAGTCTAACATCCCCTTCCTTTTTTTTTACTGTGCCACCAAAAATATTACCAAAATTTCCCTGGTAGAAGATACATAAGAACCTCATGGAAAACCCAATGCATTGCTTGTCTTCCGGCCCAAGTCCCAGGACACTGGAGAAGCTCCTACAGATAAAACGTGCATGTGCACGCAGCCTCAGGACACAAGGACACTTCAGCTCTGTGTGAAACCAGGAAGAAAACTAGAAATCTGTGACGACATGGGCAGCACAGAAAGCACGAGCTGGCATTTCTCTTGAAAAATGAAATTTATGGAATTCAGACAAACTGACTTTATGCAAGCAGGAGTAGTAAGGGCTCAGACAGTCAACAAGAACAAAACCGTCACTCTAGATAGAGCACCCAAGAGAATGCTCTTGGGAGAAACACATGGATCCAAAATTGGATAGTGAATATAGAAATAACAAATATATAAATATATAAAATAAATATAAATGTATAAATAGCTTTAGAGTGGCAAGGGAACGTGATATAGTCTTTCCCAGCTGGTTAGGGGGAGGAGGAGACACTAAGGCCAGGCCTAACAGGTCTTGCAGATCTGAGCTGGTTCTAATCTTAAAAGTACAAGTATTTTGCATATATTTTAAATAAATCCAAAATTTTCAAGTTTTGTTTTTATTCACTTTTTATAAAAATTATTAAGTAAAATTTATTTATTTTATCTTTTAAATATTTTACATATACATTTATATTATTACACACATATAAAATAAACTACACACAGCAAGAAGAACCACAAAACAATCAAGAATTATATTAATGTTATATTCATAGTGTTTTGGCTATTTGTATTTGGCAACCTTGAATAACCATATTTCCTATCTTGGTGAGTCTAAAATTCTGAATGTAAATCACTCTCTATCTTACCAGCCACTAGGCAAAATGTCCTCATTTCAGCTATAGACAGAATTCTGCCTAATAATAGGCAAGCTTGGATGCACGCGGAGTCGACAATCAAACTCTGCCAAGACAGGTTAAGCAAGTCCTCAATAGCTCCTACCTCACAAATATGTCTGTCAGATATATTGGACCAGAAGGCTGAAGATGATGCTCCAATGTTATTGAGAGTTTTGGGTGACTGCTCAGGCAGCAAACCATCTCTGTCATCTTCTCATTTGGGAAGCTGCTAACCTGCACTCCCTGTATACTCAGGTAATTAATTTTATTCCTTCTCAAGTCTCTGATGGGGTTGAAGACCAAATAGTTTAGTTTTACAATTAAGCTTAGTTGTTTAGGGGCTAGGATGTTGTTGGGTCTGATTTTATTCTTAGTGACTGACTTGCCACACTGATAGAGCGATCAGATCCTGCCTATCAAGTGTCAGGTACTCGGTGAGCAGACTATGTCAACAACATAGAAGATAGCAGTGTATGCAGAAATGAACCTACCTTGGAAATGACTATCCTATGTTCATGTTTGTTTCTTCTCAATATGGTGCTTTTGGAGAATACGTTAACACATGCAGTCCAGGTCTGCTCCTTTTAATGGCTCTCCACAACCAACTGACCTGTGACCCCAGGAACAGCCTATCAGAGGCTCCACTGCCCTGGATACTTGCTAAGAAGCCACCCCACCAGGCCTTTCCCTCTTTGTACTCTTTGCTTGATACTTACAAAACTGAATTCCACTATTTGTTCTAATTTATATTTTTTTACTTGCTCCGTGTCTTTGGCTATTTATATTTTCTCTTTGAGGACTTTCCATGCATGCCCACAGCCTGCTTTTCCTGTTGGAGTTCTCTGACTCACATGGGGTTCTGTCACGCTCTGTTGTTGTTAGGATGAAATAAAAATAGATACCCGGCCTCATTTGCATGTAGTTTCTTTCAATGTACAAAAATTATATTTTGCTTTAATCAAATTTATCACATTTTTATTCTATGATTTTGTGTTTTCTATAACTCAATTAAAAAAGCCTTTCCTCACCCTAAGGATTTTAACACAGGGTCTCTTTTATTCTTATAAAAGCTATGACTTTCTCATTTAGGTAGCTAATTAAAATTTCTTTTTGTTTATGGTAAGAAGTAAGGATTTAAATATAAATTTTATACATAGATAATCAATTAATTTATTTCTCTGCTATTTGAAAACACAAAACCATACAAAATGTTTACTGTGGCAGTTACCACAGCATATTTTGTGCTTTTTATATTATATTTATATATACTAATACATATTGCCAGTAGATTAAAACTGCCAAAGAGAACTTGTATCGTTATCATTTGTATATTTCAGAACCTAATGCACCCAGCAAAAGTAGTTTCTGAATGTTTTCTTTGTTCAAGTACCAAAGTCATTTCTAAAGACACACTACAAACACAGGAACACTGCTGGCCCCGAAGCACTCACTTCTTTACTATAGATCAATCTATTTTTCCAGATAAAGGATTTATGTGAAACTAAAATTAACTTTCCCAGAAATACTGAAAATAATTCTAACGGATAGTACTGGGGCGTTTCTCTGACTGTCCGGTACAAATGCACTAGAGGGGGCGGAGGCAGTGCTTGGCGTCACTGGATGAATGGTGCCAGTCACCATTTGGAAGAAGACAGGCACAGGAGGGGAGTCAGGGGCTGGCCATTCACAAACGGGGAGCCCTGCTCTGCCTCAGAGAGGTTAGTTACCACCAAGGCAAGTTCCCATTCACCGTGACTCAGCTTGCCTCAGCAGCAGTAGACTTGAATTGGGCAGCTGCTGCCCAGCCTTTCAGATGGGTCAAACACCTCAGGTGCTGCCAAAGCAGAGGCATCGTGCTGGGCTGAGAGAGATCCAAGGCAGGGTCAAGGCTGCAGACATTTTGAGTCAGGTGCAAATGTCCTCACTTGTGTGCATACCACCAAAAGTCACGATAAACAGATAAATCACGTCACAGTGCAAGTCAAATTACACAGAAATAACCTCTGACCACTAATTTTGAACATGTTATATTATATCTCATGTTTAAATCAGTTAAGGATATCTATCTGTTAGTTATTAACAATGGGGACACGCACTAACGGATATCATCAAAGAGATAGCTGTTCTCCCTTTCAGCAGTTCACACCTTTGTAAACAAAACAGGCAATAAGATAGTGTAAATAAAACTTTATGAATGCTACTATGATAATGATAAACCCACGAGGCTCCCACGGCAATGAGGACAGCCTAGAGTCATTCAAAGTCAAGCAGTGGAGCAGTTAACACGAAAAATTAAATCTTCAGTAGTATCTGCAAATCTGACAATTTTGGTTTGAATTTTCAAAAATGCTTTTCCTCACTATTTATTGCATGAGAGTTTGAGATTATGAATCATATAAGCAGAAGTGTCAAGTATAAAATTCTTACAAAACTAACTCTCTGAACAATGATCACGTGAAATGAGAAGGTTCAAAGTTGGTACAATGATTAATAAAAAGACTATTATGCCAATCATAAACAACAGCAAAGTAAAATTTTAACTGAAAAGTATCTTCAAGAATACTATAGTATTCCACTACTCAGCTATTAAAAACAAGGAAATCTGGAAATTTGTGGACAAATGGGTGGGACTAGAGATGATCATAATGAGTGAGTTAACCCAGAAACAGAAAGACTCACATGGTATATACTCACTTATAATTGGGCACTAGCCCAAAAGGCACGTCCCATGAAAGTCTTCACTTACCAGGAGATTGTGATAGATGTGAGGTCATCCTACTGAGACTCTACGTAAGAGAAATATAGGAGATAGGGAAATAGAAGGATCCAGAAGGTCCTAAAAACCTACAAGAAGAACATTGTGATGGGTGGATCGGGGCCCAGGGGGGTCTGCTCAAACTATTGCACTAACTAAGCACAATACAATAGTAAACATTGAACCCCTACTCTGATCTGCCCAATGGACAGGACATTCTCCACAGTTATGTGGAGAGCAGGGATTGACTTTGACATGAGTTCTGGTGCTCTATATTTAACCACCTCCCCTTGGTGGAGAGGCCTGGTGGCACTCAAAGAAAGAATAAGCAGGCTACCAAGATGAGACTTGATAGCCTATGACCATATAGTGGGGGAGGAGGTCCTCCTTGGTCATAGACATAAGGGAGGGGAATAGGGTGAAAGTGGGAGGGAAGAAGAAATGGGAGGATACAAGTGATGGGATAACAATTGAGTTGTAATCAGAGTAAATTAATAAAAAAAATTTAAAAATAAAAGATTTTTAAAGTGAAAAAAGAATACTATAGTATTCCATAGTATAAAATATAATCCAAAATTATATGGATCACAATATCAATGGCATGTTTTGCTATAGGGTTCCATCTAGGATCAGTTAAACATTACAAAGACCTTAGGTGATGGAACTCATAATCATGTCACCCAGGGGACCCAAGGAGCGGGGCCTCAGCTTCAGGACATCAATCTCTAGGAAGCCAAGGGCTCACATGTCTCAGGCTGCACTTATACCTGTACATGAACTCTCAGTATCAAAAAACTGAGAAGGCTGATGAAAGTAAACAGTTGGTACTGCTAACCTAACACACTACAATTTCCCACTGCTGTAAGCAGACAAACCATACCAAATCTGGAGAAAACACACCTAGCCCTCTTGGAATCAATTTACTGATTTTTATGAAAAATGTCTCCATAATGAACGTAAACTATTATTTTGTAAAGACCATCTGTGATTCCGGCACACTGGTCAAAACGACTGCAAACTCAGGATGTTACCAACAGACAAAGTATGGCACTTAATTCAGTATCTATTGATGTATCTGTATTGCAAGAAAAGACAAAGACCTTTGTGAAGACACTGCCTTTCTGAGTGATGACTGCTTAATGGATTTGATTTCTTGCAGTGAAGTTCTTGGTCTAGCCTCACCTTCCACCAGTGCACAAAGGGAGCATTTGTTACGGATCTTCTGTAAGTGCAGTATGCCACCCACTGCTCCATAAATTATTTGAGAGAATACCATCCATCGTTCTCACATGAGCAAACTGAGGGACCAGAAAATATCATAGACTTGAAAAGATTTTACAGCCTCTGGACTAAGAGAATTGTTAAAGGATTCCAGGTACTCTGATCATTGCTGTTTCCTTCCGTTCATCATCACTAAACCTACAGATGCAAGATCCAGAGAGATGCGTTCAATAAGAAAGACAATCAGATGACTACTGTAAGATTTGGAATCATTTTATAACACCATGAAGACACTGCTCCTACCAAGAAGACTAAAAGTCACTATTAGCTTTATGCAGTCTTTTTAATGAGGAGTTGATAGTTAAAATAAATTAGTGGAGTCACATTAAAAATCACTATTTGTTTCACAAAGTCAAAATGTGAAATGTATTAATTTTCCTTAACGTGTACTCTAACAGAAGGATGAAAGGAAGTAATGGAGTCACAACAGTATAATTAAAATGTTTCCCTTGGAGCTTGGTATTTTCTGCATTTCTTTTAAGCTCAGAGCTAAAATATTACATTAAGTTAACTTTGCATTATGTCACAGGCATCACTGTGTGTTTTTAGACTTCATTACTTAAGATGCAGCAAGAGAAAAAGCAGACATGTCATTTCAAATGTCACTAGTTTGATTAGATTGCCTAAGCATTCTATTAATTTTGCCACAACGATAAATAAAATATCTAGGTCACGGAAGATCTACAAATGAGCTATAACGCTACACAACCTCAGTAACCGCTTCTGAAGCAGGCAGCAGCTCTCCCCTCCGATGGCTGGCCTACAGATGCTCACACCTTCACCATCCCCAGTTCACAGGCCCAGAGGACCCAGATATTTAAGCTGTCGAAACTTACACACTAAGAAAAGATGGTTCCCAAGCATCAGGCAGCTGGTTATTTTAGCAGGAAAAACAATGTCCTAACTTCTCTACTAGAATAGATCATTGAAATAAAAACATATGCAATATCAAAACAAAAATGGCCACAGCAACATAAGCTAAAGGCTGAGAAGTATTTTTTCAACCAAAGAGAAGACACTGGCTCAGTGTCTGCAGGTTGTTTAATAATACAAAGCATGAACTGTTTGGGGTTTGGGGGATTGGGTTGTTTTGCTTTTTGAGACAGAGTTTCTCGGTATAGCCTTGGCTGTCCTGTGTAGACCAGGCTGGCCTCAAACTCACAGAGATCCACCTGCCTCTGCCTCCCTGAGTGCTGGGATTAAAGATGTGCGCCACTGTGCCCAGCTCAGCATGAACTTTTCAAGTGTTCTATTATTTAGTTTAATAACCTTATTTCTAGAAGTATATCCTAAGGATATCATTAGGGATATGAACATAAGCATAAACAAAGAGGTCAGTATTATTTATAAAACAAACCAATAATAAAATATGTAAAAAAAATAATGTGTATGTGTGTATGTGTATGTATGTATATATACTAACAAAAATCCTAGTGCTAGGCATAAGAATTTCCTTTTGAGTTGCTGACCAGGGGAGTCCAAGAGACACCCAAAGCAATAAAGGCCACTGTCATCTCCATTGGTTGCTTCCCTAAAACAGAAGGTTTTCTGCCCTAGGACTTGGAGAAATGGAGTTGGAATTAGCCTGGAAGCTTCCTCCCTGAAAAGTAGCTCTCGCAGTACCAGAAGGAACAATGCACCTGCCAAGAGAGAAAACAATCAGTAGTCCTAACCAGTTGTGATGTCTCTGAGCCACAACAATGTGCTGAGTGGCAATATATCTCCAAAAGTGCAATAGTGGCACTTATATCCTGGGGTAACCAACAATCATCTAATTGAACTTAAGGCTCACTCAACAGGAGGGAATTCATGCCTCATATTGTAAGCCCGGCCAACTACCATGACTGGTGAGGTCACTGACCCAAGAGAAAAACCTACAACTATCACTTTCACAAACCATTACATAATTTCATTGCATTCTAAATAGCTACAGAGAAGGGTAACTCTCATCCACTATCAAAGAAGCTTCTTTGGCAGCAGACAGAGACCATCACAAAACTCTACAACTGGCCAAAATGCAGAGAACAACTAACTACAGGTGTGCAACCTCAGGTGATAATACAACCTCTACACCTAAGGGCCAGGAACACTGTAGAAGAGGGGCCAGAAAGATTGTAAGAGCCAGATGCCTGCTGGGAGACAGTGTCCTCTATACATGACAGGGAATCTGCACCCATAAAATCTCAACAGGACTTGAAAATGGCAAAACCACTGACACGCCAACGTGGATGGAGGAAATCTCACAGGATACCACTCCTTGATGAAGAGCTACAGGGAATTAAAGGCTACTGAAAGAAGAAAACCAATCTTCTCTAGAGATGGGCTTCATGATAGGTTATCCCAACCCCAGGGAGCCATCCCTGAACTCAAGCACATACAAGCAACACTAAATGAACTCAGTAATTGTATTTATAAATTATATGCATATATTTAACAGCTTTAATTAAAGAATAAGAAGCTATGACTTTGAGGCATATGAGGGCAATGTAGAAAGAGTTAGGGGAAGAACAAGAAGAGCAGAAATGATGAAAATAAAGCACTCATATATAAAGTTCTCAATGAATAAATAAAAGAAAATATATAATGGTTGGAAATGAACAAGTATGTATACATCAAAAATCTAATTTTAAAATCTAATGTGGAAACATACATATGCCATAATATTTAAAATTAGTATTTAAACTGTAAATACAACATAAACTTACTTTCTCCAAAATCTTTTGGAAGACTAAAAGATGAGCATGTTAATAAGGTGATAAAATTCCATGTAATTTTATTTCCCTCCTCATATGATTCCAAATTTTGTGCAATGCCAAATTTTTCAAATAGTATGCAATCGCTATTTGTAAAATATAAGATTACTTAAAAGATAATATTTACATCAGCCTTATATCAACTGACTTCATTCTAGTTGGCATCAACAAAATTAAAAGATCTATTCTATAAGGAATGTTTTCTATAAATGTGAAATGAATGCAAACGGGACAAGCTGATATAAAGAGTTCTTGACATAATTGTATCTCTTCAGACCAAACACTAAGGCGGAGAGCACTAATGGAATGAAACTGGAGCGGCATGAATAATACATTACTTGCACCAATCAATACACCACATTACAAGCTGATGGAAAACAAATGCCCAGAGTAAAAACAAAAGACATTTCAAGTGCAAGCACAAAACAGCCATCTCCCTAGTGCCCGCTGTATCGGGGTGTGGGAGGGATGTGACAAGCTGCCCACAGAGCCTCAGGATGTGCCACAGGAAAGGCACCAGCAGGAGACTGACTGACGGTGGGCTTCTGAGGACTACACGTGCATTTCCATGAACCTACTGTGTCCCCTTCAATAAAATCTGGGGTGCAAGAAAATTCAACGGTTTAATTACCATCTCCGTAATTTGTACGAAATTATATGAACTCTGTGAAACGGAACAAACGAACAAAAAAGCAAATTCAGCGGAGTTCTCTCTACCCTTCAATCAAGGGTCTCCTAACATGGAAGAGGGGAAGATGACTCCGTTTCTAGACTCTAGGCAGAGTGGCTAGGTGACTGATGAAAGTTGACTCGAGGAGCACCCAAGTCTTATTCGTGCACAGCGGTTCCTTTTCAACCGAGGGCTTGAATTATAGAACAGATCAGAGCCCTGGGAGAGAATGAGGGGGGAAAGAGACGAGCAGATAAAAGGCTCTTTGACTCAAAATCCTGCAAGGAAAACTCTTAGCACAAGTGTTCTACAAATGATACAACAGAAGAGTAGCTCAGGAACAAGAAAGGCTTGCTACCACGAGCTTGGGGGTGCTCGTGACAGCTCCCCCACAGACCTAATTATAATGGAAGCCATTTTCAGTTCATATCATCTTCCACAGCATAATGAACTACATGGATTTGATTTCCCCCTTTTCTCTATTAGGTTGTTTCTGGGGAAACAATAAAGCAAAGAGACACAACCCTGTACTAATGGTTTAATACATGAGAACGGCAGTCAACAAAGGACACCTGAATGCGAATGGCACCGGCTGCCCTTCTGAGGACCGTTTATGCTTAGAAATCAGAGAAGATATATAAAGACACAGTATACAGCAGTCACAACGCAGAAGCGTAATTTCTTAAGTAACTTGAGAAAAAAATAATTCGGCCTAGATGCTTGACAGACTAGAGTGTGCCTCTGGCTCTTTCCTCTCGGTGATCACTTTAAGGACAAAACTGTGAGGGACTCTCCTGTCCCCTGCCACGCCACTTGCTCTTCTAAGGCCCTTCAGATCTTAAGAAGACACCTAGTTAAAAAGCAGTGCTGAGTCCACTGTATGCAGTCACACCTACTGCACGCACAGTGCTTACCTCAGTGCGTCCAGGCTCTGAAGACACTATGCCCTCTGTACCAGGAAGTCCCATAGTGCACCAGGGCTTTTGTTTTTGTTTTTTCTGACCTCTTGCAGAGGAGCTCTCTCCCAATGAGCCACAAGCTCATGGTGGCTCAGAGCTCCCTCAGACAAGTCTCCTGTGCAGAAGTTGGGCTCAGTAGATGAATTTCACAAGCAGAGATATGCAAAAGTGGGAATCTTGTTGTCATTCTGGGTCCTGAGCATGGTTGTTAGCTCCTAGCTGGTGGGTTTACCTACATGAAATTTAAAGGCTGTGTATTCTGATCAGCTTGCAAAATTAGTTGAATTTAAGAAAAATCTAAGGTTTTTTTTTTTTTCATCTTTCTTTGTAAAAAGTGAACCAAACCAAGGGCTACACAAAGTTACTGGGTCAATGGGAAATCAAAACTGAAATTATGAGCCATGAACAGCACTGTGCAGCTATAATCCCATTACTCAGGAGTCTGAGACATACAGATCTCAATGTCAAAGTCAGCCTGGTCTACAGAGATTCTGTCTGGGCGGAGGGTGTGTGCTGGAGAGCAATGTATAGTGTCTACTTCACATACTCTGCCTTATCCTTTGACACAGGGTCTCTCACTCGCCAGAGTTCACCCATTCAGTTAACATTGCTGGCTAGCAAGCCCCAGAAATCCCCCTGCTTTTACCTCTTAGTTCTGGGGTTATAAACTTGTATAATCAATCCAGATTTCTTTTTTAAGATTTATTTTGTTTTCTTTTAAATTACATATATGTTTATGTGCCTGTGATGCGATTCGTTTACATAAGTACATGTGCCCACAATGACAAAGAGGGTGTCAGATCCCCCAAGGCTGGAGTTACAGGTCATTGTATGCCACCCACCCTGACTACTGAGAACCCAACTCAGGCCCTGTACAAGAACAGTGCACACTCTTACCTGATGCGCCATCCCTCCAGGCTCTGCCCAGCTTTTTATATGCTGGAGAGCTGAATGCAAGTCCTCATACCTGTTTGATAGGTGCCTTACTAACTCTAGTTGGATAAAGAATATTCATGGAATTGTAAAAAAAAAAAAAAAAAGGTATGGTCATCTGTTGACCGACCATCTAATCTACCATCTATGTACTGTGCTGTCACTTTTAAAGAAAAACGTTTAGTTCAATATGTTTCTTTTGAAGCTGGAAGGGTAAGTATCAGTAGGCCCTCTTTAGACTGACAGAACCAGGATTCAATCAATATCTTGGAGTAAATGGCAGGTTCCAGTGACTATCAACAGCCTCTCAAGCCTACAGCTCTGGACTTGAGCATGGTTTATAGGCAAAGCTGTACAGCATGACAAATCCATAGTCTTAAATGCTTCTAGTGTTCCAGAATAAAAAATAAAAATAAATATAAATGACACAAACATTCAAGTGAAAAGAATGAGGAAGAAAGCAAAGCATGGCCGGGGAGGAAGCAAAGCCACTTGGCTGACTTGTGTTTCTGCTCGAGGTCAAAACTATTCAAAGGAGGGGTGCAAACCCAACACAACCCTAGGAAAGGCGAGTAAGAGATCCCAAGGAAGTCCTGGAGATATGTTCCGACATGTGCCTAAATAATAGAGGCACCAAGAGGAGGAAGGAGGGGACAAACACTCAGGAATTTGGGCAATGTTGGCCTATGCAAAGGCGAGTTTTTTCCAGCATTCCATGAGGTCTTTAACATGCTTTAAGTGTACTGTCACTCTCCAAAAGGTACATTATTTGACCATAGAGTCAGTTGATATAATGCAATCTTTAAAGTTATATCATGGGAAAATGCATGATGGATGTTTATAAAACTGGCCTGACACTGAAGTGAACAAAATCTCTAACAAACAGCACACCTGGAAAATCAACTGAGGCCACTACAATGCCCTGTAGCACTAATTAAGCAGCTGTGTGCAAACCCTGGGGAAACTCCTGTAGTTAGTACAGATCTGCATATGAAGTTTGCTGTCTGTGTCACCACTCCCAGTGAAGTGATGTCCAGGGGAGTAAACATCCTTTGTCACTTGACAGTGGGAGGACAGAGCAGTTGTTGTCACTTTCCATTCCCTGCTGGGTTTCGTTTACATGAGGAATTGTGGACTCTCTCAGGCCAAGGCGATCATCTCCCTCAGTTTATGAGGGCGGAGGGAGAAAAACATAAATTCTCTCCTGGTTTGCTTTAAAAATTCATAAATACTCTCTGCACTGTGGACTGCACTAAATTCTGGAAACCCCCAAGACAGTGAGGTGTGAGAAAAGGATGTGTGTAACCCACTTATCTCTACTGGAACTCCAGGGGGCGGGGGCGACCCAGCCATGAGACACTTTTAAAAGCACAATAAATATTTAAAGCCACTTGAGTTCACCATATTGACTCAATGGGAGATAATAGCCTAGAACCACACACGTCAGAAATGAGTAGTGCAAGCAGGCTGAGGCCATCCAAGTATTCCTGAGAGTGCCCTGGGCAGGCAGCGGGGCGGCCACTTCCCTGCAGGACAGTCTGGGCTTGTGTTTGTTGTCCTGGTGAAATTTTCAATATATTAACTGATGATTCTTGATGTTTTCCCTTTTCTATTCCAAGGCGCGCCTCTTTGGACTACAAGGTCAGCCTAACCTAAGGCCAGGTGGGAATAAAATGGTGGGAATCTAATATTGAAATCACGTACACATAGCAGTATTCAAGCCATAGCCCTGTTAACTATGTGATCTAGGGGAGATTTTCCAATTCCAAGCTGTGGCTTTAGTCAGGCAAAAATCACAGATAAGAAGAGGAACCACTTCCGTGTCATTAGAAGGTTAAGTAAGAACACAGCCTGTGCTTAGCAGAGTGGCTAATGCCAGGAAGTGCCATATAGAGACTATTGATTATAAGACACCTCACAGGGCCTTGGTTTCCTCATACATAAATGTAAGACTAGAATACAAAAATCGTGGGAGACGTGTGATTACATCTAAAAAACTGAAAGTTCTAGAAGGTTCCAGGTATAGAACTAGAGCCCAGGATTACGTGTCTCTGGGGCTATGAGCTGTAGCACTCAGACAGGAGCAGCTAGGATCTGAAGAGATGTCTCATTTCTCTCCAAGGGCACAGTTTTGTCTTTTCTAACTGTCAAAATAGAGCCAATGGCTTTATTCATGAGCAAATGGATTCATCTGCTATGGTTTCACTGATGCCTGGAAGACTGAAGACTACTGGGTCAGAGGCAGGGGTTATACAGGAACAACAGCAGTCACCAGCATGGCAGCATGTGCACTAGTTTCCTAGGCCCACCCACCAGGTGATCCAAGAGGCTCAAAGCCACACGTGTACACACAGCAGGAGGGCTGTTGCACCTGTCGAACTCAGGGAATTGGGGGTTTTATGATGGTCAGTCAGTATGCCCAGACTTTGTCCCAGCAGAGAAACATGATCTAATTAGACCAGACCTTGAACAGCCCATCTTCCCTTGCAAGGAGACACTGTCTCTACCATCCAAGGCTATTTGGCACACAACATCCCTGGAAAAGACAGTCTAGACAAAAAGCCGTCAGCGCTTCTGCTTATAACATGCACAGAAAAGAACCAGCCTGTCTTCTGGTGCCAACCAAGAGTCATGGACCATGCTCCATCTTCTTGACATCAGGAACATGTACATGTGTGTGTGCGCGCACAGCCACATGCACAAGTACAAATGCATAGTGTTCCCTGTTTAGATAAACTAGAAAAATAGTCCGCGTGGCCTTTTAATGTTTCTTTAGACCAGAACTTCCCAGAGCCTTTAAAAGTCCAGTGCGACTTAGTGACTCTCCCACAGCGGGACACATGATGCACTGTTTCAAAGCCCACTTTTCACAGAACACCTATTAATATCTCCCAGAGGAATATTCCTTGGACCATAGTTTGGGAAATTTGGAGGGAGTTTATATCGTGTGCCCAATTCCATCATTCTCCCCTGCACAAAGTTAACTAATATTTTCCCATTTATTTCCTAAAATCTAACTTTTACAGGGAAGTATTTACAAAAAGACATGCTTTAAAGACTTAAATTATTGAAGAAGAAGAAGAAGAAGGAGGAGGAGGAAGAGGAGGAGAAGGAGGAGGAAGAAGAAGAAGAAGAAGAAAAAGAAGAAGAAGAAGGGAAAAAAAGATCATAGATTCTCAGTGCACTGGAGATTCTTAAAAATAATTAAGATAATGTAAGCAGCGTGCTTGGCACTGGCTGGCTCCCGGTGAGTGCTCGGAGAACAGCAGCTATTGTATGTGTCGGCCATTTTGATCATGGTGCAGTCACAGACCCCTCTTTGTAGCACACTGAATTCCTATTGTAAGCAAGCTGGTACGGCTGCAGCAACATTGGGTCATGACTGGTGCTGTTTCCTTCTTGAATTCTCTCCTACATTTTCCTACATGCAATGTTTTCCATTCTCCTCATGCCAGTGCTTTCCTCTACAAACGAGGCCGTATAAAACCTCTGGGTTTATTTTAGTCTAACTTTGATAAATGTTACCTAAAGCAAGTCTTCCTTTTTGTTTTCTTTTAGCATCAAAAATTAGAACCACATTTATTTAGAAGAATTCAAAGTCACTGTGTGTATACTCTTCTGAGATTTCTCTCCCACCGCAGGCTGCCAGCAAAAGGTCAGGCTGGGTCTCAGAAATAGGTGGCCAAAGTCACTGGCTTAGAGATTCAGGGAGGCCGGCTTAGTGTTCCGAGGGGAGGCAACGTCAAGAGAGCTTGCCTAGGCCTCAAAAGAGTTTCCGTACCCCATGTCTTCCAAGCTCTCTCGGTGGGTGCCTGCAGCTTCTGAGGCTTTTGAGGAAGGCTGGCCTGGCGCACAGGAACTCATTGCCAGCCAGATTCTCTCCAAAGTGTGCCTGACTTGAAGACATCAGCGGCGATGCCGCAGACACAGTGAGAGCTGGGTAAGAAGGCAACAACTGTGTCCAGAACCCATCTCTGTGTTTGTGGGGAAGAAAGGGAAGGGTGATTCTCCAGTCACAGCAGAGGGGTAAGAAAGTGACAGGGAAATCGTACAGCATCCTCAGACTGCCCTGGATAAGTGCTTTTCCTCAACACTTAGTGTCCTGTCTGTGGGAAGCGAAGACTGATGACCACACAGCACAGGAACTTAGAACCAACGTTTCATACTACTTTGATATTTCCATCAGCTGACAGTGACTAGTCACAGATGTCACTCTCAGGATGGTCATGTCTCCACAGACAAGTCATGAACCAGAACTATGCACCGCGCTGGCATTCTACAACTTCTCAATAGCAATGAAGCCATAACGTACAATTCCATCCTCAAAGGCTAAAAACAAATGCTACAATTTTATGTTTCCTTCTCAAGCCCTTCTCAAAAGAAGAAGGTGAAAAATAAATATACAATAAGCTCCATTAAAATGTGACATACACAGTAAATTTCCTTTGAAATTGTATGAAAACTACTTTCTAAAACCTCATTTCCTGGACCATTTTTAGATGTTTTTAAATACCTATTTCACATATGTATGCATGTGTATATGTGTGTTCATATGTGCCTATGTGTATGTATGTGTGCATGCATGTGGATGTGTGTGTGGGCATGTGGATGTGTGTGGGTGTGTGTGTGTGTGTGTGTGTGTGTGTATGGGCGTGTGTGTGTGTGTGTGTGTGTGTGTGTGTGTGTGGCAGAGTCTCTCACTGAACCTAGTGTTTACTGACTGGCTAGACAGGCTAGTCCCACGGACCCTCCTAACTCTACCTCCCCTTATACTAGGCTCGTAAGAGCAGCTAGTGATGTGCAGCTTCTGGGTTGGTGCTAGGGACCGAAAGCCAGACCCTCAAGTGTGCAGGGCAAGCACTTCGTTGACTAAGCCCTTTTGTCCTGGCATTCTGAGAACTTGCCCATTAGTGCAGTTTTCACAAGTTACCAGGAGAAAACTCCCAGGCATTTCTTTGACCCTTTCATCAGAATTACCAAAGAAACTTTTACAAAATTAACTGAACTCAGGTTTGGAACCAGGGGTGTGTGTGTGTGTGTGTGTGTGTGTGTGTGTGTGTGTGTGTGTGTATGTGTGTGAGTGTGTGAATGTGTGTGTGAGTGTGTGTGAATGTGTGTATTTCTGTGTGTATGTGTGTGAATATGTATATATCTTTTTCTTTTAGTATTCTTCTCTAGATGAAACCCAAGAAACACACACACACACACACACACACACAAAACACGAAGCAGCACCAAGAAATTGCTCTTTGGGAACCTGATGCTCCCCAGTTTTGGAACAATATAGAATAGGAGTTTCTCTGTTGTTTTGAAATTATAAACCAATTAGTTTTTCCTGTGTTCCTGAACATATCACTTTTTGGGTTTTTGTTTGTTTGTTTGTTTGTTTTTGAGATTGTAATTTAGTTATATTTTCCCCTCCCCTTTTCTTCCTCCAAACCCTTCCATATAACTTCTCCTCACTCTCCTTCAATTTCATGGCCTCTTTTTTCATTAATTGCTATTGCAGACAGGCATGCATATACATATATGCATACACATGCGCGCGCACACACACACACACACACACACACACACACACACACACACACACCATGTGATATATATCACTTTTTAAAGTTACTCTCCAGGCACAGAATTGAAAAGATGGAATTTTCATAAATAAAATTATGTACTTAAACAGAACGTATTGGTACAAAATACTGTATTTGAAGTCTGTGCTACTGGCAACTACAGCAACAAACCACCCGACAGCTGAAAACAAAACACACCTCATACTAAGAAGTTAATGCTAAGTTCTGTGAACATTGAGACTTTGTTTCCCTTGTATTTGCATTAGCTGAAAGTGTCCTTTTCACTTTCCCACCTGTCAAAGCCTCTTCAAGTGAATATTCAGCTTTTATCTGGTCGTGTCTGCCCCCTGGTGGCCGCTTACCCGATCTCAATGGTTTAGAGGAAACTAATATTCACCCTGAACAGTGAGCATAGACACTAAGGTTGCTCTCCCAGTGCTTGGGCTGGGCTATGTGTTCTTGTAAAATTGCTGTCTCTAGGCCTCTTGAGTAATTTTCTAAAGCATATGCAAGTTTGAAGGTCATCAACTTGGAAAACAATGCAAGGTGTTTTTAAGCTTTATTTTGACACCTGCATTTGTTATATCCCCTGCTTGCTTCAAACAACGTTAGGCCTTACTAAGTATCCCAGCACATAAGCCCAGCCAGGACCCTGACTCTGCACCAAGCAGACCCCCACCTCACCCCATCCCTACACACAGGGTTTCTATAGGCCACGTCCTGCTCCTGCTGCAGCCTGCAAACCAATGATCTGAGAGGGGACCAGTACACACATGCTTTGTCAATTATAAGGCACCGGCAGGCTTGCTAGGGCTTTAGCCTCTAGGCCAGCGGCTTCTATAATCTCTCCAACTGTCTGTATCTCCCCACTCGCCATACCTCTCGGCTCTCGGCCCTCGCCGTGGTCACTGTCTTAGCCAGTTAGGAAGTGGCGCTCACTTCTAATGGAAAAGTCATTTACCGCATCACCCTGAGTAAGAGCTCTTTGGGGGCATTCCTCTGCCAGCCATGTTTCACACAGATATTCTAATATACAAATTCAATCATTGGTGTCTATTAATATTTTTTATAAAAACTAATAATTTCTCTGATAATCAGCTCTTTTGTCTTTGTTGGAAGCTAAGTACAATGATTTAAAACTAATTTTTCTTTATCTATGTGAGTTGTGGCGTCTGTCATGTGTTTGCAGATTTCTGCAAGGCCTGGAGGCCTTAAGAGAACACTAGACCCCTGGAGCTGGAGTCACCATGGGTGCTGGGAACCAAACGTGAAACATCAGAACGAGCCAAATGTGCCTGAAAGCATTAGCCATCTCTCCAGGCTTTTGTGATTCTTTTCTTAAAGTATCATAGCATAAATGGAAAATGGCATTCTTGAATACAATATTTTTAATTCTTTGAGAATTTCATAGATGCATGCAGTATATTTTAACAATTATTCTTTTAAAGCATGATTTTTTTTCTTACTTAATCAATGCTTTTCACAGTTCTAAGCATATTTTAAGTGTCACCACTATGCAATCAAATACTGTTAGCATATCTCACTCCCTCTCTTAAAAAGAAGTAAGTCAGAAAGAAAAGCTTCTCAAAGTAAATTGCTAACAAGAGAAAAAGTCAGCTGATCACCAGTGACGGAGATTCATTCTGTGGCACCTTCAAATCCACAGCGGTCTGCCAGCAAGTGCAGTTCTTCACAGAGTGGGATGACTTATTTCACGGTATTGTAAAGCAGTGTGCCACAGTTTTTCCCAAAAGAGCAGACGCACATGTCACAAGCATAACAGCTAATGGAGTGACTGCGTTTTCCAAATCTCAAGTACTATGAGCTTATACATGATTTACATATACGGAGGAAACATTCCAAACACAGTATACACATGGCTCCATTTAAAAGTATTTCTACTCTTACATTTATACACAATAGCACGCATTCACAAATCTGGAAGTATGTCTACTGAATTGAAATTATGTAGTTTCAGTGGTAAGATTTGGGTCATTTAATTTCCCTCTGTATCTGTTTTTTTCTGATATAGAATTCTCTGTCACATCTTGGAATCTGGTGTTTTAAAAGTCAAGATATGCCACGCTGATTTTTCCATGCTGTGTGGCACTGTGGCACCTTCCTGCTGCTTAATAAACCACTGAGCAGCCCCTGCAGACAGGCGGGGCGAGCATCCCGGAGGCGGCAGTAATGCACAAAGTGCACTGCTACAGGCTTCTGATGCTTCCACTGTTTTTCTTAAATGTGAAATTCCCAGTGTTCCAAGGAAAGGCACAAGTTTGTTTTGCAACCACTGGCTTTTGCTGCACTCTACTGGAACATTCCCTGACGTTCTCCACAAAATGATCACTAAGTATGCCTAGATCCTGCTGCCTTCTGAGCAAAATGGTCTCACAAAGGTTTACATATCTCCAGGGTCCACTAACAATGTTTTACCTAATAAAAGGGGTTGAGCTTATATAAACGCAAACCAAACATTTGTTCACATGTTAAAAAATGCTATGTACATTCCTTGCTTGTGATAAGGTAGAGAAAGCATTCTTAAATGTTACCAATTCCTCTTTTGTATAATGTACTTCGAGCTAGTTTTTTTTCCCCTCAGCACTTCTAAACAGACTGAACTATCTACCTTTAATCACCAGAACAGTGCAGTAAATCCCTGGGCATACCTAATCTGAGTCATGGTTACCTGCTGTTGTTGTTTTTTATCTTAACTGCAGGATGGTTATTTTTGTTTGTTTGTTTGTTTTCAATTGACTAGGAAGTGACTTATACCTGTTTGATCCAATGACCAGCACTCAGGGCTCAATAGTTTACACAGCACGTACCATCCCCAAAACACCTGCAGGCAATATTCTGCACGAAGCTCTCTTGGTGAAAAGTAAATTAATTTATGTCGGCCCCAAATTCCACAAAACAGTGCCTGGAGAGGCCTCAGCGCTCTGGTGCAGTGGACCAGCTCTGGGCTGTGCTCCCGTCACAACTCTCCACGCAGAGAGGAACGCCTCACCTCTACCGTCTCTGCCAACGCAGATGTTGGCAAGAATCCCAGCGGAGAAAATACTTCTCAGTTTTTACTAATACCTGCTAAAATTGTGTTCTGGCCTCGTTGCCTGGAAAGAAAAGTCTGGAATGACCCCTCCTTTTGACTTTATAATCTGCATAAATCTCTCAAGGAGGCTTCACAAGGAAACTTCCATGGGACATTTCTTCTAAGGAGAGAGAGAATGCAGAGAAGAGCAGCAGGCCTGTTCTCTATGGATGTCCCAGCTGTACATCAGAGCACAGAGAGAAGAACGCGAGGCCTCAGGAGTACAGAGTGCTGATGAGCTTCTGCATAGACTCCTGCCTGGCCCTCACCCGGGCGGGCATGCGCCGACTGCTCACTAGCACCCCCAAGTGTCTGGGCCTGGCCAGCAGCAGGTCCAAACCCACAACTGAAGGCTAGGGCCTTGTTTTCTGCATGGATGACTTCTACAAAGTAACTGTGTGTTGTAAGGAAGTCACTGGCCTGCTGAAGTGTCCTGCCCGCTAAGCGCTTGCAGACCCTTTGTCTCAGGAAATCATCAGTGCCTGAGTGAGGAAGGCGCCCCCCGCTTAAAGGGGACTCGACGGGGCCTCAGAGCTGCAGCAACCTGCCCACAGCCGCAAAGAAGGGCAGCGGCAGCGGTGAGGGCGGAGAAACCAGCTCATGCGACCCTCACATCTCTATCAATCCCGTCAAGCTGAATCAAGAACTGGGTTCTTGTCCCGTCTTGGCTCTGAGCAGTTGGAAGACCACGCACAGGCCAGTCTCTGCAGAGGCTTTCTCTAGGCCTCCGCAGGTTAACTAATCCCCAAGACCTCTTCATACTCAAGGCCTCCATTCACTTTAGTGTCGGCTCATGTCTTCCACCTGGCCTTCCGGTTTTTTTCGTTAGTGTTACATTGGGACGTAAATTAAGCAGGCTACACTAGCCCAGGGTAATCAGACAGGCTTTACGTGTCTGACGCTCTGGTACTGAGAATAATATCTGTAATTATCAGTAATATTCGCGCTGACCTTGATTGTTGCTGAATTAGACAGGCTAAACAAAGCATCCGCTGCTTTGCAGGCACTTAACCTAATTTGTGATACTCTACTCCATACGCTGTTTATCATTTACTTAACACAAGTTTGCCAAAATAAACCTTTTAACAGTTAACATGTTTGTAATCAAATAAAAAGAGGCATTTCTATCACACTATCACCATTAAAAACTAGTTTCATGACACTCTATTATTTATCATAAACACTAAGCACATTTACATAAGGTGAAGTGAATTTAACATAAAATTATTACTATAAAGAAACAATTTGAAGCTTTTAAACAAGCTCTTATATATATTCACTTATTAATTATTAGTCATTTCAGAGTAAAAAATATTTCTAAAGTCTGTTTTCTAAAAGGAAAGTATATTTTATCTCACTATTGATGTATAATTTAATTAAAGCTCCAAGCCCACATTTTTCTTTTTAAGTGGCAGGTATTTTCATTAACTAGCACATAGTTAACCCATTGTCACAATCCCCTAAAATAACCCATGCGGTGGAGAATAATTAAGGTAGCAAGGGTGAAAGGTCACTTAAGATTTCACTGTGGTGTGAGCTCAAATTATAGGTTTAAACAAGATGGAAGGACCGCTGCACAGAGGAAAATGTGCAATTTTAATGGAATGCAGAACAAATTAACTTTTTAACGTGTAATGCTGCTCAATTGCATAATGGGATTTTGCAGAGTGCTATGGTGGGCAGAAAATAAAAGTAACACTGCAAGGTATGCCTGTTACCTACTGCAAGCTAAGTGTATTATTGTCCCACTAAATGGGCACATAACATGAAAGACTGGTTCTGCCCTCTGCTTGGCGGTTTGTTTGGCCTCTCTCTCTCTCTCTCTCTCTCTCTCTCTCTCTCTCTCTCTCTCTCTCTCA